>NW_008335479.1:29908-70955 GCF_000622305.1 Nannospalax galili | reverse complement strand
GCATTGCATGACACGGGTACACTTACCTACATGCAGGCATAAAACTCATACACATAAAATTTAAAAAAATAAATAAATAATACATAATTACATTGTATTACAAATTTTATATTTGTATAATTATATAATTAAGAAATAAAATAAATAGCTCTTTGTGTCATAAGCTTTTTCCTAGTGAGTTTTTTGCTATTGTTGTTTTTGGATGTTTTTGATATTTTCACCTCAATTCAACAAAGAATTAATTTCGTGCACTGGCAAATACTCTTTCAGATGGACACAATAAATCAGGCAAAGAAACTATTACATAATCCTGGAATAGTGCACTCTCTATAACCCCCCAGAGCAAACACCACCAAGCTGGCAAAACTTTTAGCTTCCATTTCTGCTTTCAAACAATTCCCTAATTAACTGTTCAATTGACTAACCTACTCGACCTATACGGCTATTAGTATTTACCTCTATTTGGAGCCTTCTTCAACGACGAACTCATCTTGTTTTCATTTCAAAGCATTTTTGATTCCATACAGAATCACCTGGCCAGCACAGAAGGAATTCATCGTACTAACTGTCTAGTTGTCTTTTCACTTATCACAGGTACAAATTTAACCAATTATGCAATCCTGCCCTGAGTCCCAATCAGCAGGCATAATTAGCTTGAGAGAGGTTAAACCCCAGGTGTTTGTCCTAATAAACTTTGGCAAATGAAAAGTAACTTACATAAATTCCTTTGATCATTTTTAAATTGACTGATAGATATGTTAATACCTTTTAAGATTTCTTTTGCTACTGCTTGAACACAAAAATCTGCTCCAACTGTTTAAAGCACTTTTTACAAGTCAAAATAAACAGTCATCCTGTCTACATAATTTACAACTTTTTTCTCTTTTTGTCAATTTTGGGAAGTTTATGTCTCTCATGACTTTCCCTGTATTACTCTAGGTTCTAGCCATAATTACATTCATTTATTATTCAAAATTTTAACGCATAAACAAAAAAGGGGGAATTAAGGATTAAGTGCTCAGGAACAAATTATACTTTAAATCTTTTAAAAACAACTTATACTAAAAATTTAAAATTGTTCCTCTCAGTTTTTCCCCCTACCATATGCTTGAAAAGTATCTTAAAAAATAAATTTTATTAGCCGGGCGTGATAGTACACGCTTTTAGTCCCAGCACTTGGGAGGCAGAGGCAGGCGCATCCGCCAGCCTGGTCTACATAGTGAGTTCCAGGCCAGCTGGGGCTGCAGGGAGACCCTATCTCAAGGCACACCCAGAGGTGTTATGTAAGATGGATGGTCTTTTCATTTGCTACTAGAAGAAATGAAGTTGGGGCGTGGGGGTTGGTAGGAAAGAGTGGAGAGGTGGGGAAGAGGTCTGAATATAATGAAAATTCACTGTAGGAAATTCTTAAATCAATAAGACTTCTCTTAAACGTTAAAAAAAAAAAAAACAAAAAATCCAACAACAGACTTAAGAGCATGGAGAAATTTGCCTCACGCTACATGAGGAAGCCACCTGTGTTTGACTCTCACCCAGAGCATCCTCTCAATGTCCTCGCGACAGTGGGAAGAATGAGGTCTCCAATGACCTAGTGAAGGGTCAGAGTGGTGGGTGCAGACATCAAGAGAAATTGGAAGACAATGAGAACAGGCATGAGTAAAAAGTAGGGCTACACTCAATGCTAGGAAGGCAAAAGACTGGCTCTCCCCTCTGGATTTCCTAGGTTTCACAAAGCCAGTCAATGATCTTGCGAGGACCCAGGCCCACTTCTTTTACTCTCCTCCTATCCTGCAAGGCCACAGGACTGATCTTGCTTCCCTTAGGTGCACCTACACTGCCAGGATAATCATCTGTATGAATCCTACTTCGAGTGTCAACATCAGGGCTTCACAACCACCTGTGCTGGAAACCTGGAAGAGGATGCCATTACCCTATGCCTTGGCAGGCTCACCTTATCAAGGGCTAGTGACATACCACTGTCACTGCTGTTTCCATAAAGACAGGCAATTTTTAAAAAACCAAAAAACAAAACCAGACAATTTTTGATTTGTTTGTTTTCTGAGACTGGACCTTACTATGTAGCCCTGGATGGCCTGGAACTCAGAGATCCACCAGCCTCTGCCTCCCAATTGCTGGCATTAAAGGCATGCACCACAATATTTTTTCAAAAGAAAAAGAACAAGAAGCACTTACCAATAACAAAAGAACCTAGAGATGACCTGCGGTCACAGCAGTCTTTTCTGTGCACTGCTTAGCCTACAAAAAGACAGAAGAATGGCCTTCGTTACATGTTGACTGCTAAAGTGATATTCAAAAGGTGGCAATGTATATCCTACTAAGCCAACCTGAAGAGTGCACGGAAGCTATGATATCAGCTCTCAGGTCACTTCTGACATCCGAAGAAAGCATAGTAAGAAAAGTAGTCTCATCATTTGAAAAGTACATGCATGTATCTCAGAGCTGTTTTCAATAAAGAGGCAACTCTTAAGGAATAGTCCAGGTAAAGTCAGAAGCTAGGATCTCTTTTCTGTGGGAAAGACAACCATTCCCTTGGTGTCCATCTGTCGCCACCTTCCCTTCTCATCTATGCACTTGTGTGGCTGAAGTAGAACACATCCTGGAGTAGCGTCACAAGCTTCTTTGCTCTGCCTCTGGAATAGCATACCCTCTTTGCTTCTTGTATAGGTCAGTGGGAATCAGGTATGCCCACTCTGGCTGTACACAGACTTGGTGTGTTGGCATTCAAGAAACAAGGCCAATCACAGAGAATGTAGCCATATCTTAAGCCAGCCAGTATTTACCTATGGGTGAATGCAGACACTATAACCCCCCACCACCATACACACCCTCAACGTGTCCATTTGGTTCCAATGTTTGGAAAGCAGAGGTACATACAGAAAGAAAAATTACATCTGGTTCTCTCTGTGGGGAGGGTGGACAGCAGGCCATGGAAGGTAAGTGTACGTCACAGGTCATCCTGTAATGTTAAGGGCTATTATTTTCAGTAGGAGGAATCTCTATCTACTATTGCATCTTGTCTTTGTTTCTTCATTGCTGTGACAAAACACTCTGACCACTACCAACTTGGGGAGGAAAGGGTTTATTCAGCTTACATCTCCCAGGTCACAGTTCATCAGGGAGCCCAAGGCAGGAACTCAGGGCAGGAACCTGGAAGCAGGAGCTGGAGCACAGGCCATGGAGGGATGCTGCTTACTGGCTTGCTCCCCTGGCCCCTGCTCAGCCTGCTTTCTTATAGCAACACAGGCCCAAGGTGCTTGTGAAAGAAAAGAATATATCCATTTATCCACCATAAACACAAAATAAGATGTTATACTTGGTAAGTATATGCATACATATATGCAATCATTAATGTACGAAGGAATGACTGGGTGGGTGTTCGAGAGTACAACCATTGTATCATATAGGGCTGTACAATCACCGGGCCCTTCTCAAGGTCACCTGACTGTGTGAGGCCACAGGCTCCTTCTCCTGACCAAATGTCTGCCAACAAGGGCCAATCAATGGATAAGTGACCCTCTGATTCCTGTTGAGGTGAATCAGAACAATATGCTCCTTATCTTGCCACTTCATGTGTTCCATTAGTTCCTGCAGCCCCCACAATGGCAGACTCCCACCCAATGGTACTACTAAGTTCCTGAGCAGGATGACGCTGCTGGTTAAATGGGGTGTGGTTAGGTAAGAATGAAGACAAGGCCACATGATAATAGAGAAACATGTGGACTCATCCTACCTTAAGCTGTTAAACTCAACGTCTCTCTTGAAAGTAACAATTCTACGCCAAAGCACCGGACCTATAGAATATGCCCAAGTGCTCCAAGAAAACCTGAGGATCTATGAATAACATATTTGGAATGACAACTCTTAAGGAGATGGTGAAGTAATGATTAATCATCTATTCCTTTTGGTGTCTTCCCTTAGGTCTTTATGTTCCCTACACAGTTTAAAAGGAACACTACTTTACCCTGCATCACAACACAGTATACCCAAATCTAATGTCTGGATGGCTTTTGGGACCTGCCTTGGTCTTTTGTAACCATACAGGTTAGAGAAATAGGCCTGAGGATCATGATGTTTGACTTTTTTACAAGTTACTTTCTACTGCTGTGATAAAAACACTGACCAAACTAACTTGGGGGAGAAAGGGTATATTTTATCTTACATCTCCAGGTCATAGTTCATCACTGAAGGAAATCAGGGAAGGAACTCAGAGCAGGAACCTGGAGACAGGAACTGAAGCACAAACCATGGAAGAACACTGCTTACTGTCTTACTCTTCTGGCCTGTGTTCAGCCTTAGAGTGGAAAGAGAAGTCCACTCTTAGTCAAGGCCTGAGAGATTCTGAGACATGGGGTAAAAAAGATAAAATTGTAGAGAATACAAAACAAATATAGATTACTTACAAGGGTAGGCCATAGAGAAGACAAGTCCCCAGAAGAGACCTGGAATTAGTGGGAGGTGTTAGATCAGCTATAAAAATGTTGGAGGCAAGATACCCACAAACCCTTGGTTAGGTCTTCTACACAGATTCCAGCTAGTAGATCCAGACATAGCAACCACTTGACAACACAGTCTGTGCCTCTTGTAATGCACCCAGGACATCAAAAGGTTTGTGAGCCTGCAGGAAGCCCCTGCCCTACCCTGTTTAGACCGTCATTCAGCACACTACACCTCCGTGGGGGCAAAGGAAAAAAATAACCCCAGGGGGAAGTGCTGGATGGGTCATCAAGGCAATACCACCATCAAGCACTTGATAGCGATACTGCACCAGGAATGCCAGGCTCCCTTGGTCCCAGGTCCACTCCCTCTGCCCTTTGATGAGCAAAATAACATCAACCTGTTGAAACCAAATTCCAGGATGGCCATCTAGTATCTTGGCCATTGCTAACCAGAGGTGGGTCTTTTAGCCTCAGTTAAAGGATCTGACCTGGAGGCCATAGACTCTACAGGGTCCTCATTTCCATTGTACTGGACACTCCACTACCAGGGCTGGGGTCCCTTCAGGGAAATGGGATGATAACAGAGATCCTAAGGGAACCCCACCCACAGTTGGAAGATACGGGAGAAGCCTCAAAAACAAAACCATGGACATTGGGCCTAGGGGCTGAGCCCAGTTCAATCACTGCTGACTGGGAACATTCTTATTTGCATATTGGCACTGAACTCTCTATGGTAATCTTGGTTATGAGTTCACAGGCATTCTTTACTGAAAACAGCTATCAACCCTGTGGATGGCCTTGTACACTTGGGCAGACTCTACTCCTTCTTTCTAGGACGGGAAGTGATGACAAGCAAGGTCCCCACATCCCCAAACCCCAGGTCAGACTCCAGGGCAAAGAGCACCTCTCCTCCTTGCAAGACATGGACACCACAAGAACTCAGTGCCTGTGCTTCCGAGTCCCAGCTCTGGCCTGCCTCAAGAGCTTACACTGGCCCAGGCCACCATGAGTCACATGGACCCTGCCTTCTCCCATGTTCTGCAACCTTGCCTGTGCTGCTTGGAGAAATCTCTTGCAATCCTGCCAACCATGCCAGCCCAGTATCGCTTGGAAAAACAAAAGAAACTGTTTGCAGGATCAGCAAAGCAATTCCATTTGATAGCAGTATTGCACCAAGACTGTCAGGCTACCCCAGGCCCAGGTTCATTCCCTCTGCTTTTTGCTGAGAAAAAAAATTGCCAACCAGTTGCCTCCATGTTCCAAGATGGCCACCCCTTATCGTATCTTGGGCACTAGGTATCCATCTTGGAACATGGTGGAAATTTGCATGGCTTCTGCCTCCTCTCTTTTGGGCACCCTTCCATTCACCCAGGACAGAGGCTGCTTCTACATATATTTACCTTGAAGGACACTGTCTTCTGCTACACCCTCATACACACCCACTGAGGACACAGAAGGAGGGAGGGAGGAAGGAAAAAAGACTCCCGTGGAGAATGTGGGTGGGATCCCTAACCCCATGGACAGAAGCCAGAATATATAGGGGAGGGTGTGGTTATAGGTGTGAGGGGGAGTTGAGAAAATGGCTACACACCCTGTGAGTGGCCTTGTGCCCTTGGGCAGACTCTTCTTGCTGCTAGGAGGACAGAAAGCAATCACAAGCAAGTGTCTTACATCCCCAAGCCCCAAGTGCAGGCTCCAGGACAGAGAGCATCTCTCCTCCCTGCTAGACATGGCTGCTACAAGAACTCACAGCCTGCGCTTCCTGTAATGCATAGGACAAGCGCTCTGGTGCCTGGCCTGCCTCAGAAGCTTGCACTGCCCCAGGCCACAATGGGTCACCTAGACCCTGGCTTCTCCAGCCTACAGGAGCCCAGTGATGTTTGGACCAGAGTCCCCTGCCCCGCTTGTCAGCATTGCTTAGAAAAGCATAAGAAACTGTCGGTGGGATAAGCAAAGTAATTCTGCTTGATAGCAGTATTGCACCAAGAATCCTAGGCTTGGGGATGTAAGAAACTTGCTTGTGATTGCTTTCTGTCCTCCTAGCATGCTAAATGGAGAAAAGCCTCAAAGCAAACCAACTTAAAACAAGAGCAAGACAAGATTGTCCATTATCTCTATTCCTGTCTAAAATAATGCTTGAAGTCTTAGCTAGAGCAACAGGAGAAGGAAATGAATGTGATACAATTAAGCCAAGAAATCAAAGTTTCCTTATTTGCAGATGATATGATCCTATATATAAAAAACCATAGACTGCAATAGAAAACTCCTAGAACTCATAAAAGCTTTCAACAAAGCATCAGTATACAAAATAAAATCTGTAGCCTTTCTATATACTAATGACAAACATACTGAAAAAGAAGCCAGGGGAAAAAAACCCATGGAAAGAATCAGATGACAGGTACTGCAAATCTGGCCAAGAACCCATGGTTGGGGAGCTCATAGGCGCCAGGATTCTGGTAAATGCCCTCTAAATTCATCTCTCTCTCTACCCATAGACTAGTGCAGCTCTCAGACTTCATCAGAGAAGTTTCTTTGTGCAGTAGATGGTGGTTACCATAGAAACTCCCAACTGGTCAAAGTGCAGAGAATAAGTATCAGTGGAATGCTCAGCCACAAATTGGTCATCTATATCACCCTCCAGCCCCCCAACAAGGATCACCATGGAAGTGGAGGTAGAAAATGTAAGAGCCAGGGGTTAGGGAGGATGGGACTGAAACAGTCTTCAGGACATTACAGGAACGCTGCATTCATGAACTCACAGTAGCTGTGGTTGCTTGTACAAGATCAAGCTAGTCAGCATTCTAGCATAGAGGGGGAAGAGGTTCACAAGTCCCCACCCCTAACTAGGAGCTATGAAATATTGATGGCTTCTAGGGGAATAAGAGTAAGTTTTCTTTAAGGGTATGGTCCCTGGTAGGTTAGCCACCATCCAGTAGATGGCCCCACATCCAGGAGTATATGGGCAGCTCAAATTGGAGTTAATGGGTTATTAAAAAAAAGATGACATGAAGTAGGGAGTGGGTAGGGAGGTTGGTACAGATCTGGAAGGAGTTAAGGGGAAGAATTGGGGATGAATATGATCAAAACACATAATATGAATTTCTTAGAGAATTAATAAAAATATTTTTAAAGAATCAACACCAAATGGATCAAAGACTACAAAGGAAAACCTGAATCCCTGAAACCATGAGAAGAAAAGGTAGGAGATAGGTAAGGACTTTCTGAATAGGACTCTGGTCACTCCGGAAATAAGGTCAACAGCTAACAAATGGTTTCTCCTGAAACAAAAAAAGCTTTTGTACAGGCAATAGAATGAAGAGGCAGCCTAAATAAATGGGAGAAAATGTTTGCTACTTAAACATCAGTGAGGATTAATATCTAGAATATACAAAGAGCTCAAAAAACTAAACATAAAGAAAACAAACCAAATCCCCAAAATGGCCTATATATCTACACAGAGAGTTCACAAAAGAAATACAAATGTCTAATAAACATTTTTAAAAAGTGTTCAACACCATTAGCTATCAGGGAAATGCAAATTAAAACTACTTTGAGAATCAGCCTCATTATAGAATGCCCATGATCAGACACAAGTGACAACAAATGCTGGTGATGATGTGGGGCAAGGGGGGCTATTCACTGATGGTGGAGGAGTAAATTAATAAAGCATTATGGAAATCAGTGTAGTGGTTTCTCAAAATACTATAAATAGAACTACCATATGATCCAGCTATGCTTTTGGGAATTTACCCAAATATCTGTATAGGCTACTACAGATATGTGCACATCCATGTTTATTGTTGCTCTGCTGACAATACCTAGGAAATGGAATCAGCTTACAAGTCCATTGATTGATGAACTGAATGAAAATTTGGTATATATACATAATGGAATTCTATCCAGCACTAAAAAAATGAAATTCAGAAATTTACAGGACAGTAGATGGAAATGGAAAACATTATTATACAGAGTCGGGTAATAGAGACCCAGAAAGACAAACGCATCAGTTCTTTCTCATACGTGCATCTTAGCTTCAAATTTTTAGATTTCTGTGTTTGCGTTGGAGTATCTGTAGAGGCCTGGAAGAAAGAAAGGTGCCTTGAGAAGGGGAAAAATACAGAGGTCTTAAGGTCATTTTGGTGGGTGATAGTACAACTTATTTAAGTAGACAGTGAGGCCAGGCATGGTGGTACATGCATTTAATCCCAGATCTACAGCTCCCTGTAACCCCAGCTGGTCTAGAACTTGCTATGTAGACCAGACTGGCCTCAATCTCACAGAGGTTTACTTGCCTCTGCCTCCTTAGTGCTGGGATTAAAGGTGTGCACCTGGCTCACAACTTCTTTTTGTTTTGTTTTGGTTTGGTTTGGTTTGTTCTGTTTTGTTTTGGTTTGGTTTGAAGCTATCTCATGCAACAGATGGTGATTAACCCAGAAAGCCACAACTGGCCAAAGTTCAGAGAATAAGAGACTGTGGAATGTTTAGCCCTTAATAGGACGCCTATATCACACCTCTGCCACCCAGGGCTCAGGGACCATTGGAAGAAGGAGAGTAGAAAGATTTTAAGAGTCAGAGGTAGTTGATGACCACAAGGAAACAGAGTTTTCCAGACAGTTAGGAAGTTACTCATATGAACTATTCATAGCAATGGTAATAGCATGTATAAAACCCATGCAAGCTCAAGTCAGACAAAATCCCAGCATAGAAGTGGTGAAATGAGTAAGAAGCCCCAACTTTAGCTGAGGAACTATTGGCGATTGATAACTGCTGGGAGAAGGAGAGTTAGTTTTCTTTAAGGGTATGATGCTAGATAGGTGAACCAGGCTCTGGTGGATGGATGTACACTGAAAGACATTTGGAGACACAAACTTGACTTGATAGGGCATAATAGAATTGACAGATTACATGAAATTGGGTAGGGTGGGAGGGCTATAAAAGGGGCTGGGGGGTCTAAATATGATAAAAATATATTGTATGAAATTTGCAAAACGTCAATTTAAAAAATAAGGACAGGGCTGGGCATGGTGGTGCATGCCTCTAATCCCAGCAACTCAAGAGGCAGAGGCAGGCAGATCTCTGTGAGATCAAGGCCAGCCTGGTTTACAAAGTGAGTTCCAGGCCATCAGGGGCTATTGGGAGACCCTGTCTCAAAAATTCTTTAAAAATGCATTTTTTTAAAAATGGGGAGAGTGCTACGAGATGGTTCAAAAGTTAAGAGCATTGGCTGCTCTTGCAGAGGACCCATGCTCAGTTCCTAGCATCCACATGGTGGCTAAGAACCATCTGTAACTCCATTTCCAGGGGATCCGACAGCCTCTTCAGAAGGCATTGCACATGGGTGCACTTACACACATGCAAGCAAAACATTCATACACATAAAATAAAAATAATTTTTTTAGAGGGGAGAAAAAGTTTAAGACATTACTAAGATTCCTGAATTATTTCTTGAGTTTGTGATTTATTCAGATTCTTTCCTCTGTATTATGGAAAATGTTTGTCCACAAAGCTTTGTTAATAAGCAAAGGATGGTTTTTTAAAACAGAGGTTTGATGAAGAAAAATTTTCAGTATTAGAGTCTATGATGAAGAAAGATAAGACTAAAGACTTAAAGCTGCTATTAGGACGAGAAACCTAAGGGAAGAAGTTGACATTGTCACAGTATGTGTTTTTTTCATGTCAGAGTCAACAGAAATTTGTAGTATAAGATGAATTTTGTGTTTTCTGAGACATTTTTAGAATGACAAGCAAAGTAAATGTTGTATATATCATTGGATAAATCATGTTTCCTAAAGTACTAAAATAATAGTAATCATAATCAAAATCATAATAACAAGTTTGAATGGAGATCCCATGCACTGGTAGATAAATACTGCTGTCAGAAACCATAGGTTATTAAAGAAAAATCCCAGGGCTAGCTGTGGAATACTTTCCTATGAGCTGTTGGTCACTGAGGCTCCAGAGGCCACCCAAAGAGGACAGGCTCTTACCACTCTTCTTGGTTGCCACTAGGACTAGATGGTAAGAATCTATTGCTGAAGACACGTTTGGACACAGGACACAGAGAAATGAGCTGGAACTGAGCTAGACGCTTCTTCTCTGATGGCTGGCATTCATAGTGCCACAAGGTACTATGCAGACTGCTGGGAGACAAAAGTCATGAATGTTCTTATCTATTTGTAGATCCTATGTACTATAATACTGACCTAGCAGGAAAGATGTACCCTCTGGTGCAATAATGGCACGACTGTTTTATGGGTAACCAAACACTTTATAATTGGATCTGAGGCCCACTCCACAGGAGGGAATACATCTGGTCTTGTAATCCAGTCAAATGCCTATGGCCAAGGAGGTCATGGGCCCTAGGGGGGAATCTACTATTGCTATTTTGTTAATACATATTTAGTCAAACTGCCTTCTACATATTTATGTTTATATCCATAGACTAGTGATGTTGTCAGCCTCAGTTGGAGAAGCTTCTTTTTGCAGTTGACAATGGTTAAGGTAGAGACTTATAACTGGTCAAAGTGGTAAGAATAAGTGACTCTTGAGGGCTCGGTTCTAAACAGGACATCTATATCCCACCTCTGGGACCAAAAAACATCACAGAAGAGGGAGAAGATTTTAACAAAGGATGAGGAGGAGAACTATGAAATGCTATCTTCTGGATATGACCTGGCAGTAGTCATACACACACAGCAGCTGTGGGTATCTGCACAAGACCTACAACAGATTGGGTTCTTTGACATTCTATCATGAATGAAGGAGGGAATCATGAAGCCCCACTTTTCCATGAGGAACTTTTTATAGTTAGTGGCTGTAGAAGAATGAAAGTCATTTTCTTTAGTGGGGTAGCCACTGGTAAGATGCCCATGCTCTAGCAAACAGGTCCCCACCCATCCTCATACAAGCAATCCTGATAAGTTTAGTGAGTCACTAAAAAAGAAATGAAAGTAGGAGGGGGGCTGGTTCAAAGGAAAAGGGTTAGTAGGAATGGGAAGGAGACAAGAGAGTAGATATACCAGTATCAAACTGTCAAAAGTAATGTTTCCATACAATACCAATGACAGAGTTCTGTCATGGTGTTAGTGGTGCTGATGACTGCCCCTCTTGTCCCTGTGAGAATGGTGGCCTTTTACCTCCTGAGCTCCTCAGGTGTGGTGATGGCAGAAATAGTGCATCAATGGGCTACAAAGTTTTGTCTGAGGGTTCAGTTAAGGTGTAGAATGGCAGCAATGGTTTGGATCTAGATCCTGCTGGAGGCAGCTGATTTCCTGGAGCCTTGGGAGAAAGAAGAGAACACATATATGCCTCTGTGTTCCCATACAATAATAACAGATGCCTTAAAAGGGAGGAAGAGCTGAGCATGGTGGTATGTGCCTTTAACTCAGCATTAAGGATGCAGAGGGAGAGGCAAATGCAGCCTGGTTTCTGTGAGTTCAAGGTCAACCTGGTCTACATAGAGATTTCCAGGCTGTCTCAAAAAAATGGAGGAACAAATTCAGGAAGACTGACACCAACAGAAGATCATATTCACAAAGAGATGGAAAATAGATGTATTTACCTTAGCTTGTACCTGGAGAAGTTGAAGAGACTGATGCCTAAATCAAAGTGACATATCACAATGAGTTTATTAACAAAAGCTAAATTACACATAAAGGCACTTGAGATTATGACAGAAAAGCTGTTTACCAAATATACCAGCTTTGGTGGGTTTGGTGACTCCTCCAGGGACAACTGGATCACTTTAGCATCAAAAGGCTACAGATGAATGATGTGAGCGCTACAGTGTCCACAGAGCACTCCAACTCTGAGGAGCAGCAGTCTGAACAATTGCCACATGTGGGGAAGCACGCAAAGTCTTGCAGTGAGTGATGGGCACTACTCCAAGTGGACTTAAAGACAGTCAAGCTCCAGAACCTTCTCAAGGCATTTCTCTGGATATGGGAGAGGGCCTTTAGGTTATCCCTGTTAGATTAGGTAAGGAATTGGACCTACCCAGACTTTCTTGCTCACAAAACTCATGCACTGCCACGATCCAAATCAACTTTGTCCTGTTTTCCAGGAAGGGCACAGGATTATGGGTTTGAATGTGGCTCATAGCTTCTAAAGGCAGACTGTAAGAGACTATATCTTCCACTCAATTAGAAGCACACAAGAATTCTTGGCTCAAATAAGTAATTTTGACTTCTTAACAAAATTTTACTCTTCTTTGCCAACCTCCTGTAGCTGTCCAGGCCTTAAAGTTTTCTGGTTTCTGATGTTACCTAATGTTTCTTGTGCATAGGAAATGGAAGAAAACAAAATTCTCAAGTCATGATCCAATCTCAAAATTCCAAAGGAAGCTTTAGCCATGGCTGCACCAGATATGGAGGTCAGGAAAACCTCTAGAGTAGCCTCCTAGATAGCACAGCTGTGCCAGTGCACAGGCACCTCTGAAGCGGTATTTCTCACTTTAAAGCAGTCTCATTTCTGCTACCTCTATGCAGGACAGCAGTAAGAATTTCTTAATATGTAATAGGTAAAAAAACTTCATTCAAAATAAAAATTCTTACAAACACTACCCCTAACACCAAAGCCTATTCTAAAGCTAACACATCACCTGGGTTGTTAATACATCACAATATACTTAATTTGAAACCCGGGTCCAAAAGACTGAAATCCAACCTTCATCATAATAAAAGATGAGTAACTTGAGATTTATGGCGTGCAGCAAAGGATCCACGGAAGTACCTAGTCTCTCCAGCTTCCTTCTTTCTACAGGTAGCCATTTTCCACGACGCGACAGAGAAAGCCATGATGCTCTCTCAGAGATATTTCTGATGGTGCCCAGAGCATAGAACTCAGAGCCCCAAACTCAAGATCCAACCCACGCCATCGCCATGACTCTTCAGACCTATGGTCCCCCAGCTCGCACTGCTGCAGGAGCTGCTGCGCAATGACCAGAAGGGAACAGGCAAGCAATTGCCGCGAGGAGGCCGCAACCGAACCTCCTGTGGCAACTAGGGAGGAGGGGAGAAGAAGCCCTGGCACCAGGGAAGATGCCTGACATTATGACAAAGCAGAAGAGGAGGAATGGTGCGAGAGTGCCAGAGGCTGAGCACTAATAACAAATTACTGCTGCAGTCTGCCGCCAGATAGACCCCATGGCGTCCCCTTGATGTTACAGCACAGCAATCGCATAGGCAGCCATCACTAGCCCAGCACACGGGTCTCCAGAATTTAGGAAGTCAGGGGAGCTGAAGGCAAGCAGGAAGGGGAAGTGCTGGGAATCCTGGTTCTCAGGTGCTCGCCCCGCCCAGAGGAGGGGTGGGAAGGCCCCACGCAGTCCTGGTGGCTTGGTGGAGAGGAGGGACCTGGGCTTGAGAAAGCAAGCTGCACTACAGCTCATTTTCGGTGGTAGCCCAGGAGAGAAAGGATTTGGTTGTGTGGCATAAGATCCTTACTGTCAAGAGGAGCAAAACCTGACTAGAAGGACAATACTGCTACAGGGAAGAGCCAAAGACTTTGTGACAAAAGGAAAATATAACTGAACACGGACCTTCAACACTTGCAACCATTACGAAAAGATGTTCCGGGTTCTTTTCAAATAATTTTGCCAAATTTTTTGAATGGTATGCCTGAGGTCCATCAGTAGCATGCCAGTTCTCTTCACCTGGATGGTAAGCCAGGTAGCACTGCATTTGTAGCCGCTGAGCCAGGACCACCAAGAAGCCAGAGCACAATGTATACCCCGTTGCCGGACCGGAAGTTGCTTTGCCATGCCGCAAGGAGGGGGATGCCCTGGCATGGGGGGTGGGGGGGCTGCATAGCATCAGGACAAAAAGGGCAGCAATGGCGTGAGAGAGTTACCTGCCTGACACTGAGCAGTAACAACACTGAGCAGCAACAAATTACTGTTGCAGTCAAGGCCAGCTGGACCCCATGTTGTCCCTTGAAGTACAAAGTGGGATTTGGCACAGCCAGCGCCTGGGCAGCCACCATTTGCCCAGCACACAGGTCTCGAGGATCTAGGGGCCTCGGGAGCTGAAGGCAAGCAGGAAGGGGTGGTGCTGGGAATCCTGGTTCTATAGCACATGCCCCGCCCAAAGGAGGGGTGGGAAAAACCAAAACTGTCTTTTGTCCTTCACAGGAATGAGAGACCTGGGCTCTGGAAATCAGGATGCGCCAGAGCTCATTTTTGCTGGACCCCATGGGTGACCATATTTGACTCTGTAAGTTCCCCACTGACAAGAGGAGAAAACGGTGATCAAAAGAAGAATAAAATGTAAATCTCTCATTCTGCACTTGCAAACATTCCAAAAGAAGTTCCAGTTCATTTTCAAAATATTTTTATGAAGCCTGTGAAATTGGAAGCATAATACTTCTGAGTATGCCAAAGAGCTGCTTGGTGCTTTCCTACATGCTATACAAACTTTTGTATATAATGGGTTTATTAAACATTCCCAAAATTACATATTGTGGGTAGGCTATTTTCTTCCAGGACCCTAAGTAGTGCCTCTCAACATGGTTTTTATAAATTTGTTTCTTGTCTTAATACAAAATACCACACAGAATATTTGAAAATTTTTAAACAAAGTAGGAGCAAGCTGTATGAAATATGCAAGCACTCAATTAAAAAATTGAAAAAAATAACAGTAACAATAGAAGACAAAAAGTATTCCCTGAAAACTAACTAGAAGTCAAATCTAATTTTGCCTTTTGTCATTTCTCACACAACACTAGCTTTCCAGCACAGGCCAGCATTCTTAGAAGCCCATTAAGAAATCCTCCCTGTCTGGAGAGCAGTGTCTGAACAAGAGCACCCCACCCAGTGAAGGCTAAATAGCTGCTGGCCACTTGACCCTCCTGCTTCCAGCATCCCTAGAAAGAAATCTGAACTTAGATTCCCCTGTCCTGTAGGAGGACCAAAGTACCTGTGCCTCCCCAGCAGCTAATTCTGTGTAAATGGAGGCCACTTTCCACGAGGATTATTTACCATCCTCAGCAAGCATGCAAACACCTAGTCTCAGTCTCCAGTCCTCACGTCCCAGGATTTCCATCAGTGTATATTTTAAATAGTCTCTTGCAAAAAAAAAAAAGTGAAAAAATGGTATGAACAGTGCAAAACACTAACCATCTTAGTTGCTCTTTCACACAATATTCTCCACAGAGTTTATCCAAGTCCTAAATTTTTGGAAGAGACTAAAAATCTGCCTCAGTATTAGTACAAACAAACACCAACATTCACTGGAACAAGGCGGCCATATGGGAAACAATCTGTTCCAGGTTCCATTTCTTCCTGGATGGGTTGTTTTCTTAGGATGACCCTGTGTCCAACCCTCTGTGTCTCTTTCCCTTCCTTCTTTCCTTTGTTGGCTCCTCCTTGCCTCCTACCTCCCTCCCTCACTCTCTCCTTGTTTTGCGTGTGCTGGAGATGAAATCCCGCGTCTTGCGTTTTAGGCGCTGTGCCTAAATTTTGAGACACATTTTGATCCCCAGAGAGATTTGATTTCCCCCCTTATTTAATGCGGTGTTAATACCATCCTTAGGATGCTCATTTCTGAAATGTGTTACATTTCCTTTGAGTTCCTCATCATCCGTGCAAGTTCCGGAAGCACAGGCATAGGACAGACCAGCCACAGGCTGAAGCCCATGCTCAGCACAAACAATCCCAACTCCGGAGTAGCGCGCGGCCCAGGGTAGGTACTCCCGGTGGGGCAAAGGTTCCACTGAAGTATCTAGTCCCTCCTGCCTCTTTCTCTCTACAGGTAGCCGTTTTCCACGACGCGACAGAGAAAGCCATGATGCTCTCTCAGAGATATTTCTGATGGTGCCCAGAGCATAGAACTCAGAACCCCAAACTCAAGATCCAACCCACGCCATCGCCATGACTCTTCAGACCTATGGTCCCCCAGCTCGCACTGCTGCAGGAGCTGCTGCGCAATGACCAGAAGGGAACAGGCCAGCAATTGCCGCGAGGAGGCCGCAACCGAACCTCCTGTGGCAACTAGGGAGGAGGGGAGAAGCCCTGGCACCAGGGAAGATGCCCAACGTCAAGAGGAAACAGAAGGGGAGGAAGGGTGCGAGGGGTTTACCTGCCAGAGGCTGAGCACTAATAACAAACTACTGCTGCAGTCTGCCGCCAGCTCGACCCCATGGCATCCCTTGATGTAAAAATGGGTTCCAGCACAGCAACCAAGTAGGCAGCCATCACTGGCCCAGCACAAGGGTGTCCAGAGTCTAGGAAGTCAGGGGAGCTGAAGGCAAGCAGGAAGGGGAAGTGCTGGGAATCCTGGTTCTCTGGTGCTCGCCCCGCCCAGAGGAGGGGTGGGAAGGCTCCACGCAGTCCTGGCGGCTTGGTGGAGAGGAGGGACCTGGGCTTGAGAAAGCAAGCTGCACCACAGCTCATTTTCGGTGGTAGCCCAGGAGAGAAAGGATTTGGTTGTGTGGCATAAGATCCTTACTGTCAAGAGGAGCAAAACCTGACCAGAAGGACAATACAAGGGAAAACGCTCATTCAACATTTGGAAAATGTAAAAAGGATTCTGCAGTTCGATTTCAAATATTTTTTGAAAATAATTTGAATTGTACCTTCAATATCTTCAAGTCTCAATTTTCTCCAACCAAGGGAAAAGCTAGTTCCCAAGACCAGGCAGTGCTGCTGGTTCCCATGGATCCTTTCTGTGCACTCGTCCTGTCAGCATTTCAGAGTGACACAGGTGTGCTCCAAACTGCCTAGGTGACATGGGTCTGTGCCACTTCCCAGAAAATGACAGAGAGCCTCTTGGGTCTGTGTTTGGTTCTGTGGAGTAAGATTTCTATAGGGAAGAGCAAACAATTGTGACCAAAGGAAAATACGACTGAACACGGACATTCAACACTTGCATCCACTATGAAAAGATGTTCCAGTTCTTTTCAAATAATTTTGCCAATTTTTTTGAATGGTATGCCTGAGGTCCGTCCAGACCATGCCAGTTCTCTTCACCTGGATGGCCGCGAGGTAGCGCTGTGTTTGTAGCCGCTGAGGCAAGACCACTAAGAAGCAGGAGCACAATATATACCCCGTTGCTGGACCGGAAGTTGTGGCATGCCGCAAGGAGGGGGATGCCCTGGCACGGGGCGGGGGAAGGGGCAGGAATGGCGCGCGCGAGTTACCTGTCTGATGCTGAGCAGTAAGGACGAATTACCAGCTGGACCCCATGTCGTCCCTTGAAGCATAAAGTGGGATTTGGCACTGCCAGCGCCTGGGCAGCCACCACTTGCCCAGCACACAGGTCTCCAGAATGCCGGGGGCTTAGGAGCTAAAGGCAAGCAGGAAGGGGTGGTGCTGGGAATCCTGGTTCTGTAGCACATGCCCCGCCCAAAGGAGGGGTGGGAAACCCAAAACTGTCCTACCTGCTTCACAGGGAAGAGAGAGCTGGGCTCTGGAAAACAGGTTGCACCACAGCTCCTTTGTGCTGGAAGCCAGGGGAAAGCATGTTCCCCAATGACAAGAGGAGAAAACGGTGATTAAAAGAAGGATAAAATGGAAACCTCTCATTCCACACTTGCAAATATTCCAAAAGAAGTTCCAGGTCATTTTAAAAAATTTTTGATGAAGCCTGTGAAATAGGAAGCATAGTGCTTGTGTATGTCCCAAACAGCTGCATTCTGTGCAAAACTTTGCAAATAATGGCTTAAGCTTTCCCCAAATTGACCATTTTGAGTAGTTTATTTTCTCCTAGGACCCTAAGGAAGGCCTCTTATGTGTTATATTTTTTATAAATTTATTTCTCATTCTAATTCATAATATCACACCCAATATAGAAAGTTTTCAAACAAAAGTATGATCCTCTCTGAATTTTGCAAAAATTCAACTTAAAAAACTTTAAAAAAGTTAATAGCAGTAAGAACTGTAGAAGAATAAAGAGTATTTTCTGAAAAGGCACTAGAAGGCAAAACTCGTATCTTATGTCATTTCTCACATACCACCAGCTTCTCACCACAGGCCACCATTCTCACAAGTCCAATATGATGTCCTCCCTGTCTGGAGGGCAATGTCTGAATAGGAGTCCTGGCATCAATGACACCCAGTGAATTCTCACCAGCTGCTGTCTCATGCAGAGACCCTCCTGCTTCTAGCATCCATAGAAAAGAGTCTCAGCTTGGGACTCAACAGCCTGCAGGGGAGAGGCCCCCTTCATGTCAGGGGGTGTGAGAGACCAAAACTCCTATGCCTCCTGAGCAGGTACTTCTGTAGCCTTAGTGACCACCTTCCACCAGGACTATTTGCCATCCTCTGCGAGCAGCAAATCACCTAATCTCAGTCTTCAGTCCTCATTTCCCCTGATTTCCATCAGTGAAGCTATTTTTAATCTGTTCTCTATCACACAATACTTTCCAGAGCTTATCCAGGCCCTAATATTTTGGAAATTATAGTAAAACTCTGCTTCAATATTAGTTCCAAGAAATACCAACACACTGGGTCAAGCACTCGGCTTAATTTTTTCCTGGATGGATTGTTTCCCTAGTATGACTGTCTCTCTGAGTCTCCGTCTCTTTCTCTTGCTTCTGCTCTTTGTTCCCTCCTCCCTTCCCACTTCCCTCACTCCCTTTATTTTTGTGTGTGTGCTGGACTTGAAATTTGGGGCTTTGCATTTTAGGTGCTGTGTCATTGAAACACATTATTTTTAACTTTTAAAAAGCTTTACTGAGAATTTCATACATGCCTATAAGGTGTTCTGATCAAATCCATGCATACTCCCTCCCCTCCAATTCCTTCTATATCTCCCCATAGCTTTTTCCTGACATCTTCCTGTATTCTTTTTTTATGGGAATTTTTGCTACTCTAACCTACCCCCCTCTGAAGAGATAACCCTAAAATTTTTAGGGATTAGATAAGATTCCCAAATACTGTTCACGTTTTTTGGCCTTTAGAACAGAGTATGTTGCTAAGAGGTCCAAGGACATTTTGACTTTTAGTCAAGAAACTGGCCACATTTTTATCCCAAGATTGATTTCCCCCTTATTTAATGAGTGGTCTTTATGACCTCCTTCAAATGCTCATCTCTATGGAATTTGTTACATTCCCTTTTGAGTCCTAATCATCCATGAACATTCTGGTAGCACAGCAAGAGGCTTGGCCAGCTGTACACTTGAGCACACCCTCAGTGCAAAACGTCCTAGCACTGAAGTCTTCTGGTTCCATGGTAGGTATCCTGTGTGCTTCGAAGGAGCCCTAAGTTTTCTAGACTTTCCTCACATACCCTCTCTATGGTCAACTACTTCTAGACCCAGGACAGAGGAAAGTCTTGGTGCTATCTCAGAGGCTTTCCTGAGCCTGACTCCCACACAAAGCTCAGAGCCCCCAACTCATGGTCTGACCCACACCATAGGTCTTCTGCTGCAGGATCCCCTAGACAGAATTGTGGTTGGAATCACCAGGGCTGGGCAACCAAGGAGCAGCTGCACAGCTGCTCTACCCCAAGCCTCTAGGGCAAGGGTTAACAAGAGGACCTTCCCTGGGACCAGGGAGTCTGCCCAGCATCATGACAAAAGTAAAGGGCAGGAATGGCGCAAAGAGTTGCCTGCCTGAAGATGACCACTAATGACAAATTACTCTTGCTGGACCAGGTGGTCCCCACAGTGTGGCTTGCAGGGGAGGTGCTGGGAATTGTGGTTCTGTGGTGCTTGCCCCATCCAAGGAGGGGTGGGATGTCTCCAGACAGTCCCAGGTGTCCCAATCCCAGTCCTCATTCCTCATTTCCCCTGATTTCCATCAGTGAAGTTATTTTAAATCCTTTCTCTTTCACACCATATTTTCACAGAATTTATCCAGGCCCTGACGTTTTGTAAATTAGAATAAAACTCTGCTTCAATATTAATTCCAAGAAACACCAACACACTGGAACAAGCAGAGAGTATGGTAAAAAAAAAATCTGTGCCTGACTAACTTGGGTTCAGTTTTTCCTGGATAGATTATTTTTAGTCTGAGCATCAGTCCGACCGTCAATCTCTCCTTCTGTTCTTTCTTTTGTTCATTTTTTGTTCCTTGTTTCCTCCTTTCCTCCCGTGTGTGTGTGTGTGTGTGTGTGTGTGTGTGTGTGTGTGTGTGTGTGTGTGCTGTGCTTGAAATCCAGAGCTTTACAGTTTAGGTGCTGTATCATTGAGACACATTTCAATCCCAAGATTGATTTCCCCCTTATTTAATGAGTGGCCTTTATTCTGTCCTTTGGATGCTCATATCTATGGAATTTGTTACATTTCCTTTCTGGTCCTAATCATCCATGAACATTGTGGTAGCACAGGCAGAGGGCTGGCCAGCTGCTCAATTGAGCATAGATTCAGTGCAAAACTGCCCTGGCACCGGGGTCTTCTGGGTCCATGGTGGGGTTCCAGGGAGTCTGCCTAGCATCACAACAAAACAGAAGAAGGACATGGCTGGAGGGATTTTCCTGTGGGAAGTTAAGCATGAATGGCAAATTACTGTTTTCATCCCTGGACAGCTGTACTCCATCAGCCACCTCTAGGTAGCTGTGACTTGCCCAGCACACAGTTCTCCAGGAGGGCTTGGGAGCTGAAGGCAAGAGGGAAGATGAGGTGCTGGGAATTCTGGTTCTGTGGTTCCCCATGCCCAAAGGAGTGGTGGGATAGCCCATTACATTCATGCATGCTTCATAGCAATGAGAGACGTGGGCTTGAGAAAGCCAGGTCCCCAACAGGTCAACTTTATTGGCAGCTTAGGAGAGAACCTGTTTGGCTCTGAAGAGTAAGATCCCTACTGGCAAGGGAAGAAATTGGTGACCAAAGAAACAGTGCAACAAAAAGTGCTCATACAACACTTGCAAACATTAAAAAAAAAAGATGTTTCATTTTGTTTTCAAATAATTTTGTAAAATGATTTGGGATGGTATATTCGAGGTCATTAAAGTCTTCACTTTGTCCAACTTAATGAAAAGCAGGTTCCCAAGACCAGGCAGTGCTGCTATTTGCCAGAGGACCAGTAGTGGTTTTGTTGTAAGCATGCTTTATTTCTGAGCCATCTCCCAGGCCTCTGGTTCTAGTTCTTATAGAAGCCCACTTGTTGTTCATTGGGACTATCTGGGCATGATTTTTTTTTTCCAAGCATGGCAGGTGACCCTGGAGGGACAGGTGTCGCAGTGGCCCCCACCATTTACCCCAGGCATTGCATGACTGCCTTAGATCCTAAATCCAATACTCAATTAATATTTGCTAATATAATGAGTGTGTTATCTTTAGCATGATGTTTTCTTCTTATGTAAAATTAATGTTTATCATTGTTTTACTTTCAGTTAAAACAATTGAATATCCATATAGCCCATTGATGAGCTAAATTATCTTTATAAAATTATTAAAATTAGGACTGGAGCAATGGCTCTCAGCAGTTACAAGCACTTCCTGGTTTTGCCAAGGACATGGGTTCAATTCCCAGCACCCACATCATGGTTCACAAGTGTCCCTAACTCCGGTTCCAGGGAATCTGACGCCCTCTGCTGACTTCCACAGGTACTGCAGGCATGTGGTGAGCATAGACACATGCAGGTAAAACATGCATAAGTGTAAAATAAATTAAATTTTTGTGAATTTACTTGAAATAAGTTTTCCCTAAGTATTCTTGCCTTTCCTTGAATTTCAGCTCTTCTTTTGTTTTCTTTGTCTTTTTTTCTTTTTGAGGCAGGATCTCACTGTGTAGCCATGCCTGGCCTGGAACTTGCTATGTAGACCAGATTGTCCTAGAACTCATAAAGGTCCATCCTGCTTATGCCTCCTGAGTGCTGGAAATAAAGGCAAGAGCCACCATGCCACCCTTGAAACACCTTCATTTTTCAAATGAGGGGATTACAGGTGTTGGTTATTAAATTTGGTGAGGCTTTGTTGACCCCTTTAATTTCCTTTATGAATTTACTCTGATGATGTTTAAAGAAAAACAAATCTTCCCCAGTACAGAAGTCTTTCAAGTGAGAACTTAATCCACCTCTGCCCAGGTACACGGTTCGGAATAACTACTCTCACATGAAACAATCCCAGGACATTGCCCTGGACTGTCTGTTTGAAATTCTCATAACTCTTAGGCCTCCTTCCATTCCCTGCTAGCTGGGCAGTAATCTTCTCTAAGGTGGCCCAGGCCCCTGAATACCTCCTGGGCAAAGGCTGGTAGCAATCTTTTTACATTTCCGGCCAATGTATGTAATCACAAACCCAGCTGCCTTCTCAAGGTGAGGAGGGTTGTGGGGAGGGGTTAAGGCTCAGGATTTCACCTCACAGGCAGTGGGAAAGGAAAAGAGCATCTGACTCCACCCTGGTGGAATTTCCCCACTAACACCTAGGCTACGAATCTCAGCTGCCTGGCTCTGGGTCTCTCCCTGCTTTTCTTCCTTCACATTAGGGAGGAATGTTCATCTTTTCCTGTTTCCCCACAGAAAACCTAATCAAATCCTTTTATCCTGTCCCCTATTCTCTGGACTGACAACAGTTCCAATCACTGTGCCCGGCAACCAAGGTCTCCAGAACCTTGGTGGCTTTGAGAAGATTTGCTTTGGTGGAGCCTGTTAAAGTTCCCCAAAGAACTCCCACACTTTAGACTGAACTCCCTGCAAGGCTCACCAACTGATTAGCACGCAGGAGATTGTGGAGAGTCTGGAATGTTGCAGATCTGGAGCCTATTCACACATTATCTGGGGATATCTTTAACCCTATAAATAGCCAAACGTTGCCTACCTCTGTTACTGAATTAACATTCTTGTGACTAATAAAATGTATTAGCTTGCTGGGCATGGTGGCACAGGCCTTTAATCCCAGCACTTGGGAGGCAGAGGCAGACGGACATTTGTGAGTTCGAGGCCAGCCTGGTCTACATAGTGAATTCCAGGACAGATGGAGCTACAGGGAGACCCTGTCTCAAAAAGACAAAAAAAATGTATTAACTTAACAGACCACCAGTTCTCACCAATCAAAAAGCTAAGAATGTCATCCAATAGCATCTGAAACCTATAGCAGAAACCTCCTTGCTTTGCCATGACCTGCCTACTAAATGTATCTACCACTGTATTTGAAAAGTGTCTTGACTTATGACTTTTCTTTGTTCTGTTACTATAAAAATGTAAGGCAACTGTTACCACGTTGGAACACGGAATTCGTGGTAACCTGAATCTGTGTTCCCGGGCCATGATCACTCATATTTGGCTCCAGAATAAACTATCTCTTATCCTCTTTGAGGTGAGAGTTATGGTTTTGCCTTAACAAGCCCAACATGCAGGACTCCCATGCTGCAAAGCCTCACCTCTTTCCATGCAAGCCGAGGTACTCAACATCACCAGTTGGTAGAGAAATACACATAAAACTACGAGGGACACCACTTCTTACCTATTAGGATGACTAGAATAAAAATAAAATGGAAAATAAGAGGCGTGGTGAGATTGTGGAGAAAATTTGAAGTTGTCATGCACGGTTGGTGGGTGATACAAATGAAAGCAGAGACTGGTGAGCAGATTGGCACTTGGCCTGAAAGCTGTGTCTACAGGAAAACCATAGTAGATATTCATGTGGCAACAGGAATGGCAACATCATTCATATGGTGAAAAGTGGGAAATATCCAAAGACTCATTAATTAATGATTAAATGAAATATTTAACCCATGCTATGTCTTGTATAATACATTATAATATTCTAGAATGAAGTATTGAGATATGTGACAATATTTGGGTGAATCTCGACAATATTGATACAGGAAAGAAGCCACACACAAACACTACTTTTGGGGGGGTTTTGAGACAATGACTCGTCTTCCTGTTTGGCCTTCAGCTTACAGAGATACTTCTTCCCTATGCCTCCAGAGTACTGGCATTACAGGAGAGTGTTACCACACCTAGCCATTTTTTTGTATTCTTATTTAATTCTCCTTCCCTCTCCCTCTCCCCTCACCCCTGTGTGTGTGTGTGTGTGTGTGTGTGTGTGTGTGTGTCTGTGTCTGTGTCTGTGTGACATGTACATGGTGCATGCACTTGGGTGTGCAAGGGTGTAGGCCCATGCTTGTCCTTGAGGAGACCAGAAAAGGATGTTAGGTATCTTCCTCTATCATTCTCCATCTTATTTTCTCACTAAACTGGCTAGCCCATCTGGCTAAGACTCCAGGGATCCAACTGTCTCCTCACCCCAACACTGAGCTTACAGACACATGCAGCCATGACTATTAATGTGGGTGCTGGGGATTTGAACCCAGGTCCTCATGTTTGCATAGCAAATGATTTTACCCACTGAGAGAGCTCCTCTGCCTCTTTGTGTATTTTCATTTTGGATTATAAATTATAACAGAGAAATACAGAAACAAAGTGGCCAGCTCAAGGATTTATGACAAACTCTGGTTTCTATAATAAGTACATCAGCATTCCTGACACACTCAGCACCTTTCACAATCATTGATCCCTCCTTCACCTAACTGAAGAGATGACTAGGGGCTGGAGAGATAACTCAGAAGTTCAGAGCAATGGCTACTCTTTCAGAGGACTCGGGGTTCAGTTCCCAGCACTCACATGGCAGCTAACAATTGTCTGTAACTCCAGTTCCAGGGGATCTGACATCCTTTTCTGACCACCATGGGCACTGCATGCACATGGTGCACTTACATAAATGCAGACAAAACACTCATCCACATGAAATAAAAATAAATAAAAACTTAAAGGTTTGTAAAAAGAGGTAACTATTTCCTCTTACTTTGGTAGTAACTATCTTGAAACACTTCATTTTAGATGACCCTATTTACATGAATTATCCAGAGTAGATAAAACTAGATAGAAGTAAAATTGATTGCTGCTTGCCAGGAGAGTAGAAGGAATGGGAATGGCCACATTTGGATATAGGCTTTTTTGTTTTGTTTTTAATATTTCATTTTTTAAATTTTATGTGTATGACTGTATTGCCTGCGTGTATGTAAGTGCACCTGTGTCATGCAATGCCTGCAGAGATAAGAAAAGGTCCTCTGCAAGAGCAGCCAGTACTATTAACCACTAAGCCATCTCTCCAGCTCCTTGGTTTGTTTTTTTGAGGCAGAATCTTCCAAATGTAGCCCAGACTGGACTTGAATTCACCTCCCTCTTGCCTCGACCTCCTTTGTGCTAGGATTATAGGTACATGCCATTGCCTAGCTTGGGTATGGGCTTTTTTTTTGAGAATGAAAATGTGCTAAAATTGATAGTGATATAGGAGCCACAATTTTGCCAATATGCTAAGAACAATGAGTTTTGTGAAATCCACAGTAGCAAACTATATAGAATATGAAATGCCCCATCAGTAATAAAGAGTTTATACCAGAGAATCAAGAGTGATTTACAGCTAGTGCTGCCCTTCATTTATGTGGAATTGGACTTGATTCAAGCACAAATGAATGTGGGACAATCAGTCAATGAGAGATAGAACAATCAGTGAGACATATGACAGTTATGTAATATGATTCCAAATTGTAGTTTCATTGTGTTTTAATCTGTTCTTTAAGGCAGGCTCATTTCTAAAGACATATTTCTCACTGAATTTGTTTATT
Source organism: Nannospalax galili (assembly GCF_000622305.1). Lineage (NCBI taxonomy): Eukaryota > Metazoa > Chordata > Mammalia > Rodentia > Spalacidae > Nannospalax > Nannospalax galili. The sequence goes on along the minus strand of NW_008335479.1, from coordinate 44,987 downwards.
AATATCTGGGTAGGCAATACATCAACACATACTTAATAGCTGTCACTGTTTAATTATGATGATCCTGAGACTCCTTTTCTGGCTGGTGTAGTGGTTTGAATGAGAATGTCCCTCATAGGCTCCAAGTATTTGCACATTTTGCCCTAGTTGGTGGCGCTGTTTTGGGAGGTCTTAGGTGCAGCCTTGCTGGAGGAAGCGCATTTATGTGCACATGTCTGTGAGCGTATGTTACATATGTGCCGGTGCTCATGGAAACCAGAAAAGGACATCAGATCCCTTGGAGTTGGAGTTATAGGCAGCTGTGAGTCACCTGACATGGGTGCTAGGAACCTTAACTTGGATTCTCTAAAGAACCACCACTCCAACTCCAGAATGAGGTTTGTTTTTGTTTTTTAAAGAGATAAAATCATAGGGCCCAGCATGATGATATATGCCTTTAATCCCAGCACTCCAGAGGCAGAGGCAGGTGGATCTCTGTAAGTTCAAGGCCAGCCTAATTTACATAGCAGGTTCTAGGCAAGGGCTACTCAGTGATACCTTATTTGGGAAAGGGAAAGAGAAAGAGGGAAAGAGGGAAAGGGAAAGGGGGGGAGGAGAGGGAGAGGAGAAAGGGAAAGGGGAGAGAGAGGAGAAAGAGAAAGAAAAAGGGAGACAGGGAAGAAAGGAAGAAGGAATGAAGGAAGGGAGGGAGGGAGGGAGGAAGGAAGGAAGGAAGGAAGGAAGGAAGGAAGAATCTAAGATGATAGCCCAGTTTGTAAAGTGCCTGCTTTACAAGCATAAGAACATGAGTTCTATCCTGAGCACCTATGTAAAAAGCTGTATGCGGTGGTGTATACTTGTAATCCCAGCACTGATGAGGCAGAGACAGGAGGGCCCTTGGGTCTTGCTGGCCAGACATCCTAGCCCAATCAGGGAGCTCCAGGTTCAGTGAGAAAACAAGGTTCAAACACTGAAGCTTGTCATCTGGCCTCCACATACTTTCATACTTGCATACACATATGCATCTGCACACACATAAAGACACATGTAAAAGTATATGAAGTCATTTGCTGTTTATTATTTGATTATTTATGTATAACCAGATAATTGTGGTATATTGAATTATAGGAAGCCTTGACTCTCGTGAGTATGAGCTTAACATTCTCTAGGTGGGGCTTAGTTTTATATCCTACAACAAAAAGCATAAATGCTTAGTCACAGTTGTATATTTAATATGCTATGAATTTTTAAAGTACTTCTGTTCCCGTGTTGTTGTTGTTAATAGAATTGTTTCATTCCTGCTAGTCACAATGGTTTGTACTCTAACATCTTTAGTTGTGATAATCTAGTTTCTCTAATAATTCTGTTAATGTGCTGTGAAAGAGAAAAAAATTGAGTATACAATGCCTAGGACATAAAATTGTGAATTGTAGGCACTGGGGAGATGACTCAGTGGGTAAAGTGCTTGACACCTAAGCATGACAATGAGAGTGAAGATCCCTAGTATCCACATAAATGCTGGGCAGGCATGGCAGCCAGTTTGTAATCTCAGCACTCAGAAGGCAGACACAGGGAATCCCAGGAGATAGCTGGCTAGCTGGACTAGCTGAATTAGTGAGCCCTGTGTTCACTGAGGGCCCCTGACTCATATATATATATATATGAGTGGCTGAGGAAGTAACCTGTCATCACCCTCTGGCATGCATGTGTATCACACACATACATAGGTACAAAACTTTTAAAAATTTTGTACAAATTAAAATGTCTGCATTCTGGTGCTCAACACAACAAATAAAATCTCAATTATAAAGACAAAATAATTTAGAAATTGTAGAGTCACAAAAGTCAGTCAGTATCCTTTCTACCCATTTGAACATAAACATCTTATAAATTTAGTATGTAATATTTGGACTTCCAGTTGAATCAAATTATAGAACTTTTTTTTTGAGTCAAAGTCTCCCTATAGTCCCAGCTAGCCTGAACCTCACTATGGAGATGAGGCTGGCCTAGATCTCACAGAGATCCGCCCATCTCTGCTTTACAAGTACTGGGATTAAAGGTGTGTGCCATCATACCTAGCCAGAATTTTGTCTTAATACAGTGATTGATTATATACTTACATCCATAAATTATTAAAAACTTTAAATTAAATATTACATATATTTAGCATTTAGTTGTTTTTCCCATAGCTACAGTTTTTAAAAAAATTTTATTTATTATTTTTATTTTGTGTGTATGAGTGTATTGCCTGCATGTATGTGAGTGCACCTGTGTTGTGCAATGCCTCAGAGGTCAGAAGAGGGCTTTGGATTCCCCTGGAACTGGAGTTAAGGACGGTTTGTAACCAACATGTGGGTTCTTGGAATCGAACCTGGGTCCTCTGCAAGAGCAGTCAGTGTTTTTATCTGCTGAGCCATCTCTCCAGCCCCCCATAGCTACAGTTTTAGAATTATAAATCAACAAATTATAATTATATTATCTGTGGGATATAAGGTGATGTTATGTATATGAGAGAAGTCATTAAATCCAACTAATTAGCATATCTACCACTTCAATTACTTTTAATTTTTGTGATGAGAACATTAAAAATTCGCTCTTTTGGGTGGGCAAGATGGCTCAGTGGGTAAACACACTTCCCGCCAACCCTGACTGAGGACCTGAGTTCAATCCTTGGGACCCACCTAGTGGAAGGAGAGTACCATCTCTCACAAGTTGTCCTCTGAGCTACACATACACACACATGTGTGCGGACAAACACACACATACACACACACACACACAATAGGGGCTGGAGTGTTGGCTCAGTGGTTAAGAGCACTGGCTGCTCTTTCAGAAGACCTGAGTTCGATTTTCAGCCCCACATGGAGGCTAACAACCATTTGTAACTCCAGTTCCAAAGGACTCTGATGCCCTCTTCTGACCTCTGGAGGCATGGCACGGCATGGGTGCACTTACAAACATGCAGCCAATACACTCATAAAATAAAAATAAAATATTTGAAAAAAATAAGTGTGATACAAAATTTAAAAAATTTATTTTTTCAGGGCTGGAGAGGTGGCTTAGTCATTAAGCACACTGGTTGCAGTTGCAGAGGACCCAGGTTTGGTTTTCAACTACCATGTGTTGGTTAATAATCATCCTTATCTCCAGTTCCAGGGGATCCAATGCCCTCTTCTGGCTTCCGTGGGCATTTCAGGCACATGGTGCATGTACACACTTGCAGGCAAGCACTCAGACACATAATAAATAAATAAATAAATAAATAAATAAATAAATAAATTACCTTTTCAGCAGTTTTGAAATATATGATATACTATTATTGTTAACAAGGAAATTTGGGGTTCCCCTTTGGGGTCTTGGTCTCATTAATAAAATAATTTAAAGTGGACTCAGATGGAAACTCAGACTGCTTTATTAGCGTTTGAAAGATAAACAAGAAGCAAGCTGTAAATCTCTGCATCTGCCAGGAGGGATGATAAAGGATCCCCTCCATTGTACTCCATGCTTTTGTGAGTTCAGTTGTGTTACATTCTACAGGTGTGAGAATGTGGCATTTCTCATTGTGTATGTGGACAAACGTGTGAGAACATGGTATTTTTCATTGTGTACAGGGCTTCATTCACTTAGCATAATGTCCTCCATTTTCATTAATGGTAATGAAAATGACAAAATTTCTGTCTCTATGGCTAGGACTTTCAGTACAGTACTCTACTGAAGAAAAGTGTAGAGTGAGCATTCTTGACTTCTTTCTCATCCTACAGGCAGAGTTTTTCACTTTTCACAACTGTGGGTCTGTCATATATGGCCTTTATGATGTTGAAGTCCTTAAACAAATATATAAACTAGGTTGAGAATTGAATTGGATAGAACTGGCACTTGTTCTGGACTTCAAGTTTAACATTCATCCTTTGCAGGGCATGGTGGTGCACACCTTTAATCTCAGCATTTTGGAGGCAGCGATCTCATGATCCAAGCTAGCCCGGCCTGGTCTACATAGTGAGTTCCAGGTCAGCTGGGGCTACATGGAGACCCTGCCTTAAAACAAAACAAAACAGAACAGAATCCTCATTGTTCCCTGGTTTGGATTTGTAACAACCTGAAGCAGGAGTCTTTTTGTTCATTATTATTTTTTTATTATTATTATATTATTTTAGGATTTTAGATGCCTGAAGCTTACTTTTGTCACAGAGTTCGGGATCACTGGGAAAGACTGTTATGGCTCCAAATGGAGCCTCCCCCCCAATTGTAATAGCCAAAGTAACTTCATTTTTTTATAAAACAGCCACTTTAAATTTCAAAAGCTAGAAAAATTGTCAGCTTTAAGGTTAAGTGCCTGAACTTAGTTGCTTCCCCTTAGAAGAGTGCTTTCTTTGGAGTAGCTGACCTTGGGTTTCCCAGACAACAGTAGCTGCACTTAATCAGAAAGCACCTTACTGCCAAGGTCTCTATACCTCATTAAGAGAAGAACTAACACAAGCTTGCTTTGGCTTCTGTAGTTTGCTTATCTGCTAACTTGGGTGTCCTGACTATATTCAGGACCACCCGGTACCCATGTGTGATGAAACTCCTATGGTATTCGTGGTTTTTGCCTTTAAAGACTAGTTCCACCCTCTCCTTGGGGCCATGGGTCCTAAATCTAAGGGACCATGCATGGACGGCTATAGTCCTAATAAATTTGATCAATTAAAATTTGAATTGAGTCTGGTGGTCTTTTTCACAGTGTTTTCAAACTCTGTAACAAGACCACTCAGATTCAAAATGTTCCAAATCAGCAGAATTAAGCTTTTACAATTTTATTAGAATTTTAAAGAAAAATCCTTGGGGGTTCAAGCAAGCTGCTAATCTTGGCAGCTGCTTTAGGGAGGTGAATGATGGGGAGAAGGAAAGAAAGCCATGAAGCCATGTAGATACAGCCTGCATGGAGATCAGACACATGGCTGACTGGCAGCCACATGACTGGGAGAAGGAAGCTTTAGAGAAAGGAAAGAAACACAAGATGCTAGGGATAGCCCAAAGTCTTGAAGAAAGCATGTTTAGAAAACGGATATGGAGAAGAAAAGGAAAGATTATGCTTTCTTTTTTTTTTTCCAGAAAAGCGGGAAGGTTTACAGACTATATGACTGTGGCTGGTCCAGAAGTTCTGTGCTAGGAGGTGGATTCCAGGCAGAAAAATTAGCTATCTCATTAATGCACTAGGTATTCCGCCCATGTATTTAGCATAACATAAGGTGAACCTGCCTTCCTAGGGGTGGTCCTATGACCAGATGATTCACCAGTGAAACTGGAAAGGTGGGTCTTTTAACAGACTAGATTTTATAGTCTTGACTAGTTAAACCTATGGGGCTATTACACTTTCTTAGCATCTCTTTCAGGTTGATACAAAGGAGTAGGGTCTTGGGAAGGAAAGAGACCTGGTTGTATGGAAGGGTTCAGCGAAGACCACCGACCAAGTCAAGTCCATGGGGGACAGCAGTTTATTTGAGAGCAAACAGACTGCTGGGCTGCCTCTCTGGGAGCAGAGAAAATAGCAACCAGCAGGGGAAGTCAGACATCTTTTATAGGCAGTTAGGTGCTTGGGTAACTTTCCATGATGCAGGCTGGGCAGTTTAGCTCAGGATTGTTTGGTCTCCGGATAAACAGAGGGACTTTCCTGAGCTAAGCCCAGACCTGCCATTTTAGAATGTTGGGAGCTGAGCCACCATTTTAGGAGGCTGCCAGGAACCTAACACCAGTGTCACTGTGGAGCAGTATGCTTTGCTTTTCCCTCCCCTCCCCCTCCCCTCTCCTTCGCTCCTCCTCCCTTTCCCTCCCCCACCCTCCCTTCCTCTCTCTTCTCCACCCTTCCTCCCCTCTCTCCTCTCTCCTCTCTCTCTCTGTAGTCCAAGCTGGCCTCAAACTCTTGGACTGTAGTGATCCTCCTACCTCAACTTCCCATATAGCTAGGATTATAAGTGCTCACTACTAGCTATCTTTTTTAAAAAAGTAATTAATGGAAAATTTATTTATAGAAGGGCTTGTATTTCCTCTTTCTTGGCATGACCTCCTGGTGGTATGCATTAATCCCTTTTGGGTAGCAGCAAATATATGAGGTTCTTGTCTGCCTGTTAGTTGATTCTCTAGTGAATTCAAATTGACTTCATTAGCCCTAACTAGCTTTTGGTGGAGAAAGGATCCTTTAATAAACCCCTCTCCACCCTACTGAATATAATACTAGGGCTTTAATATGTTGATGAGCTATCATTCTCAACAGAGCTGGGCATATGTTTGACAGTTTGCTAAGTCTGTAGGAGGTGTCACGAGGGGGGCAAAAGAAATATTCTGGTCTTTAGTTTGAATATTTTAAGTCTTTTTCCTAGTGGGCCCTGGGGTTAGAAGCTCAATCACCCATAGGGAACAGAAGAAGAATCTGAAAACAAAGAGACCATAGGCCTCCTTCATATTTCCATGTGTCCCCTTCATGGTACCATTGGCTTTTGGTTATAAGATGAAGATCCTTGCTGGGGTTAGTAGCCTGGGTATGACCCACCCAACTCAGTAGTCTCCAGGGGAAGTCTTTGGAATTTCTTTTATTTTAAAAAATATTTTATTTATTTTTATTTTATGTGTGTGAGTGTTATGCCTCCATGTGTGTAAGTGCAATGAATAAGGAGATCAGAAGAGGGTGTCAGATCCCCTGAAACTGGAGTTATAGATAGTTGTTAGCCACAATGTATGTACTGGGAATCAAACCTGGATCCTCTGCAAGAGCAGTCAGTGCTCTTAACCTCTGAACCATCTCTACAGCCCCTTCTTTTCTTTTTTTTTAAAAAAAGGTTTATTGATTTTTGTTTAGGTGTATGTGCGTGTGTAAGTTTTTATGTATACCATGTGTCTGCAGTTTCCCGCAGAGGCCAGACGACTGAACCTGGGTCCAATAGAGTAAAAACTCTTAATTGCTGAGCCATCCCACCAGCCCCAGGAATTCTTTTTCTTACCTAGCTACAGGAATTAATGTTGGCAATACCTTCAGCCTCACCTGGGTGAAGGTAATAATCGTAAGATCTGATACCACGCCTTTGCTTTTCTTGGAATAGGCTTGGAGGACCCTCTTTTTTCATTCACTGAATTTTTCAGAATTCTATACAACCTATTCTGATCATATTTAGACCCCCTTCCCAATCTGTACTCCCTTACTACCCCTAATTTCATGTATTCCATTATACATGTTATATATTATTTTATAGTTACATATTATATATTTTAATATATTATATATTAAGTACTGTTTAAATCTAATTTGTTTGGTAGATCCTCTTTTAAAGCAAACCTGTATTCAGTGCCAGTCTGAAAGTGTTGTTGTTACCATTATAAGGATACATTCTTCCAATGATACCAAATCACTCTGGCATTGCCAGTTAAACAAGGAGAATTGACTATGATGATGCTCTTGATTGATTGGCTAAAATATTAGAAGGCTGTATGGTGGATGAAGATTCTCAAACTTTAGGGGCCTACCAGGGTACCTGGAAAGGAAATCAGATTTCCAGGAGGCAAACAAACATGGAAGTAATCTCAAACTCCTAGCAACCTTTAGAAAGGTCAAATCATTTGGCAGGGGACACTGGAATATAGAGATTGGGCTGTATGGTTGGCTCAGAGAGCAAAAGCATTTGCTACTTATCTCTGAAAACCTGAGTTTGATCCCCAGATCCTACATTAGGAGAGTATTAACTCCTGAGGGTTGTTCTCTGAATTCCACACTTCCACGCTCACACACAATTCACACACAGACACACACTAATTTAAAAAAAAAAATTAAAGGGGTAGAGATGACTGAGCAGGTTAAGAGCACTGACTTAGAGGACCCAGGTTCGGTTCTCAGAACCAACATGGCAGCTAACAACTGTTAGGGTTCCAAACAGCAGCAGTTTCCCCCCTCCCCAACAGGGACCTCACCTTGACCTTTGAAGTCAAGGGAAACAAGCTCTGCTGAGAAGCAGCCTGCCTTTCCTCTCATCTCCAAAGATAAGATAAGCAGATTCTACCTGATAACCAGAGATTTTAGAAGATGTTTTTCTCTCATCTTAAGAGGGAAAAAGTAAACACTTCCACACCCTAATCCTACCTGCTTCCCCCTCCCTGATTTCTCCCCCAAACAACCCCCCCTTCCCCACCCCAAAGGCCCCATATGTAAAGTCCCATCCCTTCCCTTCCCTTCCCTTCCCTTCCCTTCCCTGACATCTTACCTGACATCTTTCCCTGACATCTTTCCCTTCCCTGCTCTTCCCTGACATCTTTCCCTTCCCCGAGGGAAAGGTGCCCCGTGCGAAATAAAGCTGTATCCCTCTGAGAATTCCATCTGTGCCTTGGTGCCTTCCTCCATCCGCTCGCTCTCTCCAGATCTCTACCTATCAACAACCACCTATAACTTCAATTACAGGGTGATCTGACGCCCTCTTCTGACCTCCACAGGCATTGCACAACATGGGGGCACTTACATACATACATGCAGGCAATATACTGATTCATAGAAAATAAAAATAATAAAGTTTAAAAATGGTCTGAGAGGCAGAGGCAGGCGGATCTCTGTGAGTTCAAGGCCAGCCTGGTCTACATAGTGAGTTCCAGGACAGCTGGGGCTACAGGGAGACCTTGTCTCAAAAAGACCAAAAAATGGTTAAAAAGGGAGATAGAGATGAAGACTAGAAATAATTCCATGGTTGAGATACAAAATTTCCTCAAACACTTTGTCCAGTTGGAAGGCAAAGGGGATGAAATGGGGAGAAAGAGCCTAAGAACCCCTAGAAGTTTCTTAATTTCATTCATAAAAGGAATTTAAGAATGGACCCAAATGGAAACTTTTAGGACAATTTTATTAGAATTTTAAGAAAAATCCTCAGGGCAGGTGAGCTGGTAATCTCACTGGCTTTCTTGAGGAAAGAATGGAGGGGAGAAGGAAAGAAAGTCATGCAGCCATGCAGCTTTAGAGCCTGCATGGAGGTCAGACACGTGGGTGACTGGCGGCCACATGACTGGGAGAAAGAAGCCTTATAGAAAAAGTGAAGAAATACAAGATGCTAGGGTAGCCCATAACATTAGATAAACTATGTTTAGAAAGGGGATATGAAGAAGGAAAGAAGAGATTATGCTTTTCTGAAGAATTCAGAACAGCAGGCAGACTTACAGAGACCTACATGTCTGTGGCTGGGTCCAGAAACTCTGCATTGGGAGGTGGGATTCCAGGCAAGAAAAATTCACTACCTCATTAGCACACTAGGTATTCCATCCATCTATTTAGCATAACTGAAGGTGAACCTGCCTTCCTGTGGGTGGTTTTATCGCCAGGTGATTGACCAGTGAAAGTGGAAATGTGGGTCTTCCAACAGACAGACTAGAGATTTTATAGTCTTGATCACTTAAACTTATGGGGCTATTCACTACTCTAACATTACCCCCTCTGAAGGGGTAACCCTAAAATCTTTTAGGAATTAGATAAGAGCACCCAAATACTTTTGGCATTTTTAGCCTTTGATACAGACCAGGCTGCTAAGAGGCCCAAGGACAGTTTGACTTTTAGCCAAGAAACGGTCTACTTTTCTTTGGGGTCTTTTTATCCTAATTGCCTAGCCAATTCCTACCTCCTAGTCTTATCACGCCGTCCTCTGAAGACATTACCCAACTTGTCAATATGTAATCTGGGTGCAGACCACTCTTGCTTCTTGCATGCTGAATAGGGGTGCAGGGTGTGACAATTGGGGTACCTCTTCAGTGAGTCTATCTAAAAGACCCCCAAATTGCATGACTCTTAGCTGTAGGGAGAAAAGAAATTCCCTGACTGGTGTCTGGGATGCGATATGAAAGGGAAGTAAAGGCAAGAGTAGTTCACCTTATAAGTTCTAGACAGGGAACCAGAAAAAGTCAGAACAGGGCAGATTTCAAATGTCCAAATCAAAGTCTATTTGAATTTCCTGATGAGGACTTCCAAAAGCATCTATCTACTGGATTCCTCCTCGTTTTTCTTTTGGCCACCAAGGCTGGACTTGGAAGTGATGAACTCAAAACATGTTTTCAGGTACTTTGATAACTGTTGAAGTGGCTAGAACCCATGTGAGTTCCCTCCCAAATGGCTTCTAGACAGGGAGAGAAAATAAATTTAGCCATTTATCTTAGAACAAAATTGGGTTGCCTTTCCTAGCTGCAGGTGGGCACTACAGTGTTGAACTAGGCCAAAGTTTGAAGTCTTACATCTGAGCACTCTTTTCTTATTAAGAACAAAATCATCAATGAAAAATAATTGTATGTATAACAACTTATGTGTACTTAAGCCTAATGTCTGGGAAGTATAATAACTTGGATTCTTAAAGAAATATACTGATCACTTTAATCTTTAGTTATACTTTTCCTTGGGGTATTTAAGACCATGCAGTAGGCCCAAATAAACCAATTTTTTTACTATTAAGGTCAGATGAGGATCTGGTCCTCCGGAGTCACATGAGCTTGGGAGGTGCCTCTGGCTCCTTTGCTTTTTCTTTTACCAGTTCCATCTATGTGAGCATAACTCAAAGGTCTTACTTGACCAAGGCTTCACTTGGAAACATTGAGGAGAATTTTTCTCTCTGTTGACCCTCCTCTTTGCAGACTGGACACTGGTTCAAGACCTGGTGGGGTCTCCATGGCCTCCCTGAACAAAAGGACAGGTGACTTACCACAGTTACCAGACATTTCAAGAGATGTCCCATAAGCCCCTGGAACTTAGTTGACCTTAGAGGGCAAGGGACAAAAAAATTCCCCTTTAAGTTCCTCTGACCAGATTCGTATAGGCCTCAAAGTATGGCTAGTAAACACCCAAGAAGGTTAGTTACATCAGTCTGGTACTTTTAATTACCATATAATATGTAAATAAAGCTTGGGTAAAACCCAAACATTCTTGAATAAACCTTGACTAGACATATATTTTGTTCCTTAAACTAGTTGACTAGACTATGACTTTAGAAATTTTCAGATTATCTATATATTATTTGTGTTTCATCTTTTATATATTGTAACAAACCTACATAGACCTTTATCAATTGCTTAGATTTTCTCATTTTTTCTTTTGATTCTGGAAATATCCAGCCATCATAATCGTCATACATAAATCCTTCTTAATAAAACATCTCCATTTGCATATCCTTCTAACATCTTTTTTTCACATTCCCATTTTCTTTCTTAATAATCATGAAAGATAATAACATTAACACATAAATTTTCCATCTGTTGCGAGAATTTTCTTCCTGGGGATACTAAGCAATATTTATTCTCTTTCTGAGGTTCTAGTATCAAACCGATTTTTGTCTACATCAGAGTTCACCATGGGGAAACAAACCAATTTGTTTACTTACAGATATGAGTGAGGGGTTACTGACCTACATGAGTGACCAGAGAGTAGTTGCACTGGAAAATCTTTACCCAGTATGAATGTTGATTTTTCTATAACCTCATGAGTCAAGCCCTAGCCTTCCCAGATTATATACTTTAGTCCTCCCCAAATCTAGGAGACCATGTGTGATTAGGCCAAAATTACATACACTTGGCTGGGAAAAGTGGCTGGATACTCAGCTGAGGGTCCAATAACACTGCTTGTCCTGATTTTAACGAAGGAACACAGCCATTAACAAGCCCAATTGTGATATTTTGAAATTAGGCACAGCTGAAGTCATGAAGATGGCGGTTCTTTCAGAAGAGTGCTGTGCAGCATCATCTTACTCAAAGAACACATAAGATCCAAATTATGCACAGAAGATAATGTAATGAGTCAATATTACCCATGTGCACACTGAGCTTTATAAGTTCCCAGGTAAACCTTATAGAAAACACAAAACTGATAAAAAATATTTCTTATTTCATGCTTTAGGTTTTGAAAGAGTGTAAACAGTAGATAGAGAAGCAACAGGTGCACAGCAAAACACCATCAAATTAAAGTTAACAACTTCCATCATGACATACTAAGGAAAAGTGTGATGCTTGAGTTACTGACAGAAATTTTAGGCAGAGGGTGCTCTTTATCCTCTCCATGGACTGTGAAATGTCCTTTTAAACAAATCTATCCTATTGGTTCTTTCATTAAGTAGTTAAATCTATCTTTGTATTTACTATACATTTACATTAGTCTGTTACTTTCCTCATTATTGTGACAAAATAGAGAACTCCATCAGCTTCTTTTACTATAGACATTTTGATATCATGAGATAAAAAATAATAACCCCTGTTGAACTTAGTTTACACCTTAGCTGTTTCCAATTGCACAATGCATTATGGCATCAGGAGCTGCTGTTCTGGTATCTTCTTCCTCAGCCTTCTTCATATATATATATATATATATATTCTCCACTTTGTAAGTTCTAAAGAGGTTTCCATTATTTCATTGTCCCTTGGTGTATAACTTGACCTCCTAATCACAGACATCTTGCACTGAATGCAGTAGTGTCTTAACAGATAATGGAATTTACAGTCTTCAGAAATCAGTGAGGCCCCTCTCTAAAGGGGTGAGCAGTGGCCACATTATTTTCTGAGAGTTTGAAGAAGTTCCCCTGAGCCATAGTCAAGAAACTCTGCTGCTCCTTTTACACAGGAAGGAACACCCCAGAACATCCAGTGCAAAGATGACCTTTATCAGCAACTATGTTGGATGGGGTAGCCAATGCTTTAATCTCTGACCAATGAGAAAATAAATTCATTTCCTTTCAAAAGGCCTTATTGGCACTCTGTTGCCTTGGGGCTTAGGGCCTGATTTCAGAAATTCAAAGCTCTCTGGGTAACCCTTCAAACCTCAGTGCTAGTATAAGCACGCTCTCCTTCCCATCTTTCTTTTCTCAACTTAAAACAACAAAAAACATATCCTTCTATGTAGAGACCAGTGGTTACCTGGGAATTATATCACTCTGAGGGGACAATTGTCCCTATTTACAGTTAATGTTCACTTGGATGGTAGAAATCTTCAGCAGTTTACTGCCCTATTAGACACAAGAGCTTGTAATTGTTGTGTATGACCACCCTGATAAGTTAAAAAGGGATATATTTAGCCAGGCATGGAGTGCATTCCTGTAATCCAAGCACTCAAGAATCTGACGTAGGAGGATCCTGAATTTAAGGCCAGTCTGGGTTACATAGAGAGCTCAAGGGAAGCCTGGGATACATAGAAAGTTGTGGGATATATAGTCTCGAATAAATAGACATTGTATCAAAAAAGCACACATCCTTTTAAAAGTATTTTATTTATTATTTTTACTTTATATGCATGAGTGTATTGCACCATGTGTGTGAAATACCCACAGAGGTCAGAAGAGGGCATCAAACTCCCCTGGAGCTGGAGTTATGGATGGTTGTTAGCCACCATGAGGGTGCTGGGAATTTCCTCTGCAAGAGCAGCCAGTGCTGTTAACCACTGAGACATCTCTCTGATTTTCTTTTAAATACAGGGTATAGTAAAAAAAAAACCCGGGAGTTTCAAATTCTCTTAGATATTTCAGTTAGAAGGATTTTCATCAAGCAATTTCCAGGAATAGTCAACTTGTCAGCTCTTCATTCCCCACTTATAGCACTCTCTTCTTTGCCCATGCCTAGTAGAAAAACCACAAGTGCTTGGCCTTCTAGTGCGAACCCAAAAGACTCAGGAAGAGACCCCGTGCATCTTCAGTAGCTATGCAGGATAATGAATACTTTGTGATGCTGCTGTTGGTTAAAACATGGTACCAGAAAATATGGGTTTATGTTTTATTATTTGGGATATATTAAATGCTAAAGTTATATGACCAACTCTTCTAATTCTTTTCTTTCAGCATTGGGGGTAGAATTCAGGGCTTCACAAATACTAGACAAGTGTTCCAACACTGAGCTACATCCTAGCCCCAACTATTTCCCCTTGTAACAATCATATCTGCCCAGTACTTAGGCTGGCTATCAAAACTGACATTTAAATAGTTATCTACAAAAATTCAAATTCACAGTTCTTCCCAACAAAGTTTTGAATTTTAAATAGGTAGATCAATTTAGAGATGGTAGGCGATATTTAAAAACCTCCTTGAAGGCATCATGGTATGTCAGACTTAGTCATTATGTTTTATTCAATATCAGTTGCAGAGGAATCCCAACTCCTAATTAGATTCTACTATTAAAGTTCTTCAACTGACATGTAATAATGTTCAAATTTACGAGGTATAGTATGAGTTTTAAAAAATTATCATTTCATGTGTCAGACTCTTTTACATCCATGTCATGCAATGCCCACAGAGGCCAGAAGAGGGCATCGGAGCCCCTGGATTTGGAGTTACTGATGGTTGTTAGCTGCCATGTGGGTGCTGGGAACAGAACTCAGGTCCACTGGAAGAACAGCCAGTGATTTTAACCAGTGGACTGTCTCTCCAGTCCCCATAGTGTGATGTTTTGAGACATGCACACAGTGGAAAGATGAAATCAGGATATTTACCATAGTCAGTCTGAAATATATTTAAAAATGTTTATTACTTAGTGTGTGTGCAAATGTTGGCTCCTGTGCCACGGCATGCATTTGGGGGTCAGAGGACAACTTTTGGGAGTCTATTCTCTCCTGTCATCTCTTGGGATCAGGGGACCTAACTTGGGTTGTCAGGCCTGTGCACAAGTGCCTCTACCCGTGAAACCAAATTACCAGTTCTTATGTCAAATATTTATCTTTCTTGTGGTGAGAACATTTAAAAATCCTCTCTTCTAGTTACTTTGACACATACAGTGTATGTTAATGATGATTACCCCCATTGTGCAATAGAACACAAGCAAGTATCCTGCATGACTGTAATTTTCTGCCCATTGACCAACCTCTCACCAGTCACTGGTGTACTGTTCTACTTTGTTCTTCTATGATACCACTTTTTAGCTACCACATAGAGTGAGGCCTACAGAATTTTTCTTTTTTTTTGTCTGAGTTATTTTATTTAATGCCATATAGGATGCTCTCTTGCAAAGGAACCTCATTGTTTGCACCTTCCTTGTAAGAAAGTACAATGCATTTTAGGAACATTACAATTTTAGGTCCCTGACTTCTGGTATAGCAAACAGCAATATCTTCAGAGGTCGGCTTCTGGTGTCTTCCCCTATGTGGTAGCTA
>NW_008335479.1:29132-29877 GCF_000622305.1 Nannospalax galili | reverse complement strand
GCATTTCATACAATATATTGATCGTATTTGAATCCCCTTCTCTATCTGCTCCCCTTTACTATCCTCCACCCAAATTCCTGTACTCTAATATATAAAAATAATTATATATTAAGGCCTATTTATTTTTATGTGTATGATTGTTTTGTCTGCATGTATGTGTACCGTGTATATACCTGGTGCCTGTTGAGGCCACAAAAGTGTGTAGGATCCCCTGAAACTGGAGTCACAAACTGTCATGAGCCACCATGTCTTTGCTGAGAACCGAACTTGGTTTCTCTGCAAGAGCAGTGAGTGTTATTAACTTCTGAGCCATCTCTCACCTTTATCTTTTGAGACATTAGTTCTAAGGTTTTTTTTTTTTTAGTGCTTTAGTCATGGTTCTCTATCTAGAGGAACAGAAGTAATAGAATGAATATGTTTTGGAAAGGGATTTATTAGCTTGGCTTACATGATATGGTTTGGGTACTCCAACAAATGCTGTCTTCACCCTGGAGAAGCTCAGAACTGACAGTTGCTCAGTCCACAAGGCTGGTGTCTCAGCAGTCCCACTGACTCCCAGTGCTGAGACCTGGAGCATTCCTGCAGAGCCACCAGTCTTTAGTCCACATCGGAAAGGTAAAGAATCTGGATTCTGATGCCAGGTAAGACTAGCAGTAGCAGTGGCAGCACCAGCAACAGAGTAGATGAACTCACCAGGGAGACACATATCAAAGTCTCACATTGCTTATCATAAAGATTATATATA
>NW_008335479.1:3881-29067 GCF_000622305.1 Nannospalax galili | reverse complement strand
AGGAAAACGCTTTTATTTCGCTCTTCCTTATATCTGGAAGGCCACAGGAAGGTACTGCTAACATTCAGGGTGGATCTTCCAACTTCTGGTAATGCGATCAAGAAAACTCTCACAGGTATGCCCAGAGGCTTGCTGTATGGGAGATTCTAGGTCCTGTCAAGGTGACAATATCCACCATCACAGTGAAGCACCTCTATACTGTTTTCTATAATGGCTGTATTAATTTACATCCCTACCAGTGGTATTAACTCAGAATTTTAAAAATAGTTTCTCCCCCCCCCCAATAAGATAGGCCTTCTCCTATATCACATGCCCAAGTTCTGACCCAGTTATGCTGAATGAGAATGAGCAGCCATTTGCTTTAAAATAGTCAGTCTGGTCTTTACCATTTTTGGACCCTAATAAAGGCAAGTGTCACAGGTCCATGCCTGTTTACACTCTCCAGTTGCTCCTTGACATCTGTGTGTGGCCTTTAGTTAGGTATGCTAGGCACTCTCCAGTGCCTGTCAGAATTAAAACAAAAAAACCAAACCACTTATTTTCATCTTGTGTTTCTCCTAATCATTGAAAGGGTGCCCTCCATCTTAAGGAACCCAAGTTAAAATGATGCAAAGATCAACAGTCAAAATTCTATTATGTGTACGACTAGAGAGATGACTCAGCAGTTAAGAGCACTGGCTGCTCTTGGACAGACCCAGGTTCAATTCCCAGCACCCACATGGTGGCTAACATCCATCCGTAACTCCAGTTCCGGGGGACCTGACGCCGTCTTCTGAGTTTTGTGGGCATTGCATACACATGGTGTACATACATACATGCAGGTAAAACACTCATATACATAAAGAAAAATTTTAAATATTGTCTTGAAAAAGGGGAGGCACTGGAGAGATGGCTTACTGGCCAAGAGCACTGACTGCTCTTCCAGAGGACTGGGGGTTCAGTTCTCATGAGGGCTAACGGTTGTCCATAACTCCAGTTCCAGGGCCTTTGATGCCCTCTGCTGTTCTCTGTGGACATTGCATGCACAAGGCCATTTATGGGCATGCAGGCAAACCACTCCAACATAAAATAATAATAAATAAAAATAATTTAAAAATCTGTTGCGTCTTTATACAGTATCAGTGAATTCTCTGAAAAAATCAAGGAAGCAATTTTGTTCACAATAGCTACAAAATAGGAATAAATTTAAAAAAGGGTGTGAAAGATATGTACAATGAAAACCAAAATGCACTGATAAAATCAATTGGATAAAAAACTTCTTTAAATCATATGAAACCTCAGAGAGCTTGAATATCCAATGTAATCTTGAGCAGAGAACAGAAAGAACTAAACTGGAAGCACCATTCTACCTGATTTCAAAGTACACTACAAACTGATAATTAAAGGAGCACAGGGCTGTAGCTATGGGTAAAGTTATAGAGCTAGGAAATTTTCAAAGGCTTTATTTATTTATTTATTATTTATTATTTACTTATTTATATTTTTGTTTGCTTGCTTTTTTTGAGACAGTGTTTTACTGTGCCGCCCTGGTTGGTCTGAAAGTCCACTAGACCAGGCTGGACTTGAACTCATAGAGATACATCTGCCGCTGCCTCTCAATTGATGGGATTAAAGGCATGTGCCACCACATCTGGCTTTTGTTTTTAAACAGTATAGAACCAAATATGGCTTTATTTAAAAGATTTTTTATTTATTTTATTTTAT
Organism: Nannospalax galili; assembly: GCF_000622305.1. Taxonomy (NCBI): domain Eukaryota; kingdom Metazoa; phylum Chordata; class Mammalia; order Rodentia; family Spalacidae; genus Nannospalax; species Nannospalax galili. The sequence continues at coordinate 27,363 of NW_008335479.1, read as the reverse complement.
GTGTATAAGCGTTTTAGCTGCATGCATGTAAATGACCTCCCTGCAGAGGTCAGAAGAGTGCATCAAATTCCCTGGAGCTGGAGTTACAGACAGTCGTCAGCCCCCATGTGGGTGCTGGGAATCAAACTCAGGTCCTCTGCAAGAGTAGTCAGTGCTCTTAACCACTGAGTCATTTCTTTAGTCCCCTCACCCCAGCTTTATGTTTGTGAAATAACTTTGTAGGAGTACAATTTTAGTTGCTTTGTACTTTGAAAATATTAAAAATTTGTCCCAAGGCTTTAATGAGGTTTTGTCTCTGTGAGACTTTATTATTATTATTATTATTTTTTGAGACAGGGTTTTCTTGTAGCCCCAGCTGCACTGGGACTTGTTAAGTAGACTATGCTGGTCTCCAGCTCACAGAGATTTACCTGTCCTGATGATGATGATGACGATGATTATGATGAAATGTGTGTGTGTGAAGCAAGCAAGCAAAAGTATTCATGTGGAGGCCAGAAGGCCGCTTTATAGAGTTGGTTCCTTTCTAAGTTTATATGGATTTTGTAGATTGAGCTCAGTCTGTCAGGCTTGCGTGGCAAGTGCCTCTACCAACTGAGCCATCCAGCCCTTATTTTTTTATTTTGAGGCAAGGTCTCATGAAGCCCCAGGCTGACCTCGAACATGTTCTTTCCCCCTTCCATGTGTTTTTTCTTAGTTTTATGCTATATACAAGTATTACATTCACCTTCTTGCCTGTGTTTTGACACTTGATCCTGCTGATGTCACTCCTGATTTGACGCTTAGAATTCCACTCACTGGGCAACCCACTGCTTGTCATTGAGAAGGCAGCTTCTTTATTTAGCCCAGGGTGAAGATAGGAAGACTTTTTCATAAATTCAATACGAATTTAGGTGGAAAGGTATAGTGTCAAATAAAAGATTTCCTTAGAATAAAAGGATATTTATTTCAGGTTTTGCAAAAGTCAAAGTTAGAAAAATCTGAAGATATTTCAAACTTCCACGGTAATCTAGGCCCATGCTGCCCTCTAGTGTCCATATTTGATAAAACAAAACAGTACCTGGTAGAAAGAGTAGAATGAAGTATCTTAGTTCTTCCTGGTTACTATAACAAAATACTTTGGCAAGATAATTTATAATCAAAAGAAGCTGCTTACAGTTCTTGAGATTGGGAAGTCCAAAATTAGTGTTACAGCAGATTTTGTGTCTCATGAGGACTTTCCCCTTCTTTGAACATAGCACCTTCTTGTTATAGTGAAAAGAGTAAAAGGGCTTTATCAAACCTTTTGTCTTGAGGATTCTAATATCCTTCAGAAGAGCAGAGCCATCCCAAAGGCTTTGATTATTAATATTTTTGTATTGTCAATTTAGTCTCATTTGATGAGACCAAAACTTTCAGATCATAGCATGACTTATTAAATAAATTTATTTTTATGTGTATATAAGTGCACCCATGTCCTACAATACTCACAGAAGCCAGAAGCGGGTGTTGGAGCCCCTGGAACTGGAGTTATGGACAGCTGTTAGCCACTATGTGGCTGTTGGTGCTGGGAACAGAACCCGGGACCTCTGCAAGAGCAACAAGTGCTCTTAATAGCTAAGCCATCTCTCCAGCCCCCATAATGGAATCTTTAAAACATTTTTTAAATTTTATTTTTATTTTTTGTGTATAAGTGTATTTCCTGCATATATGTAGGGGCACTTGCTGTGCAATGTCTGTGCAGGTTAGAAGAGGGCATCAGATCCCCTGAAAATGGACTTACAGATCGTTTTTATCTACCATGAGTGTGTTGGTAATTGAACCCAGGTCCTCTGCAAGAGTGCTCTTAACTGCTGAGCGATCCCTCCAGCCCTCTGGTAATGATTCCTTAAGTTAATTTGCTTACCAATTAAAATGATCTTGAGAAAATTTCACTAATGTATGATTTTAAATGTAATTAATTTTTTTGGTCTGGAGAGATGGCTCATCAGTTAAGAGTACTGGCTGCTCTTGCAGTGGAACTGGGTTTGGTTCCCAGCATGCACATGGCAGCTAACAACTTTTGTAAGTCCTGTTACAGGAGATCCAGCACCATCTTCTAGCCTCAGTTGGCATTGCATGTATGGGTGCACTTATGTACATGCAGGTGAAACATTCATACATTCAAAATAAAAATAAATCATTCAAAAAATTTAAACAATAAATTTAGTTACATTCTTGAGGTGATACAGATTGAAGCAAGGTCTTGTGTACATTAGGTAAGTGCTTTACCATTGAATACAGCCTCAACCCAAATATATTGCAAAATCATTAACTTGTATCTCAGATCTTAAGTAAAACGTCCCTTGTGGGCTACAGAGCCCATTCCTAGTCTAAGAGCAAGTTGTTCTTCCGGATCTTCACTGTGTGCAAGGGAAGCATTTCATCGCTTTGATATGTTAATTTTCAAGCACACCTACAATTACTCATCTTTTTTGGGTGGAGTACCAAATTGAGGTTGCCAAGGAAATGAGATCATGTGCCCAGGCCCCAAGCCCCAAGTGCACATGGTTTTGCTGGTGTTAATTAAAAGTCATTAGTCCAGATGATGTCCATTTTATAAAAATCATCCTTACAAAAATTCAAATAATCCAAGTCAAATTTGTGCTGCCCGTCCACTGGAGTGTGATTGACATACCAGGGGACACACCCTTAAAGAAAAATTACTCTCCCTCCTCAGAAGCCACCAACTGTCCCTAACTCCTCAGTTAGGGATCTGAGCTCATGAACTTCTTCCCCCTACATGCTAAAATGTTGAATGGATTGTTTTTAAGGAAGTTAAAGGGAGTTTTAAATTTTTTTTGACAACATCCAAGGTTGTCCTCTGACCTACACTGGCATTTCTTGGGGTGTGTACCTGCATTCACACACGAACAGACAAATGTGCATGCCTATGTGCATGCACGTACACACACACACACACACACACACACACACACACCATGTGCATATCCCCTACCAACTCAACCACAGAAATATTGGAAAAATAAGAAAATGAAATTACAACTTATCAAAGTTTATTGGATGCAGCAAAAGAATTGCACAATGGTCAGACAGAGAGAATATATGTCTGAGAGATTCCCAGAATTAGGTGGCACATCTACAGTTGAACCTCTAAAACTACAACTCATGGAACATAGGAGATCAAGAGGTAGAGAGAAAATTAATGCATCCCTCAACTCTCACTTGTAAAACTTCCTTATACAACAGAGTGCTATGTACACAGAAGGCCACAACTGGCCAAGTTTTAAAGGAAAAAAAGACTGCAGAGTATATATCCTTGGATAGGACTCCTGTGTTGACCCTCACCCACCCACAGCTCAGAGAGCATTGCGGAAGAGAGGGTGGAAGATTTTAAGACCCAGGACTTGTTCATGAACACAGGGAAGCAGAGGCTTTCAGGACACTGGAAGCTTGCACATGTGAACTTGTGTCAATAGTGGCATTAAGCATAGGACCCATGACAACTCAATTAAACAAGGGCCTAAAAGGGAGGAGAGAAATGGGTGGTGGGTGGCATGAGACTGAGAACTCCTGGAGACTGATTGCTACTGGAGGAGGGAGAGTATGACTTGCATACGATCTCTAGATGGACTGACTAGACTCTAGTGGATGAATTTACACTAAAGGATAACTGGGTACAAATACTTGACAGGATAGGACTTTACGGGTATGCTGGAATACATGAGGTCCGATGAGGGGATCGGGGAAGCATAGATGGGGAGAGGGGTCTAAATTTGATTCAGAACTGTTGCAAGAAATTACAAAAGCTCAATAAAAAATTCAAAAAGAATAGTGGATACATAGAATCTAGTATGCTGAACACCACACGCTGCAAACTGAAAATAAAACAAAAGTTAGGAAGGGGTTGACTTTCCATGTGGGGAGAGGAAGGAGCAGGGAGAGGGTACTTTGGAAATGAGAGTGAATAGAGAAAATCACAGAAATGGAACGTGAGGATTAGGAGGTCAACACAAGTGATGAAAGCAAGAAAAATGGGCCTCAGAAATGAGGATGGAAGCAGGGAGCAAGAGAGTCGGGTCTTTAAGGAGAAAAGAGCTTGTCCATTTTGTTCTGGAGTTGTTAGAGTTTTTATACTGTAAAGCCAGATCTTTATCAGATATTCAATTACAAGTATTTTCTCCTGTGGAATGTCTTCTTACTTAATATGTACTTTTCTTTGAATTCAGTAAGTAATTTAGCAGTATCTTCTCTTCCAAAGAACCTTAGTTCTGTCCCAGGACCCATATTAGGTGGTTCACAGCCACCTGTACTTGCAGGTTCAGGGAATCCATGAACAGCGTCATCTGGCTTCAGAGGGCACCTGCGGGCACCCACGCACGTGCACGCACAAACACACACCAAATAAATCTTAAAATTTTCTTATAAGAATGTTATACTTGGCTCTGGAGAGATGGCTCGGCAGTTAAGAACACTGGTTGCTCTTGCAGAAGACCCGGGTTCGAATCCCAGCACCCACATGGCATTTAACAACTATCCTAACTCCAGTTCCAGGGTATCCGACAGCCTCTTCTGTCCTCTGAGGGCATTGCATGACACAGGTGCACTTACCTACACACAGGCAATACACGTGTACACATAAAAATAAAAATAATAAATATTTTTAAAATGAATGTTATGCTTGTTGCTGCCATTTCCATGTTTGATGTATTTTGAGTCAACTTCTGTGCAGTACCCACCGTAGATTGTGTTTTTCAGGTTTTTCCTTTTGCTTTCTCCTTTCTTCCTTCCCTCCCTCCCTCCTTCTCTCCTTTCCTTCCTTCTTTCTTTTTTGTGTTCCATGACTCAAGGTCTCACACTGTACCCCTGCTGACATGGAATTCCCTATGTCATCCATGTTGGCTTTGAAATTGCTGGAATTTTCCTGATGCAGATTTCCAGGTATTAGGAATACACGAGGGAGCCTTCAAGACTGGCTGTGAGTTCTTTATTAAATATGGTGTGAAGCACTCTTAGCCTCATTTCTTTTGTTATTATTAGATGGGGGCTGTGTGTGTGTGGGGGGGTGTTTGTCATTTTATACCCATGATCATGGTATTTGAGGAGAGATTAGGTTCTTAATTCAATCTCATGGGTTTTTCTTTCTTTTTCTTGACCCATTGGTCTGGGAGTACAGAATTTCAACCAAATGTCATGTAATTCATCGAGAGAAGGCTTGCCTAATAAGTAAATGTTCGAGATTTGATCCATAGCTCTGCCAGAAAATCTAGTAAAATATTAATTTGATTTATGTTCAATTAGAGTAATCATGATAGGTCTTTGCATTCTGGTTTCAAGGCTTATGTATCAGAATAAGGAAGTGTTGCAGGGGATGTTGGCTCATGCCTGTAATCATGGTATTCAAGAAAATAAGGTATTCATGAAATTGAAGATGGCCTGGCCCATATAGTAATTTTCAAAACAGCGTGGGCTACATTGTGAGACCTGTCTCAAAAACAGTTGCCAAAATGGGGTTCACAATGGAACCACAAGTCCCTCCCAGTCAGCCTCAACCTCCTCCTCTCCAGCAGAGCTCCCTGGTGTGCTGTGGAGAACGGCCAGTAGAGGGCGCGAGCAGCGCCGAGGCCCCTCCTCTGGGGGCGGGGCCACAAGGTCTCGCGAGAACTCGCACCTGAGGCATTCTTGGCAAGCGTAGCTGGCTTGGTGGTGGTGCTCAGGTTGGCTCTCAGCCACATATCAAGGCTGTGGGCCCAAAAGGCCCAATTCAAGCTCCATTTTAGCAGCCAGGCCTTTCACTTGCTTGGGGCCAAGACCCTGCCTGAAGAGCAGCGGCTGCGGCGACGACTGGACAACTGCTGCGGGCTCAGGCGGCCTACGAGGACTGGAAGTTGGCGGTCAGCCTGTGCTTGCAAGCTGCGGCCCGGAAGCCCGAGGCCAGGGCCTGCAGCGGGGTCCCCGACGAGGTCTCCAGGATCCAGACATGGCCTGAGACCCGGGAAAGGAGCGTCCCTGCACCCAGCATCTGGGTAACGCGGGTCCCTGACGAAGCCGCCATCTGGAGCCGGCCTGACACCTCTGAACCGAGTATGCCCTCACCCAGCGTCCAGGTAAGGACGGTCCCTGACGATGCCTCCGAGTTCCAGACCCAGGCAGAGACCCCTGAATGGAGCGTCCCTGTGCCCTACGACATCATCACGACCCGGCCGAAGACCCTGGAAAGGAGCGTCCCTGCACCCAGCATCAGGGTAATGAGGGTCCCTGACGAAGCCGCCATCCAGACCGTGCCAGAGAACCCCAAACGGAGCTTCCCTGCACCCAGCATTCAGTTAAGTAGGGTCCCCGTGAATATCCTTGCCCAGCCGGTGCGTGTGGTGGGCGTGGACCACGTGGTGATACTGCTCAGGGCAGAGGTTTGGGTTCACTTTCAGCGGCATCTGCAAAGTGACTTGCCTCTATGGCTGGGTGCAGGTGTTGGGGCACATCATCAGCCAAGGCCAGCCTGCCCAAGATGTCTTTTCTACCTATACTCATGCGTACCTGACTATCAAGGGGACTGCATACTCCATGCGTGGCAAAAGGGAAAAGGAGATCAAAAAGGAAATACGAGCTCTACTCAAGCCTCACATGAGACTGGACGACAGATCCTGGGCAGTAGAGCATTTTACTCCTCTGTCTTCCATCGCGATGCTAGAAAAACTGAAGTCCTCGGCTGTCAACTTCATAAGCAGCTACCTGGGCATATCTTCTGTTTTCCTGCAAGACAGCCCTCCTGTGCCCATTAATTCTATTTGCTTTTGAAGTCTGTTGGCATCAGAAGGCAGAACAGGAGAGAAGACATTTGTTTAAGTAAGACTGCCCTTTCAGCTCTGGAGGAGTTAGACACTGTTTTCCTGTGAGGTAGAGGTCTGCCCCACCATCCTGGTCTGTGGCTCTCAAGAGGTTGGAAAGTCAGCATTCAATAGATACCTGATTAACCAGTTGTTGAATAGTCTTTCCTGCGTTGACTACTTGGAATGTGATGTGGGGCAGACAGAATTCACTCCTCCTGGTTGCATTTCCTTACTTAATGTTACAGAACCAGTTCTGGGACCACCTTTCACCCACCAGAGGACACCACAGAAGATGGTATATTATGGGGAGACTTCTTGTGAAAGTGACTTTGACAGTTACATTGAGATCATAAAATACATGTTCCAGTCCTATGAGAGTACAACCCCACTGATCCTCAACACGATGGGCTGGGTGGAGGATGAAGGGCTTCTGCTTCTCATTGACCTGATTCACTTGCTGTCTTGCAGCTATGTCGTTCAGCTGACTTCTACCCAGAGCACATCCATGCCTAGCCTCACAGCAGAGAACGTCGATCACAAGGATGACTTGCACACCAAAAGCAAGGTCAAAAGGAGATGTGCAGCTTTTGAAATTCCTGAATTTGGAGACAATTCTGATCTTCCTAAGGAAGACAAAGACTCTACTGCCCTTCACATCTTTACTGGACATAAATTGATGTGCATTCATTCAGAATTTTCTAGAGGTGAAAATCCAAGCAGCATGAAAACATGCAACAATATTTCAAGATCTGGCCGTGTTAGGTTACCTTGGCCAGCTGATGATGCCTTCAGTGCCAAAGACTCTCAGTCCTTTACACTGTGTGACACCCTATCAGGTCCCCTTCAATGCAGTTGCACTCTGGGTTACTCACTCTGATGTTGCTCCCACCCACATATTGTATGCTGTGAATGCCAGTTGGGTTGGCCTGTGCAAGATCTTCGATGATATCAAAGGCAACAGGAGAGGTCCCATCATCTTGGCCCAGACCCCAATATGTGACTGCTTAGGCTTTGGGATCTATAGAGGCATTGACATGGTTAAGTGTCTGTACTACATCATTACCCCTTTGCCTCCTGAACAGTTAAGAACTGTGAACTGTCTGCTGATTGGGACTGTTTCCATTCCACAGTATATTTTGAAGAGCCAGAAAGGGGTGGAAGGGTCACTTCCTTACCTCACAGCAGATGATGACTGCAAATCTCATGGAACATCAGAGAAAATTTGAGTAAGAAAAACTATGGAAGAGCATGGAAAAAATCGGATTTCAGGCACAGGTTTTACCAGAAAGGAAAATGAAGTTTCAATACGGAGAGAGATGTTTTTACCTGGAAACTTTGTCTTCCAATCCTGGTGCCCACAATCTTGGGATTTTAGGTTTGTGGACATTGGTCTTGTGTGCAATGTTTCTATGTTACTGGTGAATGCGCAGTTTGAAGTCTCTCAGAGTTTTTCTTTTACTATTCCTTTTTCCATCCATCACCCCACCACCACCACCCGTGTTTTGAACAGGGCCTCAGGTGGCCCAAGCTGGTCTCAGAAACTTGAATTGCCTGTCTCAAATTTACAAGTCCTGTGGTTACAGGCCTGTGTCACAACAGTCACAGATAAATTAGTTCCGAGCTTTGTTTTGGTATTTTCCCCCCTTTTGGCTAGTTTTGTTTTGGTTGTTTTTGCTTTTCTTGTTTGTTTTATTTTTTTGAGAGTATGTTTGACTGTGTAGTCCTGGCAGCCCTGGAATTCCCTATTGAGACCAGGCTGGTCTCAAACTCACAGTGACCCCCTTCTGTCTGACTCACATGTTTGTGATTTAAGGCATGGGTCTGGCCCCCAGGCCTCTGTGGCATTTTGTTTTCTTTGTTTTTTGACTCTGGTTCTCATCCCAACTCCAGTGATGCTCCTACAGGGATCACATTTGCCACACCTAGAATCCCAGAATCAGAAACTTTAGGCAGATCCCAGCCAGTTTCAGTCCAATTTGGGATACACTGTGAGACCATATCCTCCCTCAGTCACTGTAGTAGCTTGGAGTATACATCTTCAACTTCAGATGACAGGCCATCAAGCCTCCACTCACCTTTACCTGTATCATCCCTCTGCCAACACCCCTTGTACTGCCTTCTTCACTCAACTCCTTTGAATGTCCCCTTGACCCACACTCACGCCTCACATGTCCCACATCTCCCCAGTTCATTAGTACCCACTCTACTGCCCCCCCACAAAACACAACCCAGCCCTCATCCCACTGGTTCCAATTCTACCCACCCACTCTTAGCCCTGACTCTACTGTTGTTCTGCTACTAGTCCCACCCATCAAGCCTCTCTCTCCCAGTCCCTCAAGCCCTCCTCCCCAATACCTGCTTTCACACAACCATTCACCACACCTCACTCCACCTTCATCCATCCCATCTTGCTGTCATTCTGTTGTACCAGCCCACCCATGACCCTCCCATCTCTTACCCTCTCCCTGCCACCTTGTTCTCTCCCTTAAGAGTTTTTGTCCTTCTAAATATCAAAGTACATCATTTTGTTTTTCTTCTTAAAAATTTCCATTGCAGAACCATCAGCATGTGTGTATGATTCTTAACGTTTAACTTTTTATGGCCAGAAAAATATTTTGTCTGTTAAGAGCTGTACTTGTTTTACAAAAGACCTTAACTTCGTATCCAGGCGATCAGACTCCCTCTTCTGGACTCCTTGGGCACCTGAACTCATGTGCACTCATGCACTTATACATACACACACACACACACACACACACACACACACACACACATGCACAGAGATAACACATCAATAAAATTAAATGTCAGAATTAAAAAAAAAGTTTGAGTAAAATTTCAAATTGTATTGATCATATTATTCCTAATAGGTACCAGGGATGCACTTTTAAGGAGGTCATAGAAAATAATGTAGCATTTCGAGGTGTGATCTTTGGTCACTTCTATTTGAGTGCATAGAGGCAGGAGAGGCATGTGGCAGTGGGCTTTTGTCTCTGCAACCCCTTTAAGAGATATTCCTCATTAGAAATTTGGCGAGGGGAATCTTCCCATTGAGCCTTGCCAAGGGGAATGATGGTAGGGTTGGTTTTGGAGGATATGTTGGGCTAGAACCATTGACACCACTCAAAACTGCTACAGGCGTGGTACCCCAGCCTCTGGCTCAATCGTCCTTGTAATGGCTTCCAGCCTAACTGATCATGGGAACACACTGACAAATAGTGAGGGAATCTGATCCTTTCTAGATATTTCTCTAGGTAGGTAGACACTAGCTTCTTCTCCCTACTCTTGCCCCCACACTAAGCAAGAATTGCTGGTGACCAGCAGACCTGAACCCAAGACAGGCTTCTGAGAATGGTCCCGGGCTGTGTTACCACTTGTGGAGAGGGTTCCCTCTAAAGCTCTTGTGTCCTTCTCTGCGGTGTTACTATGCCAACAATACAGTTACCTGAACTGAAAAGCCTGGCACTTGTATTTAGTTTTGAAGTGTATGCCAGAACTTGCAGGACTTTGTTTCCCCAGGTATCTTTTGGAGCTGTGCTCCTGAGATAGACCTCATGTTTTTTTTCAATCATATTTCTCCAGCTTAAATGGGGAAGTACACGTTTGGATCAATTTCATCTTGAGACACTTATCCTGCCTCTTCATTCCTAGTTGTAGAATTTCTCATTCACCCAAGGTCAAACATCCCATGCACACTTAAATAAAATTTAAATTTAAAGTAAATCAAAATAAAGAATAAAAGTGTTTGAGTAAATTTTGGATCCAGATAGTAATGAACACATTTATCCTAATAAATACCAAGAATAAACCTTTAAGGAGCTGACAAAATCAGCTGGCATTTATAAGTCTGATTTGTTGTAACTTGACATTTGAGAGCAGAGAAGTAGGAGGGGCATGTGGCTATTATCTTCCGACCCAGCCCACCCACCACCCAGGAGAAATGTTGTTGGTTAGAACCCCGTTTCGAGAAATCTGTCCGTTGAGCTTTGGCAAGAAGGAAGGGAAAATTGTCATTGGAGGGTTTGCTTGACTAGAATATTTGACATCACGCAGAATTTCCACAGGAATTGTCACAGAAGTGACACCCCAGATTGTGATGCAGTCATCTTTGAAATGGCTCCAAGTCTAATTGGTCGCAGGAAAAGGATGACAACCCTTGTTGAAAACTGGTCCTTTCTAGATGTGTGTCTAAGTATGTGGACACTGGGACACCCTCCTTACTTGGACCCACACTGTTCAGAAGCCTAAGGCAGGCTTCTGAAAATGGCTCCAGGCTGTGTTGCACTTTGGGGAGAGGCTTCCCACCAAAGCTTTTATGTCCCCTTCACCTCTGATAAACCCTCTGCCCCACTCTTGTTCCCCATTATCTAACCTCCACCCCTTGGTTCTAGAAGGGACCTTAAGAATTGAGTAGACTAAGGACTGCTGAAGGGGGGAGGAATAAAAAGGTAGGTATTTAAAAAAATGACAAATAATGATAGGGGGTTGTAATATGGGAGATTAGTAAATTCGCATTAAAAGTGTAGAAAAGATCGTCATTTTCCTCATTCAGACCCACAGTGCTGCATTGCTATAGGCCCCAGTGAGATGTTTAGGGATCCAGGAATGCTAGTGTCAGAAATACAGTGAAAATTGGCATTTCCTTGGTGAGTTTCGTTGGTTATTTGTGGTGGTCATGCCTGCCCCCGAATTTCCAGCCTTGTCCCCCATCCTTCATATGGTGTCTTCCCACCCTGTCCATGGCAGAGGTCATGTATGTTAGCCAGGGTTACTCTAAATATGAGAATGATGGTGCAAAGATGTGAGGGCCAAAATGGGATAAGACAGAGAAACGAGGGCAGGCTGTAGAGACCCCCAGGAGCCACTACACTGGTGATGATGGAGGGACACAGAACTGAGAATAGGGCAGGTCATGGAGGGAGAGTTTGGCAGGAGAACTGAGGAGAGGGATAGGGAGGGCAGATCACAGAGAGGAGAAAGGCCTGGAAGACGTAAGACCAAATTTAATGGAAGCATCAAAGCAATGCTGTAGCTGGGATTTAGAAGGAAGACTTAAACCAGGCTTCATTTGTAGTCCCACCTACTCTGATGCTGATGGGGAGGAATGCTTGAGCCTGGGGGTTTGAAGCCAGCTTGGGCAAGAAAACAAGCCCCTGTCATGGTAGACAGAGGTGGACGACAAGGGAAAGCACAGGGTGAGCAGTTAGGAGAAGACCTTAGGATTAAGAAAGCAGGAGGAGCAGAAGCACACAAGGAAAGAATCCCTGGAAGAGGAAACAGATGATACTTGAGAAAGGGAAGTAGAACAGGGACAGAGGACCTTAAGAATGGAGAGGGAGACTCGGGGAGTGGGTTGATGGTAAGGGTGGGTACATGGTATCTAGCATGCTCAAAAATAAGCACTGCAAATATAAAATACAATAATAAAGGTTAGGCAGGTTTGACTTTCTGTATGGGGAGAAGAATGAGCAGGGAGGGTATACTTTAAGAATGAGGATGAGCAAATAGAGCAAATCAAATCTTAGAAACATGAAATGTGGATTAATTAGGACAACATTACTGATGAAGACAAGACAAATGGACTGTAAAACTGAGGGTAGGAGAGCAGGGTGCAGGTTTTTAAGAGTTATTGGAGTTAATAGACATTTCATATGTTGTGAGTCTAGATCTTTATCAGATATTCGGTTTAGAAGTATTTTTTTTCCCCTGTGGAATGACATTTTACTTGATATATAAGCTCCATTGAAGCCTAGAAGTTTTAAGTTAAATTTAGATATATTGATTTACCTACATCTTGTTGCTCTTGATGCTTGGTGACACAGCTAAAAAAATCAATGATATTTCATTCTAGTCTTGAGAGGTGGCTCCATGGTTAGGAGAGCTTGATGTTTCTCCAGATGACCAAAACTTGGGTCCCAGTACCCAGTTACAGCAGCTCAAAACCACCTGTAACTCCAGTTCCAGGAGATCTGAAACCCTCTACTGAATTCATATGGCACCTCTGGGCATAAATAGTTATACAGACACTTAAATAAAAATAAAAGAAATATTTTTTTTGTAATATTTTAAATGAATTTTCGTGTATCTCATACAGAACATCCCAATCAATCTTAATTATCTTTTTTTTGATCTTTTTGAGACAGGGTTTCCTGTATCTCTGTAGTTCCAGCTGTCCTGGTACTTGTTATATAGACTAGGCTGGCCTCGAACTCACAGAGATCAGCCTGCCTCTTCCTCCTGAATGCTGGGATTAAAGGCGTGTGCCACCACGCCTGGCTCAATCTTAATTATCTTTACAGCCTCTTCCCCCTTGGCATTGGCCCCAAACCCCCACCTCACTGGAATTCATACATTCTATCATTTGTGTTAAGGCCTGTCTCTTCAAGTAAGTGTCCGCAGACATCCCTCATTGCAAGTTCATTCACTGGTGTCTAGGCACCCTATATAGAGTCCCTCCCTTTAAGGGGATAAGCTCTTTTTCACCTAGTGGTAATCAACTGCCAATTCTTTGACTAAAATTGGGGCTTGTTGCCCATTTCCACAGTTCTGTGCTGGGGTTCTGTTTGCTTGAGTTTGCACAGGTCTTATGCATGCTAAAACCATTGCTGCAGGTTCATATGAGAAGGGTTCCAGGAGCTTGTAGGTCTCTATTTCCATAGGGTCATGCACCTCCTCCCTGGCTCTTACAATCTTTCCACCCCGTCTTGCACAGTGGTTCCTGAGGCCTGGGTGGGTGAAGCTTAATATAAGAGTCCTGTTCAAGGACCCACACTCTGCAGACTCTTACTCTGCACACTTTGTCCATTTGTGACCTTTGGTGTTCCTGACCCTCTGTTGCATGAGGTCAGTTCCATCTCCATTAGTCCAAATCTGATGTCCAAAGTATGTCCTGTATTCAGCAATAGGGTCGTACCTTCAAGTTCTGAGAGGCAATCAAGGGCTGTAGCAACAGCCTGTGTAATTTTGGGAGTCTCCAGGACTATCCTGCCTGAGAACTCAATGTAAAATTTCTCCTGTTTGGCACTGTTTTCTTATTTTGTATCCTTCGGCAAGATACATGGCCTCATGTAGTATATATATAATTTGTCAGTAGGGTTTTGGACTAATATGATTCCTTCTCATTTTGGGGCATTATTTATTTCTCCTCTTGCTCTCCCTAACTCTCCCTCTACACCCTCCCCCTTTAAAGTATCCCAATTTTCCCCATTTCTCCCTTGATTATACCAGTCTCCTAAGGTCCCACATCTCTTGAGCTCTTCCTTCCCCTTTATCTCCATGTATAACCCTCCCTCTTCTTCCTATTTAATAGTCCCATTTTACTCATGTCTTCCATTGTAACACCGGTCTCCTACTGTTCTATTTCAGGTTCCTTCTTTCCCTTTACCTCCCTTCATCCCTTCCATTTTCTTGGTTTCTGAAATGACATCAGGATATATATTCACATATAAAGATTTGGTGCTAGGATCCATAAATGAGGGAGCACATACATTGTTTGTTTTTCTGAGTCTTTTTCACTTCCCTTAGTATGACAGTTTTCTAGTTCCATTCATTTATGTGCACATTCCATGTTTTTGCCTTTCTTTGTTTTAAATTTGTTTTTATTGAATTTTTGTTTATTTCATACAGAACATCTCAGTCAATCTAAATCATCTTTATATGCCCATCCCCACTGGCAACTTCCCATAGCACCCCTCCACTTGAATTCATACACTCTGTCAATTGTGTTAAGGCCTATTGTATCAAGTTAGTGTTCCCAGACATTCCTCACTGCAAGTTCATCAACTGAAGTCCAGTCAGCTTATCTAGAGTCCCTCATTTTAGGAAGATTAGCTCTTCGTCACCTAGCAGTAATCAGTTGCCAATATTCGTTCAGCTAAGATTGGGGTCTACTGTCCATTTCTCCAATCCAGTTCTATGCTGGGTTTCTGTCTGCTTGAGTTTGCATGGGACTTGTGAATGGTGACACCATTGCTGTAGATTCTTATGAGCAGGGTCCCAGGATCTTGTAGGACTTTTGTTTACATATGGTCATGCACCTCCTCCCTGGTTCTTACAATCTTTTTGGCTCCTCTTCCACAATGGTTCCTGAGCCCTGGGTGGGTGAAGTTTAATATAGGAGTCCTGTCTAAGAACCATCATTCACAGACTCTTAATCTCTATGCTTTGGCCATTTGTGATCCTTTGTGTTCCTGGTCCTCTGATGCATGATGGAGCTTCATTAATGAGAGTTGAGAGATTAATTATTGATCTCTTTATCCTTGTTGTATGTTCCATGAGCCTTAGGTGTAGAGGTTGAATTGTAGATGTGTCACTTAGATCTGGGCACTTCATAGACAATGGCTGTGTGTGACCAGTTGTGGTACATGGAAATAGTCCCCATCTGGTGCAAAATAAGCTTCTTTAATGAGTAGTGACTGTGATATTTGTATGTCAATACAAGGATACGTATTTTGCACATAGTGAGAAATTATATTAGTCTAGGGATGTGACAATCTTGGGGTTTTCTCTAAGATCTATGACCTCTCCAGCCATGTGTATTTGGTTATGTTTACAGTACCACACTTGAGTTTCCTCCCATTGAGTGGGGTTTTAGTCCAATTAGGTAGCTGTTGATTTCCCTCAAGATAAAATGCCACTACTGCACCAGTGTCATATGCTATGCCAGCCACTGATGTGGTTTTTTGGTCTTGAAGCTGATGTTGGACCACCAATTGATGTTTTCCCTTGACACCTTCACAGTGCTCTCCAATGCTATGAGAGATAGCCTTTAGGGGAAGTAGCTTCTAGGTGAGTTCCAGCTCCATTGCTCCAAATCCTGTGTCTAAAGCATGTTCTGCCTTCAGCAGTAGGGTCTCACCTTCAAGTTCTGGGAGGTAATCATGGGCTATGGCAATGACCTATGCAATTTTAGGATTCTCTTGGACTTTCCTAGCCAACAACTTTAAGGAAGGTTTCTCCTGTCTGGCACTGTTTCTTGTTATGTGGCCTGTAGCTGGGACTCATGTAGAGATATTGTATGTGTAAATGTCCTTTTTTCCTTAATGTTGTTGGACTAATATGAGTCCCTCTATTTTTTAAAAACCTCATTAGGCATTATTTATCTCTCCTCTCTCTCTTTCCCTGTCTAACCCTTTCTCCATGGCTTCCCCATTTAAAGTGCCGCCATTTTTCCCATTTTTTCCTTGATAATACCAGTTCTTAGGGTCCCACCTCTCTTGAGCTCCTTTCCCTTTATGTCCAAGGTTTCTTATATAACCCTCCCTTCAACTCCCATTTAAATACACCCATTTTTATCCATTTCTCCCTTAGTAACACCTGCCTCCTACTGTTCTTCTCTCTCAGGTTCTTTCTTTTCCTTTACCACCCTAATTACTTTTCATTGTCCTAATTGCTGCAGTTATATCTGGATACATACACACATATAACGATTTGTTGGTAGGATCCACATATAAGGGAGAACATACGTCATTTACTTTTCTAAGTTTGTGCTATTTCACGTAGAACAGCAGTTTATAGTTCTATCCATTTACCTCCAAATTTCATGATTTTGTCTTTCTTTACCACTGAGTACAACTCCATCGTATAAATGAACCACACTTTCATTATCCACTCGTCAGTTGAGGTACAGTTAGATTGCTTCCATCACTTAGCTATTGTGGGAAGAGCAGCAACAATCATGGATCTAAAAGTATCTCTGCAATAGGATGAGTCCTTTGGGCATATGCCAAGGAGTCATATAACAGGGTCAAATAGTAGGATAATTTTTAGTGTTTTTAGAGTTCTCTACACTGCTTTCCATAGGGGTTGCACAAGTTTGTAATCCCACCAGCAGTGGATGAGTGTTCCCCTTTCTGCACATCCTCTCCAGCATTTGGCATCATTTGTTCTCTTGATCTTAGCCAGTCTGACTGGGGTAAGATGAAATCTGAAAGTGGTTTTAATTTGCATTTCAATAATTAGTAATGATGTTGAACACCTTTTGTGATGTTTCTTAGCAATCTTTATTTCTTCTTTTGAGAACTCTCTGTTCAGATCTGTCACCAGAGCTCTCTCGGGGTCTCTTGTGCTATCAGACAAACCATATCTTTTTATGTGAATTTATTATAATTTGTGTCTTGGGAGGGTGGGGGTTGAGAAACTTACAGAGACTAATGCCCGACACTCAGCACCCAGCTCTGCTCAGTGGGGCCCCACCATTCCAGATTGCTTCTGTGCCCATCCACAGTCTCTGTTAACTTTCACCCACACATCTTGGGCCCACAGACTCGTTTTTGTTTGGTAAATGCCCCCTCTCATGATGCAGGTGAGATGCCGAGGCTATCTATTTCTCCACACCTGCTGCCATGCGTTCCTGGAGGCTCGCCCCTTCAGTCCCAAGATGGCACCACAAGTCCCTCCATCTGGGGCTAACTCTCCTCAGTCAATTCTCTGCTGCAGGCCTCGCCCCTTGGAGCAATTGGGACCCCTGGGGAACACACTCCACCCCTTACCTCCGCTCTTACAATCTTTCTCTCAATCTTCCAGTAAGGTCCCTGATCCTTGGAGGGGGTGACAGATGTAGTGTGATCTCTCTTGTATCATAGCGAGATAGTGACTTCTTGGGCCTCCCCATTATTTGTCTTTAAGCCATGGCCATTCATCTATCTCAGTGGTGTTTCTTCTACTATAAAGACAAATGGAAGGAAGTAGACACATTTAAACAAACATGAATGTAAATACAAATGCCTAGAAGATATCCCAGTTAGTGTGCTATATTCATTAAGCAGTATACTTGTGATGGCTTCTCCATTAGGGCCTGTAGCCATTCTTGACACAAGGTATTGGCCTGGTCTATAGCACCAGATGTGTGTTCAACCCCTGGGAGCGGGCCTTATCCAATTAGAAATTTGTCAGTCATACGTATGTTGGTCAAGCCATTATTGCACTTGCAGGCATTGCTTGGCATGTCCATAGTGTGCAGCATGCAGGGTCCATTGTTGAGTAAAATCATAGACGATCCTTTCTTTCCCAAACATCTGCATAGTGCCTTCTGGCAATATGAAACTCATCCATCCAGTAGCATGGATTTTTTTGGCATAGTCTCAGCTCCATCTCTTCTTCTTTTCCCATGTTCACAACATGCAGCGTCTTCAGCAACATGGCCTTACCGACCTTTGTAGTGTACAACCTACATTAGTGGCAATAGCCTTGGTGAATTTGAGGACCTCTAGGATCTCTCTCTGACCTACAGCTCATAGAGGGGCAACCCACCCCTGGTACTGTAGATTTTCTTAACAGTTGTATAGTTTGGGAGTCTCTGTCTTCATCCTACCCAACAATGAAACTCCTAAGAATCTTACAGCTATCACTGACTTTTGCCTCTTCAGGTATCTTTTAAACAGGTTTCACATCTGTAAAACACTTGAAGGAAGATTAACATTGTATATTAAATCAATAATAGAGAAGGTCTCACACAGCATGGAAAGGTTTTGTCCATTCATATTAACTGTTTTCTCCATAGATCCTTGTTAGGCACCATAGTATGGGTACGAGGCATTAATTTGGTTAGCTCTTTACCATTTTTAGTTATCCCTTTGGAGTCATTTTGCACTTGGGGAATTTTTACATGGAGTCTCTTTGTATTCTTTTATTTTTGATATACACTTGCAGGTGTTGGCTCCAGTTGCCTGACCCTGCATTGGTCTAAGGAGACAGGGGGTTTCTGTTGTCCCCACTGCACTTGTTGGTTCCCTGAATCAGGTAGGCCCTGGATCTGTCTCCTGACTATAGCCATATCCGTCATCTCCCCATTGACCATAACTGGTTGCTGGGGGAGAACTTGGTGGGAAAAACTGCTTCCACTGCTAGTATAGCCTTTATCAGAAGAGAAATGCATCTTGCATCTTATTTAATCCTTGGGTATTCTTAACCACCCCTGGGACAGTTTTTATCCTTTGGATGTCTTTTGTAAACGTTCTTCTGGTTTTAAAGCCTTCCAGAAACACCTTAGTACCAAATTTGGGTTTCTATCATTTTTTTCTCTGGGAATTTGGGCTTGATGTAAGTCTTGCCACATTTGTCTTTGAGTAACCCAAATGGGCCATTTCTTCTGTCTGGTCTCTTTTGTATCTCTCATAGGGTGTTCTGTTACTTTACAGACACATTTTACATGCTGGTCAGAATTGTTTAGATTTGCCAAAGCCTGTCTCACTTTACAAAGATCCTGTCCCATTAAAGGGCTTAGTAAAACCAGTAAAGCCCCATACCATTCTCGAAGTCCCAGATTAATTAAGCTTTCCTTCATATTTCTGGTGGACACTGTCTTATCACACCCAGTGAACTGGGCACCATATATTGCTTTTCTCATACCTAGTTCTCTCAGTGATGCCTGCCCCTCCTTTAGAGTCCTCCAGCCCCTGCTAATCCTGCTAGTCTCCCTTGGTGATGACCAGGTATCTTTAATGCCTTCAGCCAGCCATCCCATTAAGGACTGCTCCCTCCCCCCCGCCTTGGCCTAGGTTGAACAGCCTATATTGTATGCATGGATGGGTGGTTACATAACTCAGCTGTGAAGCTTCTGAAGGACTTAGACTGACGTCATTTGCTCCCATGTCCCATACTCTCAAAAGCCACATGGCTAGGGGCTCTCTGATTGCTTGCTTGTAAGTTTTTCCTAGTTTTAACAATTCTAGTATGGAATATTTCCTAGCTACAGCACTGTTAGCTTTTTTTTCCTTTTGTATAAATGGTTGAATCTGAGTGGCAGCTTTAGCTACTTCTATTTTTAGGTCATTTTCCTTTTTACTATTATCTGTCTCTTCCTCTGAGTCCTTGGACCTTACACAAGTTAAAGTGTCCCCCCCCCTTTTTTCCCCTCTCAGGCTCTGCAACTGGATCTGCCAGGACTTCCCTAGCATTTTCAGTTTCCCTGCCTGGGGCACATCTTTTATTATGCAAGGTGGCCATGCCCCCTCTCTGGGCATTCCGTTTGGGGGTAAAAGTTTTACTAGCCTCTGGATAACCTTTAACAAATCTTCACATACCTGCAACATACCCCCACATTTACAACATAGCTGTGGCCCACTCTTCTGTGTGTCTGGCCTCTTTTTATTAATCCATTGTAAATACCACATCAGTGCTGCCATCAGAGCTCTAGCTTTTTCCAAATTTCCTCGTTTTTTCATTAATGCCATCTTGTCGGCTACGCCAATTTTGTCGCCAGAGTTCTCTTGGGATCTCTTGCACTATCAGACAAACCATATAATACATTTTTATGTGAATTTATTATAGTTTATGTCTTGAGAGGGGGATGGAGAAACTTACAGAGCCTAACGCCCGGTACCCAGCACTGAGCTCTGAGTTGTGGGCCCCCACCATTCCAGATCACTTCCGCACCCATCCACAGTCTCTGTTAACTTTCACCCACACGTCTTGGGCCCATAGTCTCGTTCCAGGTTGGTAAATACCCCTCTCGTGATGCAGGTGAGACACCAGGGTCATCTTCTTCTCTATGCCTACTTCCACATGTTCTCCTGGTGGCTTGCAGCTTCTGTCCCAATATGGCACCACAAGCCCCTCCTTCTGCAGCTAACTCTCCACAGTCAATTCTCCACAGCAAGCCCTGCCCCTTGGAGGAACCAGGACCCCTGGGGAACAAGATCCTTAGCCAATCTTTTAATTGGGCCACTTGCTGTTACCTGGAAGATGTTCCTCTGACCCTGTGATGACAAGCCGTGGACCTGCCTTCTTCCCACTCTTTGCAAAGAAACCACTCTCCTTTCCTCTTCCAGCCAATCGGTTGACCATAGCCACTTGCAGGGGAGGGGCTAAGGGTATAAAAGCTGGGAAAACCACAAGGCTGGACTCTCACCATTTCGTAAGGCTGTCTGGAGCCACAGGATTTATGCCTGAATGTGGACTTTTGAACACAGCTGTGAATGGGGGGGGCTCCCACTTGTCTGTAAGTAAATCCACACCCCAAGCTCAGTTAGCAAGTCCAATAAACTTGTTAAGATTCTACAGACTGGGGTTTGGAGAATTTTTTTCCTCAGGTTGTTGCAAGGACCATGGAAAGAGGGGATTGGATGCCCCATACACCTCCCAGCAGTGAATTTGACTTACAATTGGTGTATCCCGGCAGGATACGATGAAGCTGAGAATGAGTTTTGGAAGAGTGTTGATGATGTTCCTGATATGGGGAAAGACACCAACAACCGAAGTAAAGTGCGGTGAGGGGAGAGTGTGGGCTGAGGAAATGTTAACCTGGTGGGCCATTCCCATAAGCTTGGTGGGGGTGGCTGCAGTGGCATGGTTAATGCAGTGGACAGTGAGATATGTAACTAGGGTGAGACTTTCTAAACAATCGAGGTTGATGGGAGAGATCCCAGGGTGGCAGCCATCTTGTAGATGGTATGGGGTGGCACACCTGCTTGACTAGTGGGGGCCACCACATGAGTATGGAGAGGCCCTGAAAACAACAGAAGGTCTGGAACAGATTCTACAATCTCTGGGAGTAGTATACCAGGGACAGAAATGTCAAAAAGCAGCTCCAGAGGCTGCCTGGTTGCCGCTATTGATAATAAGAAACCTGTTCCAAGCAGAGGCCTTAGGCAGAAGGGAAACTGAAGGTGTTAGAGAGGAATTAGAACGGGAGAGGGATATGAGTCTCCCCTCTTTGGTACTGGCCTCTGAACTTGCCAGTAAATTAGATAAGAGAGAAAAGGAGATGGAGGTGTTGGCATGCTGTTTTTTACATCTAGGAGGTCAAAAGGGGACAAAAAACCCAGATCAGAATGATAAAAAAAGGCCCATCCTGGTATCCTAAAACCTGGAATCCCTGGGAAGAGTCAGATAGTGAGGAAGAAGGAAGTGGCCTAGAGATAGTGGGAACTACTCTTTGGATCCAACCTTTAATTCAAAGAAAGGGAAAATCCATGGTCCAACATGTCAATGGAGGTCTTAACAATAGCCCAGTGCAGGAGACCATGGTAATCAGAGACTACTCAGCACCAGAACTATTAGAACTGGGAAAGACATTTAAGCAAGGTATGAAGGAGCCTGTGGCCACCTGGCTTGTGAGGCTATGGGATGTGGGAGCAGATGGAATCATTTTAAGTTCTACAGAAGCAGAGAAGTTAAGCAACATAACCACTCATCCTTCTTTGAGACAAAGACTTCACAATTTAAGAAAACAAGAGGGAAACCAGTCCATGATGGATTGGCTCATATGAGCCATTCGGGATATGTGGGTATCTCCAGCTGAGATTCCCATGAGTATTAGAGATTGGAAAACCATTGAGGAAGGACAGGATCTGTTGAGGGAACTGGGCATGAAGGAAGCTGTATTTCATGCCCAGTTCACAGGCCCAGACGGGACTGTGTTTACAGGAGACTTAAGAAAGAGACTGATTCATCAAGGCCCATGAGACTGGTATGGAGATTTGGTGGCAGTGCTAAGCCCCATGGTCAGGCATGATCTGTATGATGTTGGCGAGGCTCTAGGGGATTTAAAAGATTTAGACCAACATGTAAACAGGGCTTGAAAGGTGCTAAAGTGAGCAAACACAAGGGAAAAGAGCCAGAATTCAGCAAAGGGGCCTCTCCGTGTCTCCAGAGCACAGATATGGATGGATCTGTGCAGAGCAGGAATTACTGGGGACAAGATAGACGGGCAGCCAAATGCTGTGCTGGTGAGTCTGTGGAGGGCTTTAAGACCTGACCAGCAATTAGCCACAGAAGTAAGAGAAACTTGGGACCAGGAGGTGCAGGTAATTCCAACTGTGCCCCCTGCTCCAGAGGAAGGCAGCCTCATTGGATGGGACCCTGTCGGGAGCCACTAATCATTGAGCTGTTGGCAGCCTCGTTTACTGAGTTTGTGTCATGCAAAGCAGTACTTAACCTGCCCATTCAGGAGGAAGGTGTTTCTGGAGAGCCTCACAATACCTGACCTTGAGGCAATAGTGGTAAACAAAAAGAATAAGGAAGCCTTTGATCTGACCGCTCCCTGACCCTCAGATACAGGTGGGGAAATACAGCAATTTTAACTAATTGAGTTCTTCTGTATAAAAAGGCAGAACTGAAATAAATCGAGGCTGGCAGTATTCACTGTGAGCCCTCCCAAGAAGCGTCTTTTCTGTCTCCTTTTCTTTCTTTCAATCCTCACTCCCCCTTTCAGGTACTGTCCATCTTGGCCGGCTGGCACCGGCAAGTGGCACCCGGAACAGGGACCTGAAAAGTAGGGGAAAAAGTGAAGGACACTGCTGGAGAAATTAAGTGAGTGCACTCGGTAAGATTGGGGAGCGGTGAGTATTTATCTTGGGAGAAGATGAGGCAAGGAAACAGTCTCTCAGTTTTCGTAAGGAATATACTTGGGGCCCTAGGAGCAAAGGCTGAGACTAAAGAGGAGACTCCAATAAGCCATGGCTGGGTTAAAAGTGAAACCAAACCTTCCGCTCCACCAGAGCCAGATCCACCCTATTATGAGGACCCCTGTCTGGGGTAGAAGAGGGATCTCTTGACCCTGAGGATGAGTCTGCCCTAGGAGAGGAGATGGTTGAGTATGATCAGGAGAAGTGTCCTGATCACTGGGAAATTAGGGAAATTAAGCAATTAAGGACAAAGTTAGACACTGTGAAGAAGGAACTGTTAAAGAACGAGGAGAAAAGAATTAGGACCACCCCAACACCCCCTCCGAAGGC
>NW_008335479.1:0-1489 GCF_000622305.1 Nannospalax galili | reverse complement strand
AAACGCCTGATGATTATTTTGGATTGGGAAGCAGGTTGCCTATTTTGTTAAAAATAAGTGTGCTTGTGGGACAAAGTGGATATTGTATCAATGTCAACGTGTTATTGCCTAGAGATTAATAGAAAAAACAAAAAATTTTCCCCACATTTCCACCCTGTAAACAGCGGCAGATATTCTAAAAAGGCTGAGAACCTCCTTACATGCTTTTCCTCCTCTTTGTTTTCACCTGGTGGCAGTAAAGTTGTTTATGCCTGTGGCAAGTCAAGGCAGCTGTGCATGATATGAGATTGCGCTCCCTCCCCTAACAGAGGCCGGTAGTCAAAGATGGGTAAGATCTTCTGGGACAAAGTCAACCTAAGACAGGGCGTAGCTGATGGAAGCTACGTGCCGATGACGGGTAAGGCTTTGCTCTGGCAGAAGACAACCTAAGGCAGGCATGGTCCTTCTGTCCCAGATATGGCATATTCTGGGGTTATAAAATTAAATAAGGAAGGGGGAGATGTCGGGAGCCGCTAATCATTGAGCTGTTGGCAGCCTCGTTTACTGAGTTTGTGTCATGCAAAGCAGTACTTAACCTGCCCATTCAGGAGGAAGGTGTTTCTGGAGAACCTCACAATACCTGACCTTGAGGCAATAGTGGTAAAGAAAAAGAATAAGGAAGCCTTTGATCTGACTGCTCCCTGATGCTCAGATACAGGTGGGGAAATACAGCAATTGTAACTAATTGAGTTCTTCTGTATAAAAAGACAGAACTGAAATAAATCGAGGCTACAGTATTTACTGTGAGCCCTCCCAAGAAGCGTCTTTTCTGTCTCCTTTCTTTCAATCCTCACTCCCCCTTTCAGGTACTGTCCGTTTTGGCCGGCTGGCACCGGCAGGACCCCCAACAACCACTGCCTTGAAGGGGTGGCCAAAGTTGCCCCATAGGTGAGGGCCATACTGGGTGACCGGAGGCCACATGTCGAATTCCTCCACTAATATACAAAACACTGGTCCTAGTGGACACTGGGGCAGGGTATACATTAATTCACGGCAATCCCCAGAAACATCAGGGCCAGTGGATAGCAGTGGATGGGTATGGGGATAAAACCTTATGAGTAAAGCAGACTAGACTCATTCTGGGAGTGGGCAATTATCTGCCCCCCAGTAGTACAAGGTGTGCATCTCTCCCCTCCAAGAGAACATTTTAGGGGTGGATGCCCTGCTGGGTCACTGTCGAGAGCCATGCTTGCCATAAGCATTGGAAATTGGGAGAGTGTCACTTTAAGAGCTTCTGAGCTCTCTGCTTCACCGGTCAGAGCTGACAGGCTGTAGCCTGGATGATAAATCAAATCTTCTAGAAAGTTAGTTTCAGTTCGGCCTTCATGCCGGCTCTCCTTTTGTTTATAGTAATCCTTTTACTTCTGTTGTGGAGATGCACCTAGGTTACCCACACTCCGGGGTGTATAAAAAGGACCTGTGGGACCCCTCAGTAGAATCTTCCTACTGG
>NW_008335478.1:0-226 GCF_000622305.1 Nannospalax galili | reverse complement strand
ACTATCCTCAGGCCTCTTGGGGTAAGTCTATAGTGCAGCTCTCCACACCAGACTCCCTAAGCCTCGTTCACCCTTCCACCCCGCCCCCGACCCTCCGCCCCTCCGCCCGCCGATCTATACTCCTAGTTTGGGCACTGCGCCATTCCTAGTCTTGGGGCCCCAGACACCTGAGGAGCCAATACTGTTTCCTGATCCTTCTCACCTAGAGCAACTCAGTCCCTTTCTT
>NW_008335477.1:0-201 GCF_000622305.1 Nannospalax galili | reverse complement strand
CCCACCCTCAGCAGACCCACCCTCCCCACCCTTGCCTGAGGCCACTAATCCCATTCAGCAAGATGAAGCTGATATCCCTCAGGGCTCAGTTATTGTTGCCTCTAGGCCTATAACCAGACTCAAAGCTAAGCAGGCCCCTAGAGGACAGAAAGAAAGTGTGGTCCATGAGGAGGTGCACTACACCACTAAAGAACTTAGTGA
>NW_008335476.1:0-233 GCF_000622305.1 Nannospalax galili | reverse complement strand
TTGCCTGCATGTAGGTAAGTGCACCCGTGTCGTGCAATGCCGGTGGAGGACTGAAGAGTGTGTCAGATCCCCTGGAACTGGAGTTATGGACAGTTGTTAGCTGCCATGTGGGTGCTGGGATTCAAACCTGGGTCTTCTGCAAGAACAGTCAGTGTTCTTAACTGCTGAGCTATCTCTTGAGCCCCGCTTGAGGTGTTTCTTAATATTACTATGCCTTGTGATTAATATTAATG
>NW_008335475.1:0-505 GCF_000622305.1 Nannospalax galili | reverse complement strand
GCTTCTGGTCCTGGCCCTGCCCTCATCTCCCAATACTTCCCTGGTCCTGCAACACCTGCCAGCCGTTTTCTGGGGATGACAGCCTCTTTCTGGGGCTCCGAGGCTTACCTTTACTCTCTCTGATGCTTTGCATCCAGTACAACCCAGCTACTCAATCCACTCCCTGGGAAATCTTGGGGCTTCTTCCCTCCCCATCTGCCTTTGCATCCCTGCGTGGCGCGGCCACGGTGAGGGTCTCAGGTCAGTGCCACCCAGGTTCCTAAGGCCAAAAGCATTCTTAGAAGATTCCAGACCTAAGGAGAAAGTCTGAAAACTTCTGATCCACATTGGAGTTGGGCCACTGCGGAACTCCTGAAGACAAAATCAATCCGGCCACGACAATATAAAATCAAAAGAGAGAACCAGAAGCTTAGATGAACCAGCTCTTCATACCCAAAAAGGAAACCACAAGGAAACATAAAGCTCAAAAACAAAAGAAGCAGAACTAAACTTGAAGGCCCGAGTA
>NW_008335474.1:0-764 GCF_000622305.1 Nannospalax galili | reverse complement strand
CTCCTGGCGTGGACTGAAGGGTCAGACGTGGTCCTGGGGCTTTGTTTTCAGTTCCTCTGCAGACATTCCATTTGGGAAGCAGTCAGAAATGTTACATTTTATGCAAAGAGGCAATGTATTTCCCCATAACTAGTTATTTAAATTTTTGGAGTTGAAACTAGAATTATTATAGTACGACTTTATTTTTTAAAAAATTTTTATAAGGAAAGGGAACTTCATTTAAAAAAAAACTCTATTCTGAAGAATAATAAAAGTCCGGGAGAGGCAACCAGCCGAGAGCTAATGCTTCTGAGAATGTCTATTAACCGTTGGTGACCATGTCCATTAATGATTTGTTTTTTTGTCTTTTTAAAGCAACTCTAGAATATTGTTTAGAAATTCTATGGTAATTAGTAAAACATTTTACCAAGCTTTATTTTATGCTTCTGTGACTCTTTGAAATAAAAGTTTGAATTAAGTCAGCATTCTTAGCATTGTTACTATGGACAGTTGAATAAAGTCCCTGACAAGATCAGACAGTGAAATGCTCAGATCCAGGTCATCTTTGGGTTTTTTTTTTTATTTGGTCTTTTTGAGACAGGGTCTCCCTGTAGCCCCAGCTGTCCTGGAACTCACTATATAGACCAGGCTGGCCTTGAACTCACAGAGATCCGCCTACCTCTGCCTCCTGAGTGCTGGGATTAAAGGCATGTACCACCACACCTGGCAACCTGGTTTATTTTTTATTTGATTGAATTTATTTTAAATTGTGTGTGTGTGTGTGT
>NW_008335473.1:0-417 GCF_000622305.1 Nannospalax galili | reverse complement strand
CATATTAGATAACAGACAGTGGCCCTGGCACATCTCCCACATAAGATCACAGACCAAGCTCCCCGGGATCTTGGTGAAGGGTAATGACAAAGTATACAAACTTATTATGTCCATAGAGATTCCCGTACTAGAACAAGCCAGAGCCTTACACCAACAATTTCACCCTTCTCCTCGCAGTCTGCACCACCTTCTACCTGACCTACCCATCTCTCAATGCAAACATCTGAGCAGGTCTTGCATTACATGTGCAACCCTTGCTCCCTTAGGCCCCCTCAATCGATATGGAGTTAACCCACGTGGTCTCCTACCCAATGCCCTCTGGCAAATGGATGTCACCCATCATAACTCCTTTGGTAATCTTATGTATATGTCATTGCTGACACCTTCTCCTCCTTTCTTCTCACCATCGCTCAAGCC
>NW_008335472.1:0-423 GCF_000622305.1 Nannospalax galili | reverse complement strand
AAAAGATGTTCAACATTACTAATAATTATGGAAATGCAAATTAAAACCACTCTAAGATTTCACCTCACCCCAGTCAGACCGGCTAAGATCAAGAAAACAAATTATATCAAATGTTGGAGAGGATGTGGGGAAAAGGGAACACTCATCCACTGCTGGTGGGGCTCCAAACTTGTTCAACTCCTATGGCAAGCAGTGTGGAGAACTCTTAAAAAACTACAAACAAACCTACCATTTGACCCAGTTATACCACTCCTTGGCATATACCCAAAGAACTCATCTTATCGCAGAGACACTTGTACATCCATGTTTGTTGTTGCTCTTTTCACAATAGCTAAGAGATGGAAACAATCTAAGTGTCCCTCAATTGACAAATAGATAATAAAAATGTGGTTCATTTATGTGATGGAGTTTTACTCAGCAGTA
>NW_008335471.1:0-278 GCF_000622305.1 Nannospalax galili | reverse complement strand
CAGCGTGACAAGGGGATCCGATCAGCCTAAGGGGGGAGAATTGCTCTGTCCCAAGCGAAGCAGAGGTCCAAGAAGCTCCATGTTTCAGGCGCCAGTTGTGGGGACTCAGGTTTGCTTTGCTTAGCGGGGGGCCTGCTGGCTTCTGGGCAGAGGGCCTGATTGGTGACAGAGTCAAACTCTGGGACCTGTGTCTTCCCAATAGGACGATTTATTTTAGAATTCATATGGCAGTCACGTGGGATATGACAGTAACATACAAAGATTTAGGGTACAAAGAA
>NW_008335470.1:0-2546 GCF_000622305.1 Nannospalax galili | reverse complement strand
GAACTCTCCTCAGAATTTTGGGACTGAAGATGTAGTTGACACCAGATTTTTGTAAATATTAAAATGAAATTCACATAGTAAAATTAATTACTTTGAGGTATATAATTCATTGGCGTTAAGAATCCACCTCTATCTTGTTCTAAAATGCTTTCATCACTCTGAGATATTCTCCTCAAAAGCTCCCCACACGCACATCTGCTGAGTTTGGCTGCTGGGCCTGAAGTGGGAGCAGAGTCCTGCTCGAGCAGGAAGACAGTGCCAGGGAGCCAACCGTCTCTGTTCCTTACTGAAGAACATCAAGAGTTAGAAACGGAGCCAGTGACTTCGCAGCGCCCTCGTTGGCCAAATACACTGAATTTAAATGAGGGCTTGAGTTTTTCTTTTTGGTTGCTTCCTGTGTGATTCAGATGTCCACTTTATGAGTTAGAAGTATTTTATTTACATGTCTTGAACACCTACTAGACACATAGCCTGTTGGACCCCCAGACTGGAGTACCCAGCCAAAAGACTAACTCTTCATAAATTGATAGCTTGCAAATCTGCTGTGGTGGTATGAATTACCTACAGTGTTGTAGAGACTAGGAATGTGGTTCACTTGACAGAGTGCTTATCTCGTATACACAAGGTCCTGGGTTCAGTCGGTTTCTTTTAAAGACAAGCGGCGGCTATGTGCCAAGCAGAGGTAGGGGGAATTTCTGGGATGATTTTCAGCTTGGGCTAGGAGCGTGAAAAAGGTCAGCTCAGCTTGTTCTTTAAAATTATTTTTTATTTTTACTTCCTTGTACAGTTTTTCTCAGGCCTGGGGGATTTTAGTTTAAATCCATCATTCTGGGGGCTTTGGATCCATCAAGCCAAAAGACTAACTCTTCATAAATTGATAGCTTGCAAATCTGCTGTGGTGGTGTGAATTACCTACAGTGTTGTAGAGACTAGGGATGTGGTTCACTTGACAGAGTGCTTATCTAGTATACACAAGGTCCTGGGTTCAGTCCCCAACACCAAATAAACAGCTTGGAGGTGCATGCCTGTAATCTTAGCCCTGAGGAGGTGGAAGCCAAAGGACTGAAATTCCAAGGTCATCCTCAGCTACAAAATTTATTTTAGCCTGGGCTGAAAAAAATAAAAATAAGGTAAGGTATAGAAGTGTACAACTTTAATCCCAGCATTAGGGAAGCAAAGACAAGCATTTCTCTGTAAATTTGAGACAAACCTGATCTGTGTAGAGAGTTCCGGGCATCCAGGGTTTATCAGTAAAACCTTGTCTCAAACAAACAAACAAACAGACCATAATTAAGGAACAGATAGTGAGTTGGTCTTCTCAACATTATTTTCCTTGTAAGGCCAGAAAGGAAGAAGAGTAGAAAAACAATGGGTTAACATTCAGTATTTACTTTAGGTTTTACTTTAGGTCACTCTTTTCAGGACAAAAGAAGAGAGAACTTTGTTATTTTGTGCTCTGAAACTAGACTGGGAATTGGTTGTTCTCTTTCATTTCTTGAAGGGTCAGATAGAAACCTCAGTTTCTATTTGGCAGCATGGAACTAGAGCATCATGACTAACTCCAGTTTTGCTTTTAGTCTGGTCTGTTATGGGCCGGTGAAGAAGCCTGTTCCAAAACTCCAGCCTTTTGTGATTGCTATTTAAAGATCTACGATGGAAACACCCATGAGCTGATTACAGAAACCCTGAGTTCAGGATGGGCCTTTGGAAGTGCTCAGCGTTAGAAGGCATGTGAAACTTTGGAAATAAAACAGACTGTAGAGAGAGCTAGATGACCTGGAAATTAGCTCTGAGAACCTTCATATTTTAGAGTTAGGTAGAGAAGGGAAAAAATGAGTGTCACAACATAGAAACAAGTAGCAGATTTCTCCTGTCTTAATCATAAGTGATGAATTTCATTTTCAATGTAGAATCAGAAACTTGGGTGTACTTGAAAAAATTCCTCTCATCTTACAAACGAGCTTAGAGAAAACCAGAAATGTTCAATACTCGTTTGAAGTCACTTAAGTTAGTGACATGGCCAGCACTCAAAGCAAAGCTGTCCTGGCATGCAGTTTAGTACCGCCCGTTTGGAAGTTAGATGGCTGGTACAGTGATGCTCTAGTGACCCGTCTCCCCCTGGGCTCAGTGGTTCTCAGTCAAGAGTGTGATTCTACAGTCTTCCCCACAGGCCCTGATGGACGAGGTTCAGATGCTCCAAGATGAAATCAACGGACTTCAAGCGTCTCTCACAGAGGAACTGGTGTCTGAGTCTCAGGAGTCCTACCCCGCAGAGCAGCTGGCCCTGCAGTCCACATTCACTGTCCTGGCGGAGCACATGTCTACCATTAGGATGAAAGCAGCAGGGAAGCGGCAGCTGTTGGAGGTAACCAGAGCTCTGGAGTCGACTCAGCTTCTGAAAGCACTTAAAACCCTCTTAGCCAGTGTTCTAGTTAGAGATGGGATCTCGCATTTTTCTTCTCTTTTTTTTTAACGTCTTCCTTATATGTGTTGTACACATTTCCCCTCACATCACCCCCTCTCCCTCATCTCACCCTTCCCCACTC
>NW_008335469.1:0-778 GCF_000622305.1 Nannospalax galili | reverse complement strand
CTAATCCTATACCTAATCCTAACCCCTAACCTTAACCACAACCCTGTAACCGTTACCCTCTAACCCTAACCCTTACCCTAAACCACACATATATTAACCCTAACCCTAAACTACCCCAAATGTGACCCTTAACTTAACCTTATCCCTAACCCTAACCCTAACCCTATCCCTAACTCCTAATCCTAACCCTAACACTAACCCTAACCCTAACCCTACCTTAACCCTATCCAAAACCTGAATCTTAACCCTAAGCTTAACCCTAATGCTATCACGATCCCTAACCCTAACTCTAACTCTAACCCTAACCTTAAACATACCCAGAACCCTATTCCTTAACCCTCAATCTAACCTTAATCTAATCCGATTCCTAACCCTATACCTAATCCTAACCCCCTAACCTTAACCCGAACCCTCTAACCCCAAAACTCTATCCCTAACCCTAACCCTACTTTAACCCTATCCGTAACCTGAATCTTAACCCTAACCTTAACCCTAACGATAACACTCCCCCTAAACATAAATCTAACTCTAACCCTAGCCTTAATTATATCCAGAACCCTATCCCTTAACCCTAAATCTAACCTTAATTAATCTGATCCGTAAATCTATACCTAATCCTAGCCCCCCAAACTAACCCCAAACCTCTAACCCTAACCATCTAACCGTAACCCTTACCATAACCCAAACGTATCTTAACCTTAACCGTAAAATATCCCTAACCCTGACTCTTAACCTAACCTAACTCTAACCCTACCCTTAACCCTAAAAACCCTAACAA
>NW_008335468.1:0-431 GCF_000622305.1 Nannospalax galili | reverse complement strand
GGCCTAACAGTAGTAGGCATTATTTCAGTCCCCAGGAAGGTAATGGGGAGAGCTGATTGTATATTATTTGTGGCTATCATAAAACCTTTTGTCTCTAGAGTGTTTATCATAGAATCTTTTAGGTCTTCTAGAGAGGAATCCTCATCTTGCCAGACCAAGAGGTCATCCATGTAATGATAAACGTGTAGGCCTTTTTTTAAAGGGGGTGCTAGTGCATTTGAAACAGTCTCCTGGCATTTTGTAGGGCTATTCGCAATACCCTGTGGGAGAACTCGCCATTCATATCCATCAGCTGGCCCAGAATTGTTAATTTTTGGAACTGAGAAGGCAAAATGTTGGCAATCATTATTGTGTAAACTGATGGAGAAGAAGCAGTATTATATATCTAAGACTAACAGGGGAGTATTAAGGGGGATGGCAGAGACCATGGG
>NW_008335467.1:0-419 GCF_000622305.1 Nannospalax galili | reverse complement strand
CAATGGGACACAGGGAGGGGGTATATAGGCACACCCTGTTTCCGCAATAAATGAGTCTGCAGGTGCTCGCACTGCCTGCTTCTCATCTGACTCCCGGTGTTTGTATCGTGACTCCATGCCAACTCTCCCCCACCCAAGGAGTGCTCAAGAGTCCCCATAACAAGTAAAGGCAAGAGTAGTTAGCATTACAATTTCTAGACAGGGAACCAGAAAAAAGTCAGAATAGGACAATTTTCAAAAGTTCATATGAGAGTCCATTGGAGTTTCTTGACAAGGGCTTCCAAAAGCATCCCTCTATTGGTTTCTTCCTCATTTTTCTTTTGTCTTCCAAGGCTAGACTAGTTGGTTGGGAAGAGTGGCTGGAAAGAGTGGCTGTGAAGAGCCAGAATACTCTGACTCCATTTTGGCTAGCTTCTTTA
>NW_008335466.1:1123-1347 GCF_000622305.1 Nannospalax galili | reverse complement strand
AGAGCTCTAGTAATAAAAATGACATGCCACTAATATAAAAATCAACACATTTATCAAAGGAATAGAGTGGAGGACCCACATTTAAGTCCATAAAGTTACAGTTACTCGATTTTTTACTAAGGAAACCAAAACACACCTTGAGCAAAAGACAGCATTTACAGTATATGGTGCTGGTCAAACTGGATAGCTATATATAGGAGAATAAAATTAGATATGCATATGTT
>NW_008335466.1:222-937 GCF_000622305.1 Nannospalax galili | reverse complement strand
TACAAAAGACTAAATCATTATTTGAATGAAGAGGCAACCTATTGAATGGGAAGAAACTTTATGAGCTAAACTTCTGACAGAGGTTTAATATGTAGAATAAACAAACAACTAAAAAATTCATAATAGTAAACCACACAATTAAAACCTGGGGCAAGGAGCTAAGCAAAGAGTTCTCAAAAGATGAAACTCAAAAGAAGAAGGAGCATGTTTATTGCTCATAATATGGTAGTGACACTTTCATCTTGTGGGGGATCAACAGCTGTTTAATTAGAATTAAGTTCCACTCAATGGGAGGGAACTCATGTGAAGGAGTATAAACATGGTCAAATACATGGCTGAAGATGTCATAGATCCTAGAGAATAAAACAACCTATGCCATAGCTATAGGACAACATAATTTCTTACTTTATTCTAAATATGCATCCTTATATTTACAGACAAACATACCTCTTGCCCATCATCAAAGAAACTTCTTTTTGCAATAGATGTCAACTACTATGGAATTCCATAACTGCTCAATATGGAGAATAAGTGTGAGACACTTTATCTTAAGTGAAACATCTTCAATGCAAACTTTTCACTTAGAATGAATGGATCCCTTAACTCTCACTATAGAAGTTTCCATATGCAGCAGATGGTGAATAACAGAGAGACCAAAAATTAGCCAATGTGCAGAGAACAAGAGGCTGCAGAGTGCTTATTCCTGAATAGGACA
>NW_008335466.1:0-148 GCF_000622305.1 Nannospalax galili | reverse complement strand
CAAAAGGAAACAGTCTTACAGACAGCTGGTTGTTTAGTCATATGAGCTCACAGCAATGTTGACTGCATGCACAAGTCTTATGTGAGCTCACTCCGAGCAAAAACGTCCAGCATAGACATGGGGAAGCAGGCCACAAATCCCATTCCAA
>NW_008335465.1:0-1522 GCF_000622305.1 Nannospalax galili | reverse complement strand
CAAAGAAGATGGGGTCATAATGGAGGAGTATGGCAGTATTCAGCTGTACAGTTCAGCTGATGGAAACGTTGATTTTAAAGCTTAGGAAATAAGTCATTTCACACTGAGCTGCTGAGAGTTAACAGAGTTGAAGCACATGGAGGTGTCTGGTAAATTATTTTACAAATATGAAGGGCAACCCCTATATTAAGGACTGACCAACTCCTTTTCCTGACATTCTTGGGAATGAAAAGATGGGATCAAGGTAATTAGCAGGTTTCATTGCAATAAAATTTCAGAGTCAATATCTCTTGACCTTCTGTGTTTCCTCTTCAGCTTCAAGTGGAAGATTCCAACAGGTACATTATTTTTTGTGCTTTTAGTCAGGGCAGACATGAACACACATTGCTGTGTGCCAGGGTACAAATGAGTAACTGTTCATCAGAACAAGGAATTCACATCAAGTTTCCATAAAGTTAAGTGAATTTTGCAAGTAGACAGCTGGCATGGTAAAAGAAGCGTATCAGTAGAAATGCCAAGTAAATGTTTTTGATTGGCACAAAAAGGTTGGA
This sequence comes from Nannospalax galili, assembly GCF_000622305.1. Taxonomy (NCBI): domain Eukaryota; kingdom Metazoa; phylum Chordata; class Mammalia; order Rodentia; family Spalacidae; genus Nannospalax; species Nannospalax galili. Next base: position 971 of record NW_008335465.1, on the reverse strand, counting down.
AGATATTTGGAAAGATACTATGATGACACGCTATAGCTTAAAGTAGCCAAGTGTCCATACTGTTAGAAGTAACACGTGTAACTTGATTGCATCAAGTATCCTATGAACCTTAACAATAATGTCCAAAGCAAGAAAGTATATACAGAAGTGACCTTCTAAAAAGGAACATGTTAATAGCTTGAGAAATATTTAAGAGCGATGTAGTGAAAAGCAATCACTATTACAGGAGCGCAAGACTTGGTCCTCAAACTCTCTTCTCCAGAAGGATAGAAGGACTTGAGTCTTACTTTGTAACTGTCTTGGTTTCATTTCTGTTGCTGTGGCAAATAACCCCAACAAAAGCAGTTTAGGGGAGAAAAGGTTTGTTTTCGTTTATGATTTAAGAAGTAAGGCAGAAACTCAAGTAACTGGTCACATAACAAGCCCAGCGGAGAGCAGAGGGAAACAAATATACCCATGTCCTGCCTGCCTGCCTGCTCAGCTAGTCTTCTTCACTCTTACACAGTCCAGGGCCCAGCCTGCGGAACGGCACTGCCCGCAGTAGACTTAATCAATTAATCGAAACAATCCCCACAGACATGCACACAGGCCAGCTTGATCTAGATAATTCTTCATCTGAGAATCCCTTACCAGGTGATTCTAGGTTGTGACAAATTGACATTTAAAAGTAAGCATCACAGTAATCATCTCTAAATAGAGTAGCATTAGGTGAGCACACATATCCAGTACTCTGGGATGCTAGGGGATTGACACATGCTGAATCTATGTTTTCCTGTGGGTGATGGTGAGGAAATGTGAGGCGATGGAGTTGGGAAGGTTATGTTTTCCTGTGGGTGATGGTGAGGAAATGTGAGGCGATGGAGTTGGGAAAGTTAATGTTATGTGTCAACTTCACAGGGCCACAGGGAGCCTTAGTTAACTCTTATTCTGTGTTCTGTTGGTGGTATTTTTGTATGAGAATGGTATTTCAG
>NW_008335464.1:0-425 GCF_000622305.1 Nannospalax galili | reverse complement strand
GAAAAACTCAGTAAGCCAATTAGAAATGACAGGAGAAAGGCTCACCAATAGCATGAATGAAACAGAAAACAGAATATCAAGACTGAAAGATAAAGTGGATGAACTAGACCACTCAAGCAAAGATTATGAAAAATTTAAGAAAACACAAGAATGGAATATGCAAGAATTGTGTGACAACATAAAAAGACCAAACTTATGAATCATAGGCATACAGGAAGGAGAAGAATCCCAAGACAATGGCATGGACCAGATCTTCAACAGAATTGTAGAAGAAAATTTCCCCAAATTAAAGACATGCCCATACAAATACAAGAAGCGTACAGAACACCAAACAGACAGGACCAGAAAAGAAACTCTCCATGACACATCAGAGTAAAACCACTAAATGTACAGAACAAAGAGAGAATACTGAAAGCTGCAAAAGA
>NW_008335463.1:0-555 GCF_000622305.1 Nannospalax galili | reverse complement strand
TAGCACTTGATAGAAACAGGAAGGTCAGAAGTTCAAGTCAGCATCCCTTTTTATACAGCAGGTTCAAGGCCATCCAGGGATACATGGAAATTGTCTCAAGCTTTAGGGTCCCTAAGGTCCCCTGAAGGGAAAGATCTGCTGCCATTTCTAGCTGATTTACAATTATAAAGTCAATAATTTGTTCTCAGACTCCAAGAAGCACTGGGTCTAAAGAGTGCTTAACAGGCTGTCATATGCCAAATCATTCTTGTTTCCTTGAAATCTGTTAAGTCACCTCAGGATGTGCACGCAAGTGAGGGTGATTCACACAGCAAGGGGTGGAAACTAAGGCCATTTCTTGTCTATGGATGGAAAACCAATTGCTGCTTGTCCTTTTCTTCTTAAAAATCTTAATTTATGCATCACAGCAAATTTATAGTTACTGTCACAAATACCTACCTGCTTCTCTTCCCTATGTATTGAGGTTGCCAACATTCCACACAAAACTCCAAATAATTTCATCTGCATGAGTTGCTTTTCTATCGGAAAGGAAATTCCAGAAAAGTTGTCTGGCAT
>NW_008335462.1:0-637 GCF_000622305.1 Nannospalax galili | reverse complement strand
CACCACACCTGGCATGTAGCACATCACCAAGAGGACTATACTTTTCATCAGTGAAAGAGTCCATACAAACACACCAAACTGGAAAGGAATAATACAATATAATCACCTTTCAACTGAAGAATAAAACATAACAGAGATTCAAAAGCATCTGCATGCCCATTCTTGACTCCTTCCTCTACATACAAACTTCGTAAATTATACCCAAGGTGGTGTTCTTTTCCATGGACAAACAGAAGTACAGTCCTTTTTTTTTTTTTTTTTGAGATGGGCTCTCATCTTGTATCCCTGGCTGGTCTCGGTCTCACAGAAATATATTTTCCCTCTGCCTCCCAAGTGCTAGGACTAAAGACATACACCACGACACCTGCCTATATATGTACTTTTATTATACATGTAAAACTTAACAGAAATTATATCACAGCATATTGATCTTGCAATTTTCTCCATGTCATGGTTGTAAAAGCGACTCAGGGTGATACACTTGGGAGGTGGAGCCTCTGGAAAAGAGGGCACTTCTTGTCCAGAGTGGGACAGAATGGAATGGAGCGAGAGTTCATCATCATATTTGGAACTGGGTACAATTTATAATCTACCAAGTGTTTATTTTTGCAGTCTTCTATATAATATTTTCGAACAG
>NW_008335461.1:1080-5288 GCF_000622305.1 Nannospalax galili | reverse complement strand
TTGTCCAGGATATGTCTCACTGTATCCTCAGGTACTGTGAAATTCCAGGAGGTTGATGTTTTTTTTATGCCAGTAACTGGGCTTTCTCCAATGTTGATCTCACCATTCTGTTTCTCTGATCATGTGGAAGCTGATACTAGTTTTTTTCTGCTGAACTTGTCCTGCTATAGAACTCACATGACTGAACATGTTCATGTGTAGAGATCTGCTCTAAGATTATTACATGTATCAATATAGATATCTCCCAAATTGATATAGCTAGATCATAGTTATCATTTTATCAGAGAGAAAACCTATGATCACACAGCAAATGCTGCAAAGGGCCACCGAAGAAGTAAGCCTCTAAGGTGGCACTCTCTAATGCTTCCTGGCCGTCATAGTTCTTGCTCATCAAAACTGTAGCTCTTGGTCAATATTGATTAAATGTTTATAGCATGTGTGCTCCAGGAGGGAACTGTTTTATCTGTTATGTTTCTGGTACTGAAAATAATGTTTAGAACATTTGTGAAATAAGTGAGCAACTTTGTGTTCTTTCTTGAAGGAAATGTTCTCTCTGTGTTCAGTGAAGCCAGTTTGAGATTCAGACTGTAAAGTGTGAAGTTTGTCTGAATTTTGATGCAATGTACTGGAAAAAATCACGCATGCTGTGTCTACCTGGTGAGGGTCTCAGGACTGTGACATTCCTTCTCCTTCATTCCCAGCAGGAAGAGGACCATGAGGAAGGGGAACCAGAGCAGCGTGTCTGAGTTCATCCTCCTGGGCCTCCCCATCCAGCCAGAGCAGCAGGGCATCTTCTTCACCCTGTTCCTGGCCATGTACCTGACCACGGTGCTGGGGAACCTGCTCATCATCCTGCTCATCAGGCTGGACTCTCGCCTCCACACCCCCATGTACTTCTTCCTGTGCCACCTGGCCTTCTCTGACATCTCCTTATCATCTGTCACCATCCCAAACATGCTCAGCAACATGCAGACTCAGCACCTGTCCATCCCTTATGAGGGGTGCATCTCTCAATTGTATTTTTTCTTGTTTTTTGCAGCTGTTGACAATTTCCTTCTTGTAGTGATGGCATATGACAGGTATGTGGCCATCTGCCACCCACTGCACTACATGGTCATCATGAGAGAGGAGATGTGTGACTTATTGGTGGCTGTATCTTGGTTCCTCTCTTGTACACATGCCCTTCTGCATACCCTGCTCCTGTCCCACCTGTCCTTCTGTGCTGACAACACTATTCCCAACTTCTTCTGTGATCTCAATGAACTCCTGAAGCTGACCTGCTCAGACACTGCCCTCAATGAGCTGGTCATCTTCACTGAGGGAGGTGTGTTGACTCTCCTGCCCCTGGGTACTATTTTGGGCTCTTATATATGTATTGGTTTTACTGTCCTAAAAGTCCCCTCCACAAAGAAGATCTGCAAAGTTCTGTCCACCTGTGGTTCCCATCTCTCTGTGGTGTTTTTGTACTATGGGACTCTTGCAATCATTTATTTTTTTCCTTCCTCAAACAATTCCAAAGTCAAGGATGTAATTGCTTCAGTGATGTATGCAGTAGTAACACCCATGCTGAACCCCTTCATCTATAGCCTGAGGAACAGAGACTTGAAATTGGCTCTGGGACTGCTAATTAAAAGAGGGCTTGTTTTTGTCAAGTCAGTCTGGTGGAACTAACCTCCTTGGGTGTTTAACAGCCATACTTTGAGGCCTATACTAATTTGGTCCAACAGACATAAAGGACAGTTTTTGCTCCTTGCCCTCCTAGCTTAACAAAGTTCCAGAGGACTATGAGCATCTCTCAAAATGTCCTGTATCTGCAGTGAGTCACCTGTCCTCTTGATCAAGAAGGCCATGGAGACCCCACCAGATGGACCTGAACCAGTTTTCAGCCTTCAAAGAGAAGGGTCAATACAGAGGATACATTTCCTCCATGCTTCCTAGTGAAGCCATCCATGGTCGAGCAGGACCTTTGACTTATCTTCATGTAGATAGAACTGGTAAAAGAAAGTAGCCAGGGGCTCCTCCCAAGCCCATGTTACCCAGAGGAGCAGATACTCAAATGACCTTAAGAGTAAAAATATTTTTGTCTGGGCCAACTGTAGGATCTTAAACACCCAAAAGGAAAGTATAACCAAAGATTAATGGGGTCGATATAATTTTTAAGAGTCCATATATATAGCTAAAAGGCTACATAAGAATAAACAATGCCAGACAGGCGATACCTTCCTTTAAGTTATTAACCAAGGTGGCGCAAGAGACTCCCAGACAGTAACCCAGCATAGAACTGGGAAAATGAACAGCAGACCCAAATCTTATCTAAAAGAACATTCCTCTGGAAATATAAGCTCAAATGAACTCTTCCTTCTATAAGTTCCCTTGGTCACCATGTTTTATCACAGCAACAGAAAAGTAACTAGTACAGTGTCGTATGGTGTACCTGTCTGCAAATAAAAAGGTCCAGATTTAGCAAACCCTAATAAATTATACTTGTATAGGGATATATAGAGGTAGGGTTTTCTCTGGGATATATGGCCTCTCCAGCCATGTGTATTTGGCTATGTTTACAGTGTCACATAGAACCCATGCAAACTCAATCAGACAGAAATCCAGCATAGAACTGGGGAAATGGGCAGCAGGTCCCAACCTTAACTAAAGATATATTAGCAGCGTATTACTGCTGGTTGAGGGACACTTGATATTCTTTAGGGGAGAAATTCTAGGTAGGCTTACTAGACTCCAGTGGTTGAACTTACACTGAGGGACATCTGGGTATACAAACTGGACTTGACAGGCCTTAAAATAGACCGCAGAAGGCATGAAATCCGGTGGGAAGGACTACGGAGGTGTTGGATGAGGGAGGGGATATAAAGATGATTGAGATAGTTTTTATTGGGTCAGGAGAGATGACCCAGCAGTTAAGAGAACTGGCTGCTCTTGCAGAGGACTCAGATTCCATTCCTAGCACCACATGGCAGCTAACAACCATCCATTGCCCCATATTCAAGGAACCTGAAACCCTCTTCTGACCTCCACTGGCACTGCATGACATGGGTTCACTTACATACAGGCAGGCAATATACTCATACATATAAAACAGAATAATCACATTTTTAATAGATATTTTGCATGAAGTACACAAAAGTTCATTAAAAATATACATTGAAATAAAAGGACAATTTGAGCTTCATTAAAAAATGAAAAAAATGAAAAAAATATATTTTATGTGTATACATGTATTATCTTCATGTAGGTGAGTGCACCCGTGTTGTGCAATGCCCCCAGAGGACAGAAGAGGCTGTTGGATCCCCTGGAACTGGAGTTACGGACAGTTGTTAGCTGCTATGTGGGTGTTGTTCTGTAAGAACACTTAGTGTTCTTAACCTCTGAGCCATCTCTCCAGCCCCTCAAGGTTCATTTCTATGTGTGCCCTGAATTCTCTCTGGGTCTCCTGCACGATCAGACAAACCATATAATATATTTTATGTGTATTTATTAACTTACAAAGGAATGAGCACCCAGTGCCTAGCCCTGCACCACCAGGACTCAGAGCCCGCCTTATGAGACCGTGCCACACCCATAGCCCATGCTAGCATTCACACATGCCTCCAGGGCCAGCAATCTCGCCCAGGTCTACAGGGAGTCAGTCCATTCTGTCTTTCAGTTGCTGCACTGGCTGCGAATTTCCTATACCATCAAACTCTACCAGCGGCTCCTGACCGCCATCCCAAGATGGCTCCCAGCTTCCCTTCCTAGTTCCTGCTCCATGTCAGGCCCCGCCCATTGGAAGAACCAGCCAATTGGGAGACACTATGTTACAAGACAATATAGTATGTGCTGGGGGACTTTGTCTCTGGCCATGAGGTTACAGAAAAGGGTAATGTGGGATGTGAGGGAGGAGTAGCTTTACCACATTATATTTGGGATTTAGCTGTGACATGTATATGTGTCTATATATAGGTGACATATATGTTTATTTACATATATGTAAATCAATCAATCAATAAATTTGGGTTAAAAAAAGAACTCAAATAAATCAATAACAATATTCTTAGTAACTCATTTCAAAATGGGCAAAAGTGGAGACTAGACATTGATCTAATAAGCACTAAAAAGTGCCAACACTCAGGAAAAAGTGCTCTGCTGTCATTCCTCATTGTAGAAGATCCACAGACTTATCAACTCAGATACGATATGCTGGCTATCATCCAAAA
>NW_008335461.1:0-138 GCF_000622305.1 Nannospalax galili | reverse complement strand
TAATTTTTTAATTTTATGTGTATGCGTGTATTGCCTGCATGTAGGTAAGTGGACCCATATCGTGCAATGCCCGCCTAGGTGAGAAGTGGCTGTTGGATCCCCTGGGACTGGAGTTACAGGCAGTTGTTAGCTGTCATG
>NW_008335460.1:25050-32989 GCF_000622305.1 Nannospalax galili | reverse complement strand
AGAATGTAAGAACTGGAGGATGAAGAGAGATACAGTAAGTGCTGTCTTTGAACATGACATGGCATTATGCTCACAAATGCACAGCAGCTATAGCTCCCTGAACAAGAGCTAGATGAAACCAAGCCAGTTAATATTGCAGTCTGCATAGGCAGGAGCTCATGAGGTCCCAACCCTAGCTGGGGGGATATTGGAGTTGATAGCTTCTGGGGAGGAGAAGTCATTTTTCTTTGGGGTCTGAGGCATGTCCATGCTCAGATGGATGGCCCCAGAGTCATACGCATTTGGATAGCACTAACTGGACTCAGTGGATTATTTTAAAAAAAAAGGAAATGAAGCTGTGGAGGTGTGGAGGGATATGTTGGTAGAATTCCAGGGGAAGTGAGGGGAGAGAGAGAAAGAGAGAGAGAGAGAGAGAGAGACTCCCTGTGTTAGAGTCTGTGACTCAGTGGGTCTCTTCAAGGGAACAAATGCACGAGCATGGAAATGCAAAAATCAAGCAGTTTTATTAAACCAGCTAGCTGGGGTCGACCATCCTTCAAAGACACACAGGCCTGGTTGGAGCAATCGACCCTGAGGCAACTTCAGGTAAAGATTATATAGGTTCCCACAACCATTACACAAAAGGCCGTGCTTATACAACCAATAGTTTCAAAGCAAGCATTTCACAAACCAATAACTTCAAAACAAGAAAATGTCACAACTCCCTTCAGCTGTCTCAATCGGGGAAGGGTGAGTGGTATGTGCCTAGCGCAACCCTTTCCTGTTATCTTGGGTAAGTGGACATGCCTACATGACAATATGGTTTACTCAGTCACATAGTTCATTAAAAAAAAAAAAAAGTAAGGGGGCTGGAGAGATGGCTCAGCAGTTAAGAACACTGGCTGCTCTTACAGAGGACCTGGGTTTAGTTCCCAACACCCATATGTTGGTAAATAACCATCCATATCCCCAGTTCCAGGGGATCCAATACATTCTTCTGATCACCAAAGACACTGCACACGTGGGTGCACTTACACACCTGCAGGTAAAACACTCATACACATAAGATAAAAATCATTTTAAAAAGTTTTTTAAAGTGAGTTGAATATGTATAAATATAGACTAAATCTGATGCTTACAAATGCTAAGGAAAATATAAATAGGCAGGAAGTGACGTCTTGGGGAATGGGGATTGAAGCCCAAAAAGGTTCACCCCAAAGGAGTCAATGACTAAAGATCTGAAGGCGCTGAGGGGCAAGCACCTAGTGCGAGTGTCTAGGATTCCTGAGTGCACAGGCTTTGGGGCGGGTCAGGCCTGACAAATTCAGGAAGTGGTAAGGAAGGCACCTGCGAGAATGTTGTGTGGGTAGGGCAAGAGAGAGACAGGGAGAGTCTTGAGAGGAGATCATGGATGAGGACAGGCTGAGGTTGCAGGGGGCGGGGGCGGGGTTGACTCTGCAGCAGGTCACTGGAGCATGTTGTTGCTGAACATCTTTGGAGCCACTGAAGAGGAGCAAAGGGATCTGAACGCCATTTCCGTAGACTCCCTGGGGCTGCTTGCTTTCATTAGAATGCAAACAATGTTAGAAGCGAGACCCACCCTGTGGCCTGGACCAGGGATGTAGCAGCTGGTAAAAACTTCACCAGATGGTGAGTGTATATGGGATGTAGAGCCAACAGGATTCTGACAGATTGTCAGTAAGAGAAGAAGGTCAAGGAGAACACGAGTAGTTTTGGTCAGACGAGTCTAGTTGCGGGGTTTCTCCTTAACTGAGGAAGGAGAGACGGGCTGCAGATGCTCTTGCCCGCGTCGTGTTTTCAGACTTTCTTGTCACTGCACTCACTGCATGCAACTGCTCCTTGCTTGCTTGGGTCTCCTGCCAGTCCATTTAGTGTTTCTCTTCCATTGCAGGTTACTCTTCCCTGAAGGCTGTGAGACCTCATCCTGGGCGGCCTTTTCTCCACACCCAGCCTAGAAGCACTGCTGGGCTGACTCCACGGCCTCCAGCTGCCCAGCCCGTGCAAGGCAGGACGGACTGGGCCTCCAAGTACCCATCCCATCGCTGACTCTTGAGCTTCAAGGCCATTCCCCCTCAGATGACTCTGTCCCGCCTACAGAGCCATTGGTCCTATGAAAGCACAAACGCCGAGAGCTGTTCTTCTAAACAGACACATTTCCATGTTCTTTCTTTCTAAAAAAATTTTTTTTAAATATGGATTTGAATGCAATACCCTCTTTTTGTATAAAATTATTTTATTCTAAAACTGGATCTCATTATTTTCTTAAACAACAATATTTTGTATATATGCATTATGTTTTGGCATTTTATACTGTCAACTTTGTAACGAAACTTTTTAAAGATTGTGAGATTTTCCTTTGTGGGTCCAGATAATATTTTATAAAGATTTTGCAGAATGTGATAATGTTGATGCAGTATTGCAACAGGGCAATTCCTGGTGTATATATGCATTATGTTTTGGCATTTTATACTGTCAACTTTGTAACGAAATTTTTCAAAGATTAAGTGATTTTCCTTTGTGGGTCCAGATAATATTTTATAAAGATTTTGCAGAATGTGATAATGTTGATGCAGTATTGCAACAGGGTGCAATTCCTGGCAGTGTGATAAAGAGTTATTTACTCAACCTGTGAAATATTGTGAAATGATTACCTTTTACACACATGACTTATTGGGAACCTTGGGCTTTCTTGGACTGTCGTTGCAAAAGGGACCCACTGCTCCTCTTAACAGCCTGCATTGGCTGTTTTGGGGGTGGGACACTGTTTTGTTGTTGCTGTTGTTTTTGAGACAGGGTCTTTTGGAGTCCAGGCTTGTCTCCCACTCGATCTGTAGCTGAAGGTAACTGAATTTCTGATCCTCCTGCCTCCACCTCCCGAGTGCTACGATGTTTGGATTTATGAAGTGCTGGGAATCAAACCCAGGGCTTTGTGCATGCTAGGCAAGCACACTACCAAATGAGCTACAGCCACAACCCCATTTTTAATACTATTCCAAATCTACTGTCATACAATTCATTTTTGCTTTATTTTGGTTCCCTAGAACAAATAACTTCATAAATATTTTTTGAAATTTTTATACTTTTTAATGCATTCGCCGATATCAAAATAAAAGCAAGCATAATCATGCTGACCTGTCAAATTTTACCCCCTTTAAAAAACATCAGGAGCTAGAGGTATGGCTCAGCAACTCCACCTCCACGGCATCCAACACCGTCTTCTGGCCCCAGGAGGCACCTGCGCACACACAGACACACAGACACACAGACACACACAAACACACACAAACACACACACACACACACACACACAGAAACAAAATATTTTTAAAAAAAATTAAATTGTGGGCCAGGCATGGTGGCACATGCCTTTAATCCCAGCACTTGGAAGGCAGAGGCAGATGGATCTCTGTGAGTTCAAAGCCAGCCTGGTCTAAATCGCGAAGTGGGCCAGGCATGGTGGCACATGCCTTTAATCCCAGCACTTTGGAGGCAAAGGCAGGTGGATCTCTGTGAGTTCAAGGCCAGCCTGGTCTAAATAGCGAGTTCCAGGACAGCTGGGGCTACTGGGAGACCCTGTCTCAAAAAAGACCGAAAAAAAAATCAAATTGCACCAATATAAGGGGAGCTTTTTCATGTTCCTTTATAAAAAAATTTTAATTTATAAATGATTATTTTTATTTTATGTGTATGAGTGTTTCGCCTACATGTATGTAAGTGTACCCATGTCATGCAGTGCCTGTGGAGGTCAGAAGAGGGTGTCAGAACTTGTTGAACTGGAGTTAAGGGTGATTGTTAGCCACCGTGTCGGCGCTGGGAACCAGACCCAGGTCCTCTGAAAGAGTTGCCACTGCTCTGAACCACTGACCCATATCTCTAACCCTTTAAATTGTTTTGAATGTCAAAACGTCTCCTTTTTTTTCCTCCTTTTCAGGGTTTTTTGAGACGGGGTATCCCTGTAGCCCCACCTGGCGTGGAACTCACTATGTAGACCAGGTTGGCCTTGAACTCACAGAGATCCACCTGCCTCTACCCCCCAAGCACTGGGATTAAAGGCCTATGTTACTCCACTGGGCTCAAAACTTCTTAATAACAGGTTGTTAAACCTTTGTCAAGATGAAAAAACAAAAAACAAATCAAGTTTCAAGTCATTCGAAGATCCTTTTGTAACAGAGTGAGTGGTGTATTCAGCTCAGTTCTTCGCTAGGAACCCCTCATAATCTCTCCTAGCCAAACTCTCAGGACAATTTTAAGAACAGAAAGATCGGGGACGTTTCCCACTTATGTAGGAAGTCACGGTCACCACGATGTTATGTCTCTCGTGTGCCACATCGGAATCCTACCCTGGGTGGTTTCTTTCAAGGCTGTTCCATTGAGAGAAATGTTTACAGCAATTTTGCCGGTAACAAAGCTAGTCTGCAGACAAGGAAAGAGAGAAGGTCCGCTCTGCATCTGTAGTGCACATCTGTCTGCACTCATGCTTACCTTAAAGGCAAAAGGGACAGTAGCCACAGTGAGTGCAACAGTACAATAGATAATTGACTCATATTTTCCCTGGCTCAGACTACTTCCCTTTTGGTTACAGGTTCCAGAATACAGCAATGCAAACCATTAGAAATGATCATTTCTATAGGTTGAAATGGTAGGTTAGGGTGAATATATTTTCATGTGGTCCAAGTTAGTAAGTTGGTAAATGATTGCTTTGGTGTATCAGTAATGTGTTGCAGCCTAAACAAATTACCATGACTTTCCAAAGGCTCTACCCTAAAATCAGGAAGTATTTTATGCTTTGGAGGACCTGACTCAAAGGCATACTTGACCAAGCACGATGACTCTGAGGGGCATGAGATAAGCACATGATGGACACATTTCATAGGGAATATTTTCCTGTTAACAAGCTGGCAGCAAAACTTCTGAAATTATATATGCAAGCACTACTTGAAACTGAATGCTTTTCTGTATTATATCCTGAACGCATATTTATGGAGACCAACAAACTTAGTTTTTAGAAATGAGTCCTTTACTGTGAGGTTAATATTTATTTTCTCTTTCTGTATTATGCATAAAAATAAATTTAAGCTCAAATCTTGCTCAGCTTGCTGCAAACTTGGCCTTAAATGGTAGATACTGCATAAAGATACAAATGAATCATTAGCATATTTCTATAGCTAGTGTTAACTAAGGCCACTACACGTTTTCAATTGAAAAACACCTCATTTGGTTATTAGACATTGTCAAACTGTTTCCTGATGCTTTCGTAGGACCTACCTTTAAAGAATACTTCCTTTTCCTCTAGGTACCCTTTCCTTTATTTACTACTAAACAGCTTCCCTTGGGAAGTTGGAACATAGTTGTTTACACTGAAGCAGCTCATTAGCAGCTGAGAAAACTACAAGACTGAAAAAGTTGCTAAAGAAAGAGCAAACTCCTCAGAAGCACTTTCCCCCATTTAATGGGTGAGGAGAAGAGAAAACTGTGTCTTCGAGCTGTGTATTCCAGAAGTGAAGATAAAATGTTACCTGGTTTTAGTACAGAGTCATAGAATGAAAAGCGAGACACAGGAGCGACGCAGTGAACTGTGCTGCGCCATGACTATACCTCGAGGACAATTGCAAAGCTTTCAGGGAAATCAGAAAATTAGGGAGAATGGCTCATTCTGTTCTGACTTGTGGCAGGGGTGTGCTGAGGGGCACAGGTTTGCCTCACATAGAGCAAGCAGGAAAGAAAATCTCCTTGCTATCGGTATTGTGTTCTTCACAATACATCCCATTAATTACCAAGCATAGCAAACTGATGTTCAAACAGTGTTGCAGACATTGCTTCTAAAAACATTGGCAGTATCACCTAGAAATTTGCAAACCTGACCTGAGTACATGAAGGCAATGTATGTCCAACAAATTACGAATTGTTTCATTTTTAAGTGAAAATATAATGGAATTCATCGGTACCATGCTTTCCTACAAAATCACATTCCCATTAACCCATTTCTTGTGCCATTTAGAAGAGGGGAAGAAAGAGGAACACAGGCTGTTTCAACTCAGTGTTTGATCAAAAGCATTATGTTTTAAAAAAATCATTTGACATACTGTTTTCTATCGTTTAAGCATACTGTAGCAATGCGTTCACTTTATCTATTTTTTAGAATTATTTTTACAATTTCGAACCAAGTGTACTGTATACTTGTCATGACCTTTTCATGTAAATCGTTAGAGACAGTGATAAGGTGACTTTGACTAAAACCTGAATAAAGCCTTCTTATATCTCAATAGAAGTCCATTTGAGTATTAAAAATTTTTTTTTCAGTTTTTTTTTTTTTGGATGTGTCTAGAAGTCTTGGAAGCTTGACTACCCTACATTGTAGGGTCCTACAAAAGGACCTGGAGAGCTTATTTGGAGGTTCTAGCAGGGGAGCGCAGCTACTGGAATACCCTGCTGCAGAGTGGTCCTCCTCTCTCGGGGATGGGAGGGGATACCCGCCTAGCCAGCCAGATCACCTGAATCAACCCTGGCGATCAGTGGGGTGACGGATGTCGCTCTCACAAGAGAGTGTGGAATCACGTGGGCTACATAAAGGGCTGTAAACCTATTCCTTAAAACATAGGTTGAGTTTGTTTATAAAAGTTTCTAATTAATATTTAACAAGATATTGTAACTAAAGTCAATATTTAATAGTATGAAAAGGTGTTTCTGCTCCCATGAAGCGAAAATGACTTAAATTCTCGTTATGTTCACGTTACCCAGACAGACTGCTTTGCAAGCAGGCAGGGTCTACTAATAAGCATAGTCGCTTGGATTGGTGAGCTCTTTAGAGGCCCCGCCCTCCTGTTTTCGCTGGCGCATCGTGTGGCCAGCACTCTGGGCTCTGGGAGCGCCCTCCTGCCCGCCCTTCCGCCCTCCTGCCCACGCTCCTCCCTTTCTTCCTCCCCTGTCCGCTGCACTCCCGCCCAGTCAGGCCCGCCGGTTGCGGGTGGCAGAGTCCACTAGGCTCCGTGCGTGCTTTTTTTCATTGCACGGAATGTAAACAAGGTCTGCACATTGCTGGTGGTTGTGCTTTCTTCCTCCTGTTTAAAGAGAATCTGTGTTGGGGTTGATAGGTAAAATGTTGGTGGAGAATGAGCGAATGGATGATGAGGCACCGAGGCACAACTAAAACTCCATCAAAATAGGGTTTATTAGCAAAGGAACACATGGGACAAATTCCCTTCCAGGCCAGGAAAATGTCTGCCCGGGTCTTGAGTTGGGGTCTTTTTAAAAGGGAGGCTTTTGCCTCCTGCAGAAGGTGGGAAGATGTATTTTTTTTTAAAGTTTGGGGGGGGGAGTGGGAAAGCGGGACTGTTAAAACCTGTCCTCTTTAGAGATCAAAGGGAAACCTGCTGTGTTGGCCAAACAGTGGAGAAATGTCTGCCTCTCTTGACTTCAAAGACCAAGGTGCTTATCAGCTAGGTTCCCTTTTTTCAGGAGCATGAGAAGTCCTTGGGATCCTGTTATTGATGGGGCAGGGCTATGTGAACCTTAACATTCCGGCCTTTTGTGTTATAGAATAGGGGGCGCCGTTGTGGTCTTGCTACTTGCTGCTGGACAGGGTCGACGTGGGGGGGGGCTGGATTAGGGTTTGTCAGACAGCAGGGGTTCCCTCTTCATGCATCTCAACAGGGTCCTCGATGGTGGACAGGTACTTGTATACATGTGGAGGGAAGGAAAGTAACAACTGATTAAAATTAGTAAGAGTTAGTTTTTGGATTTGGTCCTAAAAATATCTGAAGAGGCAAGGAACAATGGTTAGCACCAAGGTAATAACTCATTTCTCTTTCAGGCATTTTGATAGCTATTGGAGTGGCTAGAATCAGTGTAAGTTACCTCTCAAAGGCTTCTAGATAGGGAGAAAAAACAAATTTAGCCATCATTTAATTTTTTTTTAGCCTAGAAAAATAGTGGGTTGTCT
>NW_008335460.1:21262-24442 GCF_000622305.1 Nannospalax galili | reverse complement strand
ACATTTGTATAATACAAAGAAACATAAAAGACATCTTTCAGTAGTCATTGTTATGCAGATAAAGCTTGGGTAATATTCTTAAATAAACCTTTTCTAGACATCCTTAAACTAATTGACTAAGCTGCAACCTTAGACATTTTAAGATTGTCTACATATTATCCTTGTCTCATCCTTGTTTTATTGTAACGACCCTACACAGACCTTCATCACCTGCCCAGCTTTCTCATTGCTCTGTCAATTCTGGAAATATCCAGCCATCATAATTTTCATACATAAATCCTTCTTTAAAAATATCTCCATTCTCATATCCTTCCAACATCCTCCACTTTTCCATTTTCCTTTTTTAATAACCATGAGACACAATAACATTAGCAAACACATTTTTTATCTGTTTTGAGACTTCTTTTCCTGGGGATACTAAGCAATGTTTTCCCCCCTTTTTAGTTTGTAGTATCAAACCAATGTTTGATTGCATTACAGTTTTTTTTTGTGGAACCAGTGAATTTACTGAGCTTACTCACAGAGATGACTGAGGGGTTACTTAGGTATATGAGTGATCTGAGAGTATTTATATTGGAAAGCCTTAACCCAGCATGGATCAAGCCTTCTCTTTCTAGCCTTTTTTAGATAATATACTTAAGTGTTTTCGAAGTCCAGGAGACCATGTAATTAGGGTCAAATTACATACAGTTGGCTGGGAAGAGCAGCAGGATACTCAGGTGAGGGTCCAATGACCCTGTTTACCCCTCGTCCTTCAATTAAAGAATATGATAGTCAAGTCAAGGGGACTGCATGGTGGCACTTCTAGGGCTGGGGCCACACAGGACAGAGCTTTCCTGTATAACATATGGTAGCTCATATCTACTTCCTATCCTTGGCTTAGCATTGATTGTTTTAAAGTTCCTATTTCTTCCTCCGTAGCTACAGACTACATTATCAGGTGAAGACAGTGCCCCCCACGCAGGATGGGTACCTACCCCATTCCACTGACGTCAGGCCTGGACATCTTACTTGTTCTGACTATGATGGCTCCATTAAAGAGAGCTGACGTGCTGGGGCCATTGAGTGGCGCTGCCATCAAAGGGGCTGTTTTTCAGCCTGGTCCAGCATAAAAAGCCACAGCTGCACCCACAAAGATAAGGTGCTATATTGATATAAGCCACAGAGCTGGGGCTGTTTAAAATCAGAATAAGGGCATTAAATCCAAGAGGGCACCAGGAGGTCATGCCAGGAACGCATCTTGAGCTCTGGGGTCTAAACAGATCTAAACACTGAGGTCATAGAGATGCTGCCACTCACCCCCTCCCAAGACCCGCTGCTACACACTGGACTCCATCTCCTAAACCTCATCATTTGTCCCCTTATACTGTGTTGTGGGAGCCAAATAATCACCCCCTAGTGCTTGCTCATCTCCCTGATCCTGGCTCCTGGTGAGGTGGCTGTGTCCCTCTCTCTCTTTTTGATCACATAAATGCTTCTCCACACTGCTGTTAAGGATCTTACTAGATAAGTGTCCCAGGTTCACATCCAGGTTTTCAGAAGTTGAGAGCTTGTATAATTTGGAAGCTCCTCTTTAGAAACAGGCATGAGCCAGGCATGGTGGTGCAGGTACATACCTTTAATCCCTTGAATTTTAGCAGAGGTGGGCGGATCTCTGGTCGACATAGTGAGTTCCAGGCCAGCCAGGGTTACATAGTGAGAGCCCGTCTCAAACAAACAAACAAACAAACAAACAAACAAACAACTGTTATAGGACAGAGTTCTTAAAAAAATCACCAACACCACTTTAAGAAAAATAGCAAGGTAAATTTTAATTTTCGACCGGCCGGGCTGTCTATCTCGGGAGTAGAAGCAGCCCTGGTGATTGTCAGGTCAGAGTTTTTATAGGATTACAGAATTATTATTAAAACAGGACATTTGTGAACCAATCAGGTTTGTACAACATAGCAGTATTTTGATTCTATTAACAACCAATCATTGTACAGATAAGTGATACAGTCATATAACTTGGCACTCAACTTTGTGACATTAAAAACTAGCCAACTGCTTTAGCCATAACAAGCAAAATAAGACAGTCAAGGTAAATAACTTCTAGGTGGTCACACAATAACAGGATAACAAGGGTGGTCTTGTGCCCTGTGTCAGGGTGACCCAAGACAGCAAGCAGGTTACAGAAGCGAAAATAAGCTGGTTAGTAAAAATATAATATCTGGAATTAGCACATTCCATGATTCATGGCGAGGGCAATATTCCAAGGCCCAAGGTTGCCCCCCTTTTCCTTTCGGTGTGGAGCAAAGTTGCTGCTGAAATGGCTCTGAACAAAATGGAGTAATTTAGGGAAGTTTGCTGAGCCAGTTCACTCTCAAAATATTGAAGTTTAAGGTTCCAGTATCTGGCTGAACAGAGTTATTATCTAACTTGTACTGAGGCCAGACAGCGGTGCACAGGAACTTCAAGAATTTTGGCCTGATTGTATCCAAAAGTCCTAGTTGTTTTAAGGATTTAAGAAGACAAGCAAGAGGTGTGAGACCCTGAGACTTTGAGTGGGTGTTTCCCATATTGACATATTAAGTACAGAGAGAAGAGGAGATAGAGAAAGAACGCAGCAGGCTGGTAGGAGGTAGAGACAGAACCGAGGAGATGGGAGATAAAGAAAATTTTCTCTCCATAGGGAGTGGAAGCAGGATCATGAGTCTGGGCAGGAAAGCACAGCTGATGAGGAAGAGAGAGAGACAGGGTGGGAATAGGAGGAAAAGGGGTTTGGCATTGGTCACGCAAAACAAGAGCGAGGAGAACCAGGCATCAAAACAAAGTGTCCTTTTATTTGTTGCTTGGGTTCTAGTTATTACTTTCGAGCTACTTCCAAGTCCCAGAAGGTGGTGTCCCGCAATTAGATCATCAGGGAGAGAAAAGGCAAGATCCTGTCCTGGACAGGAAGCAGTGCGTGTTCCTATCTTGGAAATAGCGTCCTATATCCAGAGAAAGGAAAGGGGTTTCCGACACGTGTGCTTTCGAGGCAAGCGAAAAGAGAGGAAAACCCTGCAATGAGAGCATGGCATGACCAGCCAGTAGATGGAGACAAAGTACAAGGAATGGGATGGGAGAAAAGTGGGAAAAACCGCAGTGAACCAGAAGGGAGGGAAGTTTGTGGAACAAGTTGGTCCCGAGGTTTAGTAGAGG
>NW_008335460.1:12961-20865 GCF_000622305.1 Nannospalax galili | reverse complement strand
ACAGAGGATTTTACCAAACCAGCTTAGATGTCATTTTGTACAGGCAATTAGTGGTCTAAAGAAAGAGATAAGTTTCCATATAGATTTGAGGTAGCATCTTTTTCCTTTTTAAGAGCTAAATAACTGAAGGAAGTTAATAAAACCTTGTCAATCTAAGAACATAAATCAGAGGAGATAAGAAGGATAAAAGGAAACGTTAACAGATTAGGTTAATAAATAAAATATAAATAGTACTGAAAATAATTCCATTAGCTAGTTTTATTATAGTCAGTAATACCCTCTGTTGAAATTAATTTACACCTTAGCGGTACTCAGCTGCACAGTGCCTCTACTCTTAGGCTGTTTTGTTGTTCTCCTCCTTGTCACAGGGTCAAGGGGCCAGCTTGAACCTGGAAAAGTCTTGGAGAACACATTTTGAGATAATAGGCTTGAGTCTGAAGTGGGAAGGCCAATTCCATCTTCAGAGTCAGCATCTCAGTGAGCTCAAACAGCACCTGACAATTTATCAATAAATACTACCCTGACATTATAACTAGGAAGCACTCAGGGAATGATGGGGCAGGAACATAAGCAAGCATAGAGTATCTGAGTATCAGAGAGGAAATAACTCTATTCCATAGAAAAACAGGCTTAGAATCACAATGTAGAAAGAGGAGGAGTTAAGACCAGTAGAGATGGCATCTCAAGCCTCTCATTCAAGTACACTATTACTTTTTACGTCTTCTTGTTGTAACTATGTGTTGGTAGTAGCTTGTTTCTTGTAAGGTCTTGGCCCTGGAGTACAGCAAATTTCCATGTGTGTCACAGGTCTAGTCATCACAAAGTGTCAGCTCCCTTTGTACCTTGAAGGCAAATGGCTAGAAAAATTTTAAGTTCCCTTTAGAAACTAACAAATATACTATGTAAAACAGTAGGAATTTAAAATAGTCATTTTTAGAAATTAGCAAATACCATATAAAAGATGTCAAAATCCAAAATAATTCCTTTAATATTACCAGGTAAATAAATGAAACAAAAAAAAAACCCAGTAAATATACCATAGAAAAAGTTAAAACTCAAAGTAATCCCCTTTAGAAACAGGCCATATACAATGTTAAAATTTAAACTCTCATTGTGTAGATCTGGCATTATTACCTTAGTTTGAACTAGAAATGCATTGTTTATTCTATGACATCATCAAGAAACAAAAACAAAAATAACTTGCAAGAGAATCCTAGGCACCCTTGGTACCAGTAGATTAGGCTTGATATTAAAGAAGAAAGTACCCTCAGATATATATGTATATGTGACCCGAATAGAAAAGCAAATTAAAGAAATCCATGTTTCTCACCAACCATTGTAGCTGTGAATGCAAAGCCAAGTTCTCAGGAGCTCTTAGTTTATAGACAGAAGCTATGCTGGAAAGGAAACTCATGAGGCAGCAGAAGAAACAGGGCATATGAATCAGTGTTCGTTGGTCTGAAAGCATATGACTCTCCTGAGCAGTGCCTGTGACCTTTTATGTATAGTGAAATTTAAAATGGTTAGGTCTAGTTAGAAAAGTAGGTGCCTGAGTACCAGTTGCTTGATGTCCAAGAGGTCCTAAGATCAAAGTTTGAGCCCCTTTGCCTGAGAAAAAATTTAGGAGAAAAAAGGCTTTTAAAATGTTTTTTCTTTGTCAATGGGGAAGCCATCTGAAATTCTTTCAATGCTCCAGTAAAGTTGCCCAGCTGGTTTAGGCTAATTGGGTCAAAATGGGGAGAAAGAGTCCCCTAAAGGATTTTTAGCCAAATTTATAAGAGAATTTAAGAGTGGGCCAAGCTGGAAACTTATCATTTCATTAGAATGTTAAAGCAAAAATTTCCAGGGCAGGCAAGCTGGCAATCTTGGCTCTTGGCAGCTGCCTGGAGGGGGTGAATAGCGGGAAGGAAAAAAAAAAGCCTTGGGGTCATACAGGTTTAAAGCATGCATGGGAGGTCAGACATATGGTGGGCTGGCAGGCAGGCACACAGCATGGAGTAGAAAGCTTTAGTATGGGAGGGGGAGAAAGAGGAGAAAGAACCCAGATAGGGAACGGATGAAGCAGGTCCATCATGGAGACCACAGTGCTGTCCCAGAGTGGTGAAAATCAATGGGAAAGGAGATCAAAAGAAGTAGGCAAGGCAGAGTGTTTATAGTGAGGAGAGACAGAAAGAGGTGAGAACAAAGCAGAGGGCTGGGGAGAGGAGAAGAGAGAGAAGAAGTGTACTTGAGAGCCAAGCTAGTGGCATTGGAGAAGTCCAGGTGGGTCCCTTGAGTAAGAACCGGGTTTTGGCACCATCTGATAGATAAAAAGTAGCCATATGACTCAATAGGGTTGATCAGTAGAAGGCAGAGTTTATTAGCAAAGGAACACATGGGGCAGATTACCTTCTGGGCAGGAAAAATGTCTGCCTGGGTCTTGAGCTGGGGTCTTTTAAAAGGGAGACTTCTACCTCCTGCAGAAGGCAGGAAGATGTATTTTTTTAAAGTTGAGTGGGGGGTGAGTTATAGAGTGGTACTGTTAAAACCTGTCCTCTTTAGAGATCAAAGGGGAAGCCTGCTGTGTTGGCCAAACAGTAGAGAAAAGTCTGCTTCTCTTGACTTCAAAGACCAAGGTGCTTATCAGCTAGGTTCCCTTTTCTCAGGAGCATGAGGAGTCCTTGGGATCCTGTTGGTGCGGGGGCAGGGCTATTTGAACCTTAACACCTAGTACTCAGATTTTTTTAAAGTTGGGTGGGGGGGTGAGTGGGAGAGTGGTACTGTTAAAACCTGTCCTCTTTAGAGATCAAAGGGGAAGACTGCTGTGTTGGCCAAACAGTAGAGAAAAGTCTGCTTCTCTTGACTTCAAAGACCAAGGTGCTTATCAGCTAGGTTCCCTTTTCTCAGGAGCATGAGAAGTCCTTGGGATCCTGTTGGTGAGGGGGCAGGGCTATTTGAACCTTATCACCTAGTACTCAGGACTCCACAGAATGCTTAGGGAGAAGTAGCCATCAACATTTCCTCCATGTTCTAGGCTCTGAGAGACTTCAGCTAATTTGAGTAGGATGCCACTATAAAAGTCTGCTAAAAGAACCCTATGGGGATAGAAGAAAGCCCTTCCAGAAGCAATATGGTTATTAAGTGAAAATCCCAGTGGGTTGCCCCCCATGAGCTGTTGGCCTGAGGAGCCCTAGAGGTCCCCAAAACAATAAAGACCATTGCCAATAAAATTGGTTGTACATCAGAAGTGGATGGAAAAACCTTATTGCTGAAGATACTACTTAATGTGAGCACAGGAGAGGGAGAAATCAAGCTTGGGCTAAGTTGGAAACTCCTGCTACTGGATAGGTAGCTTTCATGGTTCCAAAAGGCAATATGCAGACAACTGGGGCAGAATAGTCCCCTATATTTCTTCTCATCGAGTGACCCAGCATGTTGCATTATCAGCATATCAAATAAGATATTCCTAGTGGTACAATAGTGGAGCATCTAGTGTATGTACAACTAGCAAATTTTTGATTGGATAAAATACCTGCTCCTAGGGTTGGAACACACATCTGGTACTGTAGACCAGACCAACCCCCTGTGGCAGGGGAGAATATAGGCCCCAGTGGGAAGCCACTGAAATTGTTTTGCTGGATGGATGTGATGCACCTGCTAAAGTACTGTCCAAGCATTTGTGTTTACACCCATAGGTTAAGTTATTATAGCAGCCACTGTTTAGATGTTCTTGCTTCCTGCTGTTGGTGTTTTTATAGTAGATGGAATCCCACTGAAATGGGCTAACAGCCCATGGAAAACTGACCATGCAGAGACCCAAAAGTTCAGTGCCTTGCTACAATAGGAGGGAGATCATCCCACACCTGCCAGCCCCTCCAAGGCTCAGGGACTTTTGTGAAAGAGGTTGGCAGAAAGAATGTAAGAGCTGGAGGAAGGGGTGGAGTGTTAGCTGGATGTGTCCCCTGACCACTATGCTGGCAAGCTACTGTCACACCTCCTTCCCACCCAATCAGTCCACCTTAGATGCATGTGGGGGAGGGCCTACGGATATATAAGCCAAGAAGACAGTGAGGCACCTTTCTCACCATTTTGTGCAGCTGTTAAGAAGTCAAAGGATTTATATTTGTGGTTATATCTACGGCTTCCAGCAAAGCCATAAGTGAGGTCTCCTACTCTTCTAAATAGACCTCCACCTATGCTCTGTTAGCAAGCCCAGAAAAGTTAGGAGTTTAAAAAAAGAAAGAACAGAGCTAATGGGAACCTTCATTATTCCACCAAATTTGATCCCATGTTGGAAAATCCTTTGGCGTGTGTCTTCCTCAATCATTCTTCACCTTGTTTTATGAGACAGGGTCTCCCTGTGACCCCAGCTGACCTGGTGCCAGTCTCTGCTTCCCAAGTGTTGAGATTGAGAATGTGTGTCATCAAGCCCGGCTTTAGTCTTTGATTTCTTATTCCTACTTTTCCACCCTTAAACTTCATTGCATACATATTTTTATGTAACCTGCTTCAAGTTATTTCTGGAAAGATGTGTCAAAAATTGACTCTCTTTGGAATAATAAAAACATTCTTAAAAAATATCTGTGGTAACATCCTCTCTTAAACCTTACTCTCATACAGCTGAACTGTGAATAAATTCCTGGTTTATGATCAGTATCCACTTGCTTTGGGAAAAATGAGGAGCTTTGTCTAATTTTGGTCATGAAACATGAAAACCAACTTATTTTAATATATAATTAGATGTCACTATGGTCTGTGAATAGAAGAGACTGCTCATTACAGTGTACAATGTCATTCTGGAGATAGTCCATGATTATCTTCATAAATACTCCTTAGTAATTACTCCGTGTATCTTCATAAATAAATTCTAAAGTTTTTTTCCAGACAGTTTTAATGCTTAGAGTAGGTAAATCTGACATGCATTTTTCTTGGAAAATTTCATGGTTTAGCTCTGTCTGGGGCAGTGCTGGTTTCTAACATGAAGAAAGCAATGCATCATAGATGGGCAATTATGTTAGCATTTTAATTGAGGGACAAAAACATGTTAGATGTTCTAATTTGTTCTTTTCTGTTCTGTTATTGATAGCAATTTCCCTCTGGAAAGTCTAAGTTGACCAGTTGACCATTTTGAGTGATGCTTCTTAGGAAAAGAATGCCCTGCATTATTATAGGGTGGCCAGGGCATTGGCAGAAGAAAGGAAAGGTAGTACAGACCTGCTGCATGGAACATCTAATCAGAATATATGTCAGACTACATAGAAAACAAAGAGACTAAACCATAAAGGGAAACTAACAGGGGGTATAAAAGACTGAGCTCTGCTGCAATCAGGGCTCAACCTTCCAGATGTGAATCTGCAGAGTCAGTTCTGACACTAATGAACTGCTTCCTGGAAGAAGAGCTCCATCAGAGATTCCTGGGGGCTCTGTCCAGGATTCCAACACAGTGATTTCATCTCCCTCGTCAGTGGGGTGCGAGACCTGGGATGTCAGGAGAGGTGATCTCACTTGGCACAAGCAGACCCATTGATTCCTTGGGGACAAGGCCCCTGGGAATGCTGGGGCAAGGACCCTGGGGTGCAAAGGAAACTGATGAGACCTAGGAACCAGCCAAGAAAACACCCTATCATGCTGGCAAGAACCCACGTTCATTTGGTTTGATAAACCTGCTCCTCAAAGGCAGAAATGGAACTTGATCACCTACCTGAATTGGCCGGGTAGTCTCACAGGAAGTTAAACCTCATCTCCAAGGTGCTTGGCGGCTGTTTGGAGACACTGTTCCTTGTGAGACAACCGTGTTACCTATACCTCCTTCACCCTACACTGTGCAAGAGGAGGAGGAAGGAGTTGGCAGGGATTGGCCTGTGTCTCTGGCTCAGTCCCTTTCCCTTCTACCTGCCTGCCATCCTCCCTGGGAGGCAGGAGAGGGTGTCAGCATCTGCAGGAAGCCATGTGTCTGTAAGGACATAGGCAGGCCAAGGGCCTGGTGACATCAGAGGCTATGCTATATGCCAAACCTGACTGTATGCCTCCCAGTACTGGCATCTGAGGGTGGGGTAGGGGCAGTTGGGTAGTCTGTACTCTGCTCAGAGGGAAAGAAGTTCAGTACTAAGGAAACTAAGACTGCGTGGTAGGAGGGGAAGGTCTGCCATACACCCGATGTGGCCCACATGTTCTGACCACTGGCAGGAATGGAGGGGTCAGTGGTTGATATAGAGTCATAGTGTGGCTGGAGGCTGAACTTAAGAGAAGCCAGGGTTGATGCCATCTTGTTCAACTCCAGAGCTTGCTCTTTGGCCCCTTGGTCTTCCATACTACTCTGCCTGCGGCTGTGCCATGGCAGGCTCACTATTCCTGTGGGCAGTGGAAAGGCTGGGCAGAGGCTGTGGCATAAGAGAGAGGGTGTTTTGTGGTGGCCAAGGGCTTGCTGCTTTGTGTGAGATGCCGTACTGTTTTATCCTTCCTCTGCCTAGGAGGGTTATGCTGGGGTTCAGAACTCCAGCTGGGGTTGAGAACTCCACCCCTCCATTTTCTCATCCATCCAGTGGTAGCCATCTTATGTCCACTGAGGACCTGGCCCTTTTGGTGTGGGCCCCAGGTAGGCATCTCACACAAAGCAGCAAGCCCATCTCACCCTGTACCCCATATATGACAGCAGGCCCTGCACAGTGTGGACTCCAAGACCTATGGTCTGTTCCCCATGATAGATGTTTGTCTAAAAGTGTATGAGCCATTGTATCCTGACTCACATCTTGCTTTCCTCCACACAGTCTTTGCATCAGGCACATAGATGAGATGGGCCCGTCTCCTTCCCTTATCCGCATGAGGAAGCTGAGCCCCCATAGGCTTATGCTTAGTGGTGTGATCATAGAGCCCTCCTCAGGAGCACGATGGCCGGGTCTATGGTAAGTGGGTCCTCCCACTCCTGGGGAGAGCTCTAGCAAGCCCAAGGCCTGGGCAGCAACTCCTCTCCTGTCCAGGGCAAGCTGCCCCACAGATTGGAGGATAGATTGGGCCCCACAGGTAAGTGACAGGAAGTTGGGTACAGTCTCTGCCATATAAGAAACGATGAGGCTGGAGCCTGGGAGGGGGTGATAAAACAGTGTGTTACAGTGGAGTGAAGTGATGTATCCAGAAAGGTGTCCTTGTCCGGGGGTACAGAGGGGAACAGCCCAAAGTCAGCTGCAGGGATGTAGGTCCTGGGGAATGGGCTGACAGGTAAATGTAAGACATGGAGGTCAGAATATGCAGGCACCCCAACAACCCCTCTGATGAGTGTTGATTGCACTGATTGTCATCATACCACCCCATAGACCCACCACGAGAAAGGCTGAGTCTCAAGATGGTCTTGAGTGCTTCCCTATCTCCGTTAGCACTGCAAACCCAATAGTGGATGTTCAGGTGGATGACTGGGGTGTTAGGGGCTCCTTCCCTTGTTGGAAGCATAACTGAGGGTCAGCACCAATAAAGTTACAGACAGGCTTGTGGAAGATGGAGGTGCCTTTGAGAACAATGGACACCATGAACTAGGGATGCTGTCAGAGATAACAGAAATCAGTGTGCTCATGCCTGCATACCTGGTTGGGTACTCATGCCTGTACCCATGAATGTGCACATGGCCATGTCTGAAGGATTAGGGACACGTGTTTGTATGGGGCCAGTTTCCTGCCTGTGTGTGTGCCCAGGCATGTGTGGTCTGCCAGGCCTAAGATGCCTGTAAACTTTATCCTAACGCTATTTATATGAGATCACAAAGTGAGGGATGTAAAAATCCTAGCAGAAAGAAAGTTTACTTGATATTTGGAACAGGAAAAAGCTTGATAGTTAAAGGTATAAATTATGTTAATTTGCTACAATGTGCCTTGTATGTATTTGATTTCAACCCTTTTTAAAAGGATAAAATAAAAGTTTAGATATGATAACATTTT
>NW_008335460.1:7195-9212 GCF_000622305.1 Nannospalax galili | reverse complement strand
TTTATTTATTATTTTTATTTTATGTGTATGCGTGTATTGCCTGCATGTAGGTAAGTGCATCCTTGTTGTGCAATGCCCGCAGAGGTCAGAAGAGGTTGTTCGATCCCCTGGGACTGGAGTTACAGACAGTTGTTAGTTGCCATGTGGATGCTGGGATTTGGACTCGGGTCTTCTGCAAGAACAGTCAGTGTTCTTCATGGCTGAGCCATATCTCCAGCCCCTACTGTGATTTCTTTAAACAGAGCATATTTTTCCATGAAAAGTGGCAAGACAGAAACAAAAAATATCATTTTTTTCTACCTGTTCAGAATGCCAAATGCTGAAAAAGAAAAAAAAAGCCATTTAACCATTCTGACTGCGTCACTTTGTCTAAGAGACCAGAGGAACTTGGCTTTGCTCATACATTTTTTTTCTAATTCTGCAACTTGTCATGATTTCTGAATTTGGAACTGACTTTAAAAATCTCTTTAGGCTTTAGACTTGTTCAGGAAGAAAAAATTACATTAAAAATCCTATAATTCTGAACATAAAAGGAAAATGTTCTAAATGCAATAAGCAATGAATGGGGAACAAATCTGAATGCATCATTTACCTTGAATTGCCGATGAGCTTTAAAACACCAAAAATTCATTCATTACAGTCATTTAAAATTACACAACTAGAAGTACATGATAGAGAACAGAAGTACTATAGTTTTATTACCCAAATAATCTTTTATATTATTGTTTTCCTACATGTATTAGCAAGAAAAATCATTTCCATGCATTTGTCTGTGGCCTTGATAAACTTATCAGTATCAAGGAAAAAAAAACACATTTTGACATATTGGTAAGTGACTACTAGGAGCAAGACTAAATGACATTGAGAAATACTTATGTTCAGGGTGTCTGCATTATTATTATAAATCTATTTTCAACAGCCAGTCCCATGAGCTTGGACACTGACTTTCTCCTTCGGTCAAGCCTTCAGATGAATCCTTGCCCTAGGCAACTGCTTGGTACAACTTTATGAAAGACCCTGATCAGAGCCATGGAATTAATGTGTAGCTGGAATCCCAACCCACAAAACTGTGTGTTAGTATACTAAATTACTAAGTAATATTGATGTGATTATTACCAAGCAGTAGACAACCAAGGCATAGCATAAAAGAGTCAAATTTTTTTTAAAACACAAAGTCCCATTTGATTTACAATGTAATCTTGTACAAGTCACTTAATTTGCTTGGCTAGTTTCTTTCACTGCAAACTAGATTAATCTTTCTCAAACTTTAGCCATTGAGTAAAGCCTTTCTAGTAAGTCCATATTTACTTACAGTCTTTGAATGAAATTCCTAATATTTTGTTTGTCATCATGCAAAATTACCTTAAGCCAATTAGGACGTTCATCAAATCTCACCCTGGTAAGCAAGTACTGTTAGTCTTCCAGCAGTTAAAAGTTCTTGAATGATATGCTTTTCCTTCTACCAACTATGTCCAGATGATGTCATAAATGGAGCTCTCAGACTAAATTCTGTGACATGTACAAGTGCTACAGAACCGAGATGCCATTTTTTGCAAGATGCATAATAATTTTATCGCTCACTGACAATGGAAGCAGCATAATATAATTTAAATATTGATTTAAAAATACTCAGTTTCTGGGGCTGGAGAGATGGCTCAGTGTTTAAGGGCACTGACTGCTCTTGCAGAGGACCCAGGTTTGATTCCCAGTACCCACATGGTGGCTACGAACCATCCTTAACTTTTCTCGTGATTTTCACCTTACCCAGAATGCTTTGCAAGTACGTGGGCTATTCTAATAAACATAGTCGCCAGGATCCGTGAGCTCTCCAGGGTCCCTGCCCGCCCATTTTCGCCGGCGCATTGTGCGGCCAGCGCTCTGGGCTCTGGGAGCCGACCACCTGCCCGCGCTGCCGCCCTCCTGCCCACCCTCCTCCCTTCCTCCCTCCCCTGGCCTCTGCATTCCCGCCCCGTCCGGCCCGCCGGGTGCGGGCGGCGGGGTCCACTCGGCTCGGTGC
>NW_008335460.1:1711-4512 GCF_000622305.1 Nannospalax galili | reverse complement strand
TGTTTTATGAAACCCTGTCACTTACTTGCCTTTTTTTTTTTTTTTGCATTGGTAGTAGATATATATTAAAACTATTGAATAATATCAATGTCAATGTTATATAAATTGTTCCAACATAGCAACGGTTTGATCAGCAAAATTATGAACTGCTGGGTGTTTATAAGCTGTATTCCATGTATGGAATTGTATTTGTTAGTAAGCAGTAATTATATTTTGTATAAAATATTTTTTCGTGTTTCCTATGTTTTGTTTCACTTCCTTAATGACCTGTCCTGGTTCTGAGATGTAATCAGTCCACACTCAAGTCACAGAGGTCTTGTTATGAGTGGAGCCAACACTATAAGAACATGGGTAGCAACATGGATTACAAAAACAGCCAAACTCTCAAACTCAACTACTCTGTTACGGTTACTTAAATTTAGTAGTCTAAGGCTTATAACTGATCTGATTGTAGTTGGTCCACTAACACTGCACATTGTGTATGGTCTTAGAAGATAGAAGGTGTACAAGCAATATTACATTTTATAGAATCTTTTTAGTCTTAGAAAATTAAAATTGTGTAGCTGAGTTGGAGCAATGATGGCTAGTTGAATGGTTCATGTGAGACTCAATTAAGGTTAATAATCCCAGCTGTATTGACATAAATTGTAGATACACTTTACTTTTTATTTTAAGCTGATTTCCCCTGAACAGACCAAAGTAGGTGGTGGTGTCATTATAGAAAGCTCTAGAATCAGGGAATTTGATTTTTAGCCTCAGCTTTGATGTTTAAAATTGTGTAGCTGAGTTGGAGCAATGATGGCTAGTTGAATGGTTCATGTTCAATTAAGGTTAATAATCCCAGCTGTATTGACATAAATTGTGGATACACTTTACTTTTTATTTTTAGCTGATTTCCCCTGAACAGACCAAATTAGGTGGTGGTGTCATTATAGAAAGCTCTAGAATCAGGGAATTTGATTTTTAGCCTCAGCTTTGATGTTTATTTGCTGGAAATAAGGTGGTCCACTGTGAGGTCTGTGATGACATTGGCCTGGGGTGGGAGGAATTGATCTGTGGGCAAATCTGCTTTACTTTCTCCTCTTTCCCAGTTAGGCACCCCGAGAGTCCATTTTCTCCGGAAGCCTCCCCTCCTGGATTCTCCATAAAATAATTACTGACTTGTCTCTATCGCCAAAATGGTTGTAGCAACATTGTGTCAAGTGGCCTCTTCGGTACTCCAGGAATACCCTCTAGCTTTTAAAATATGACACATGCAGGAAATCTCTACACTTTAAAAAATATCATTCTATTTTCACATAGACACTATAGAAACTACTATGGTCAGAAGCACTGCTAAAATTACACAGTCCTTGTATTAGAATGTCTGTTACTGGGAGAGAATACCTTAACAGCAAGCAACTTGGAGGAGAAAGGGTTTATTTTGGCTTATGTTTCCAGAGAAGATACAGTCTGTCAGGTGAGGCATGGCAGCAGGAACCTGTCAGCCTGGCCGTCAGGAAGCAGAAAGATGCATTTAATTTGCACATAGGAAGCAGAGAGGGAGAACAGGAAGTGGGGCAAGACGATGTAACTCCAAAGGTTGGTGCTTAGTGACATACTTTCCCCAGCAAGAGTCCACCTACTAAAGGTTCCATAACCTTCCCAAACAACACCACCAGCTGGGGACCAGGTGTTCAAACACATGAGCTTATGGGAGATATTTCACATTCAAACCACAACAGTCATCAAAAGGCAAAATGAAGCTTTAAAAAATGGCAACGCCCCCTTCCTAAGATTTCCTAGAGTCCTACAACTGCTTCCAGCTATGCAGAGCAGATCCCTCAGGGAGTCTGGTCTAAGTGCCGAAGGGTTGCCATGGAATCAGTGATATCCTCTAAGGAGTGCAGATAAAATGTGAGATTTTGGGACTGCCTCATTTTTTTTTCATATCCCAAACACCTTGCCACAGGCAATGTATGCTAGTCCACCAGAGTCTTACAAGGGGCCCAGTTGGTGTCTGGTTTGGTATTTTTTCAGAAATTCTATCTTCCTCTCTAATGGCCCCTAGCACCCATATTTCCCAAAAGGTAAGGTAGCTAATGTTAGAGAACTATGCTAGCATTATAATGGGACTGATGATGATACACAAACTTGGGGCATGTGTTATTTTTGCCAGTGGCTCTGTGGGGACACAGCTCCTTTCCTCTCTCTTCTCCCATCCTTCCCTCTATCACTCTCTCCATTTCTTCCTGTATTTTGTAATAATCATGATATTTTTTAACTTTTAATTTAAGCAAATCATACAAACACACAAGAAATACACATACCTTGATGTATGAGATCGCATTATGTGATCACCAACTTGAATGCCAGCTTGACTTCTTTACTCAACTTTTAATTTTGACCAGAAATATAGTTACAATCTTAGTTCAAGAGCTGAATCTAAATACTATTGACTGATGAGAGTTTCTAGTGTTGTGACTTGGGTTTTCCCCATGGCCTTACTCTTGTAAATGTGGTTATTGTTAACTTATAGAAGGTCTTTGGAAGCAGTGTTATCAAATTTGATTGAAGAAGAGGCGATAAAAGAAGCCTGGCTTTGATTTCTAGGTGGAGATTGTGCTCGTTCTATCTGCTCATCTATTTTTTTCCCAATTCAATAAGAAGGACAGACAGAGTGAATAGGGACAGCCTTGTTCCTAATGGAACAACTATTTGTGGACAGTT
This sequence comes from Nannospalax galili, assembly GCF_000622305.1. Classification (NCBI taxonomy): domain Eukaryota; kingdom Metazoa; phylum Chordata; class Mammalia; order Rodentia; family Spalacidae; genus Nannospalax; species Nannospalax galili. The sequence continues at coordinate 1,803 of NW_008335460.1, read as the reverse complement.
TATCCACTATTTATCCATTAAGAGCTTTTTCTGATTTAAAAGACACAAAGACCTGGTGTGTGTGTGTGTGTGTGTGTGTGTGTGTGTGTGTG
>NW_008335460.1:0-1300 GCF_000622305.1 Nannospalax galili | reverse complement strand
TGCTGTCTGCTTTCAGCCATCTTCACTAAAGGTAGAGAACAGAAAGCAGAAATTCATTAGTGTGAAATTGAACCCCTACTTTGACTTTGGAATGCATTCTATGTTTGCAGACAGATTTATGTATTTATGGCCTGGGGTAGACACTGCCACAAAAATCAACAGACCTGGATCTTCTTGATTTAGGGTAACTTGGAACAGCTCCCGTTCTAGTCTGTTTTCTTGTTCTCCCTGACCCCAGGCTGCAGATTCAAGTCTTGACTTATTCTGAAGTAAAAAAAAAGTGCAGACATGTTCTATTAGGCTTTTCCTGAAAAACGAATGGCATTTAAGTGTCTGGAGTTAAGCCTTCTTTGACTAGTATGTTGAAAAATTAGGTACAAATTCCTTTAGATGATATATTCATGGATGAAGCACACTACATGAGTAGGAACTGGGGAGATAAAGATAGAGTCCAGTTTTCGAATGGAGGAAGCGAGCCATATCCCATAGGAAAAACAAATCATGCAGCTGGGGACTCCTGGAAGCAAATGAGAGGATGGGCTAGTATGTTGAAAAATTAGGTACAAATTCCTTTAGATGATATATTCATGGATGAAGCACACTACATGAGTAGGAACTGGGGAGATAAAGATAGAGTCCAGTTTTCGAATGGAGGAAGCGAGCCATATCCCATAGGAAAAACAAATCATGCAGCTGGGGACTCCTGGAAGCAAATGAGAGGATGGGCACTGCTGGGTCCATTAGAAAAGGATGGATGCATGGCATCAGTGACATACAAGACTGGAGGTGCGAGGGAACTTTATCTGTGTTGAATGAACATGGACATAGCATTATACAATCATTGAAATAGAAAACAAAACAAAATACCCAGAACAACTAGATAGTATTTTCAGAAGAGAAAATATGAGTAAATCACATTGAAATGAAGTGGTAGTCAGGTCAACTTCATGGACTGGGGACCTATGAAATCATGAGACCTCCCACTAGAAAGACCTCATACTTGGCTGAGTTCCTTGCTGCAGCTGTTCTGAAATTCCAAATAATTTTTGAGTAAGAAATGTCACATTTTTGTTTTATACTGTTCTGCAAATTATGTAGCTTGCTTTTCTGGTAACACAGAAGTGAATGCTGGGGACATGGACACAAGCACTAAGAAGAAAGAAGGGCTGTGACTTGGTGGCATGGAGTTTAAAATCTATGGGCTTGCATCAGAATATCCATATCACAGACAATTCATATTATGGCACAACAGGAACAGTAACACTGGGATGAGAGAAATATTGTAGCAGATGATACATTT
>NW_008335459.1:44613-61135 GCF_000622305.1 Nannospalax galili | reverse complement strand
TTTTTTTTCAGAAAATAACCTCTAAGTAATATTTACTACACATAACCCTCAAATACCTTTAATGCTAATAAATATCTTAACTAAAAATGGATATTGAGAATTAATATTTTGACAAGGTCTAATATTTAACATCTTTTTCCAAGTAAGTGATTTAAGAATCCATATTGATTAAACAAAATAGCTAGCACAAGATATGTAATAGTAGTGTCCATTTTTGGTTAGGAGCTAAGAAATATTACTTATCCCTGCTTACATGTGTATACCTTTTACACAACTATTTTATTTTATCAATCTCTAACAGTGAAGATTTTCTGGGTGTCTCTTTGTATCTCCACAGGTGTGTTGAATGTGGCAAAGAAAGCTGGGTGTTATAGATTACACAGCTCAACATAGGTAAAGAGACAATTACTGCCTCAAACCTGAACACCCAGATCTGATCAGCCAGGTCTCCTGAGGGGTCTGCACAGTGCACAGCCTCACCTGCTACACCTCCACCTCAGTGCCAATACCAGTGTCTAGGCAGAAATGATGCCAGACTCAAAAGCCTCATAGGGTGAGGTGGGCGGGGTGGCTAGAGCAATTGCTTAGTAGTTACACACACTGGCTGCTCTGGTAGAGGGCCTGGGTCTGGTTCCCAGCACCCACATGACAGCTAACTAGCCTCCTTAACTCCAGTTCCAGTGGATTTGATGCCTTCTTCTCACTTCCACAGGCACTGCATGCACCTGGTGCACTTACATACATGTGGGCAAAACACTCATACACATAAATTAAAAATTAATAAAAGCCTCCTGAGGTACTTTAAAGACCTTCAGGCCTATGGCAGCGACGAGATCTTTTGTTTCAACTGCCTCAGACTATGAAAGGCATTGATTTGATTATTATTCACCACTGACTTGCAAAAATAAATGAGAAAAGGTCTGGACATTCCTCAGTAAAGCTCATATTTCTAGTGGAGAGGACAGATAACTGTTTAACTAACTCCATTGAATGCCATCTGACCTAAGCATTTCATTTTAGAAGTTAGGTTCAGGAATGGAAGTCTGAATTCTGACGAGTACCCAAAAGTTAAATAGATTCCATAACCTATGAGTGTGTGTATATGCAGGGGTCGAAAGTAAAGCAAGAAGGCAAGAAAACAGAGTTACTGGCACAGCAGACAGAGTCAATGACACACAGGTTTTCAGAGTTAAGATGTGGTAGGGGGAGGGCAGAATGGGGAGTGAATGTTACACAAGAAGCCGAGTATGAAGGTGAACAAAGAAACCTGTGCTATAAGCACGTGACAGGTGCCAGTAAGTGAGGTCCTTCCAGTCCCATCACCCAGACTCCACAGTTGCCTGAAGATGACACTGCTTATAAATCGTACAGCCTAAACTGTCAGGACTAGTTGGGTCTTCACTCAGAGAAATCAGTCACAATTTTGTGTATGTAACTGTGTCCTTCACAGACAAGAGGATCCTTGAAGAGGAACTCTACATTTCCACCAAGTATTTCATTTATTCTTGAATTACAGCATCACCATGACATGTCATTAAAACCAACCATTTAACTGTCAGTGAACACACATAAAAAACTCTCCCTTTCCTATAAACTCAATTGGTTTTAGTCTCCATTTCTGTAACAATTAATTTTATGTTTTTTCAATAAAATATTACATTAGAGTATAAATCTCCAATGTTAAATGCAATAAGTTCCTTATGATTTTTAAATAAAACCATTGCATTCTTTTCTTATAATTGGCTGTATGGTTTTGATATTTTCCTGCTGATTGTCTATGGAGTCAGGGATATCAGACTCTGGTCTTCCCCTCAGATTTGGAACAAACACCCATGAAGACACTAACATATTTACTTGCTTGTATATGTGCCATGTCCTGGCAGTCCTAGCTGAGAAATGAATGACCAACTTGAAAGATTAGGTTTTGCAATGTCTTCCGATTCTTCAATTCATGGCCTCTGAAATATTACCTTGAAATGCAGTTGTTCCCTTTCTGCCTTACTGATTTCTGAAGTCTCTAAGTGGCCTTAATGTCAAATCTAAGGTGCTAAATTTTATAATAAGATCAATTTCCACAGAGTTTTTCCTGCCAAATACATTTTTAAAGGATGCATTAAATTGGAGTCCATCTAAAGGATGATCGCGAACAGGTTCTTTCAGAGGAAAACAAGCAGAGTACTTGTGTGAATATTTGTCTGACAGCACCTTGCAATTCTAGATTATTACAAATGGCAGGGACATAGCAGCACCAGTGAGGTGACAGGGGAGAATTTATCATCACAAGTAGGTAGTTTTATAGAATGTCGGTATTACTGTACCTCCATTCTTATAAAAAAATCTGAGGATCCAAGTTCATTTATCATTTAGCAAGACACTCACCCACACACAGCCTCCATCGCTTTGCCTTCAGAGGTTTGGCAAACATCAGAGCGTCTTTCTTCATTTAGTGTCATTCTGTGTGGTGGTGAGCAATTCGGCAGTGTGCTGCATAACATGTCCATTTTTAAATTCAAAGGGTAAAAGGCTAAAAGAAAATAACCCCATATAGACACCCATGTCTGAGAATTGATGAGTAAATCTGACTTAATTTAATATAATGGTTTGGCTCACTTATTTGCATTAGTATCTATGAGAAAAGGAAAGAGTGATCTCAGATAATTTACCCAAGTTAAAATTTGAGGGGCTTCTTTGTGCTACCATTGTATAACGTCTTCCTTGTAAATCTGATTGCAGTAACTGTCATGAGACCAAAATACACAGTAGACAGAGCTCTGGCAAAATATGCCGTATGGGCCAAATCTGGCTCTTCTACATTTTCCTTGAAGTTTTGTTAGAGCACAGTCTCTCTTATTTATTTGCAAGTTATGAATGGCTGGTTTTGAACAAGTACTGCAGAGTTGAGTGCTCCTTGTAGAGACTATATTGGTCAGAAAACCAAAATGATTTCTCTCTGGTTCTACTTGGTATATTGCTGTCCACCCATGCCATTAGACTACCAGTTTCTTCTAACTCTCCAAATGTCCTGTTTCTGGTACAGATAAGTGATCCAATGGAGCAGAAAAATTAGAAGGCAGATAGAATGCAAATACCTCCACACTACCAGAAAAAAAACTTTATAAATAATGTAGAGTGTCTTCTAATACTTTCCTAGGAGAATAAGTAGAAAATTCAGTAAAGAGCTTATGAAAAATGATTTCTGCAATCCAGAGGTTCTGGCTGTCCTTCCCCTGCCTAACCAGTATTTCATTTGGCCCTGCACCTTCCCTTTTGAGGCAGCTTATCATTCCCTCTGGGGTATGGACCTTCCTCAGGACCTGCAACATAGAAGTCACTTCTGCTAAATAATAAAGACATAAACTAACTAATACAGATATAAACTAACTTAACAACAACATCAATAACTCCCCATCATGTTCCAACTGCTAAGCAACTGGAGCAAGGGCTAAAACTGCTTTTGACAGATGGGTGGCTCTAAAAAGAGGTGTAACAACCACTGTGTTACTGTGACATTATGTTTAAAACACCTCTTTAGAAAGTGGTTGAAATTCTTAGCTGAAAACAAATCTTTTGTGGTCCCATGATTATGATTATACTATCATTTTATTTATGGTAAATGGATATTATTCATCCCTTTAAACAGTTTTTAAAATTTCCATTACAAATTGCAGTTTTTCTAAGCCATTATCTATTGAAACATTTCCTAACTGAAGTTTTTGTCATGATAAGGATCACTTAAGAAAGGTTTACAGTAAAAAGATGTGTGGGATAGGCTGACTAGATTCACCAGAAGGGCAAGTAGTAGGGAATGGTCGGAGGTGCTGACAACACAGGAGACAGTAGCAGGGATATCAGAGTATAAGGGCTCTAGTGGGGGGAGGGAGGCTATGGGAGGGTACCATCTGGGAAGTGGGTGTAAAAATAAATAAATAAAGTAATATATATATAATATAAAAAAAGAAGTATTAGTTGCAGATATTTTTGACTGTCTGGTAGAGTTATGCTCAGAGTTTATCTGGGCCTGGGCCTTTTTTGGTTGGGAGGTTTTTGCTTTGCTGTTTCGATTTCCTTGTTTGTTGTGGATCTGATTAAGCTGTTGATCTCTTCTTGGTTTAACATTGGTGGTTTCTGTGAATTTGGAAACTCATCTATTTTGTTTGGATTTTCAAATTTAATAAAGTATAGGTTTTTATATTAATAAAAAAAATGTGTGGGAAAGTACTACTGAACAGCATTTCATTCTTAAACTACCTAAACTGTCTTACCAAAATTCTGGCATTAGTTCCAGAGTCTGATCTAATTAATTACTGCATCTCTCATAATGTTTGCCATTGTTTTATGTTTCCAATCCCACCCTTATTTCAACTGCTACATAAACACTCTTTGGGGCTTTCTGTCTCTGGTATCTTCCCACCCACAGCACCTGCTCCCTAGCAGAGCACATAATCCTGACAAAATACAGATTTTCTCAAATAGCTTTGAAATATCCATTGAGTCCCCATTAAAATCCACATTAATTATTAAACTTTCTTTGAGTATTATTTTTTCAGTAACTCATTTTTATTTCTTTTTTGCTCTAATGTATTTTAAACTCCCCTCATGACATCTTACTTTTGTTTGTTCACTCTACTTCAGGCAAATTTGTTTGCTGTTTCTTTGAATAATTTCAAACATGTCCTTTGATGCCATCTTCAGTCAAAGGAACAAATCTACCTTTTCTTCATGCCCAGTGAGAAGAGAACAGTTAAACAGCTGATGAATGACTTGGTATATTAGTTACTTTTCTGTTACTGTAATAAAACACTGTGACCAAGGGAACTTACAGAAGGAAGAGTTTATTTGAGCTTAGGGTTCTGGAGGAGTTAAGTGTTCATCATGGCAAGGAGGCATGGTGGCAGGATGTGGCCAGAGCAGAAAGCTAAGTGCTCACATCTTCAAGTGGGCACAGGAAGCAGAAAGCAACTGGAAATCCAGAAAGGCTTAAGAAGTCTCTAAACCCACCCCAGTGATGTGCCTCCTCCAACACGGCCACACCTTCTAAGACCTCCCAAAACAGCACCAAAAAATGAGAACAACCTGTCCAAATATTTGGAGCCTATGGGGCACATTCTCATTCAAACCACACATGGCTTGAATCCCCAGCTCTGGAGCTAGTGCCCTAAACAATGGTGCTAGCTCCTCCTGCTCCCTTGGCATGCAAGCTACCATTCTAAGATGGTAGCAGCATTTAATTTAGCTCACCAAGGCACCAAGAAGTTAACTTGAGTCTGCATGTGCAAAGCACTTAGACAAGCACCTGCTATGTATTCAGTGCTGCAGTGCTGTCATTTGGAGGCCATTGGCATTGCTTTTGAAATTTGCTGTCAATTCTGACTATGCTGTTTGCAGGCTAGGTTTTGTCATTTTGTTCAATGTTTTCATGTCCCTACTTCTTCAAAGTAGTAGACTGGTAATAATACTGATATAATAAAGGTTCTGTGAAACGAAATGCTGAATGCAAAGAGCTTTGGATAACAAATGACTATGTATTGAATACTCATGGATCACCATTAAGTACTAAGTTGGATTAGCTCCCTCTATTAGAGCAGCATCATTAACAATCTTGCTTTTCATGCTGCTTTTAATATTGTACACTTCAAAAGAAATTAAGTGTATGTCTAACCAGTACAGACTTTTTTTTAACCCTCAGCACCATAAATTTGAAAACTATTAGCTTCTTTTGCCCCGAAACTTGTATTGTTTCATCATATCATAGATAATATTAGACCTAATCAGTTTGACTTTGTAAGAGAAAAGCAGATGGAAATAACTGTAGAAGTTTAGTTTAACGGGATTTCTAAATGGAGTCGTAACCAGTTTCCCCACAGCATGTGAGGTAGGTCAGAGACATAGCAGCATAACCTATCAACACAGTTTAGGCTTTGTCCTTCATGTGCTCTCCTCTGCCCTGTACCTGTGGATTTTGCTTTTAGCTGAGGTGTCTTATTGCTGCTCTTCAAAGCCACAAACTTCACTTGTCATATATTCATATAGAGTAAGATATTAGCTATGAAAGACCCATCTATCTTTGCTTTCAGACATGCAACTGATGAATTTGTCAAATACTTTACCTAAAACTTCTTAATGGAAAAAAAGTTTATACTTACTTTTATTGTTATGAGATTATGTTAATGCTTTAATGTATAAACAAGAGGTACTAAGGGTGACTGCAATATTTTATATCTCTCTCTGTCTTTAGACATTACCGTATATAAAATGAGTATTCCATACATATTAAATTGAACATGGTCAAATATTAGCATATAATAGTACATTTTGATATATTAAGAACTAATTGGCTTCTGATCACTGCTGAGTGAGGGAGAGTTGGTCTTCTATAAGGGAGTGACTCTAGATAGACTGACCAGGTTCCAGTGAATGAACTCACATGGAGGGACATCTGGGGACACAATCTTGACTTGATAGACCTTAACATATATGACATAATGCATGAAATCCAGTGGGGGTTATGAGGCATGCAGATAGGGGAGGAAGCCTAAATATGATTAAAATGTATGAAATTCACAAAAATAGATTAAATATATATTGAGAAGAAAAGTATAAAATTGCTGCTCACTGTATCACTATACATATTTGGAATTTGTTCTTTTATTTGACTATTTTATTTTGACTCATTTAAAATCTCATATGAGAATGAAAACCATTGGCTAACAGCATGCTCATAACACTAACATACTTACTTTCATTTTTTTCATATTATTCATGAAAAAAAGATAGAAATGTATCCTTTAGGAATGAGAAGAAGTTGTGTACAAGTAAGAAGTGGTACAATTAATTCAGCATTTCAGTATAAACCAATCTGAACTTAATGCTTATGAAAAAAAGGAAAGAGGAAACTAAATGACAAAACTAATCTGAATTTAATATTTGTGATAAAAGGAAAAAGAAAACTAAATAACAAGGGTTTTTGGAATTTTTTTTACAACAGGGTCTCCCTATAGCTCACTGTATAGACGAGGCTGGCCTCAATCTCACAGAGATCCATCTGCCTCTGCCTCCTAAGTGCTGGAATTAAAGGTGTGTGCCACTGTATCAAGTACAACATTTTTACATTTTTGTCTGAACAAAAGAAAGCAAATCTGGAGGTTTCCTAAATTGGGAGATTTTTCATGAGATCCATTAAGTACATGGGTGTAATGTGACTTTTTCCATCAGAAAGGTTTACAAATACTTGAAGAATTTCAAACCAACAAGTCACAGAGGCAGGTAAGATTAAAATAGTTTTGTAGATTAAAGCTGAAATTATCTCATGACAGCCCTGTACAGAGCCTAGAACAGAGAAAATGGGAATGTGTCTGAGTGTTATTAGTCTGGGAAACAATTTCAATGGAAGCTGTTTTCCAGGAGGCAAGGGATTTGGTAAATTTATTTTAGGTAGGATTTATTGCATCAAGTTACATATGGAAGCTGCCAGATCTGCCAAATCTGGAGTATATTTTGCAATGTAATCCCAGCATTTAGGAGGCAGAGGCAGGTGGATCTTTGTGAGTTTGAGGCCAGCCTGGTCTACACAGTGAGTTCCAGGACAGCTGAGATCCTGTCTCAAAAAGACAAAAAAAAAGTAAAGTGAGATCCATTTTGGTAATTATATTTAGAGCTCTATGTATATAATTCTGTCCTGTAACAGAGATAGTGCTTAAAATGCTTTAATGTACACTGAAATTTAAACAGAAGTGATTTATTTGGTAAAGAACTGAAATTAAACACAAAATCCCTTCCTGCTTAAGTATAAGGAAGTATTTATTGTTCTTTCTACCAACTAAGCCCCAGAAAGCTATCCTAAAACTTTCTTCCTATTCTCCCTTGTCTTCTATATCACATCACATTATTCTCATGCCTGCAGAACTGTAATCCCTTCTTTTTGTGCTGTTGTAAGAAGAAGTTGGTGACAGAATATATGGGAAGAGGATATTTTTACTGGGTTTCTGTCAATCCTGCTTTCAAGAAAGTTACTCTTATAAATGAAGGTGCCAAGTATTGCCTCTTTAAGAGTGCCAGTAACTAAAATATAGAGTAAGCATGTATGATTGCATCTGTGTGCACGTGTGTGGTGTGCATGCTCATACATGCATGTATATTCCTGTATCTGCTAGAAAGTCATCAGATTTCGTGGGAGGGAAGATAAGCTAATGAGAGATTCCTGGGTTCCATCACTGGAAGGTCTGCTTGTAGCTGAGGGCCTCAAACAATCTCATGCTCCATGTTGTCTGCCTACTCTCTATAATTTTTACACAGACCTGAAAAACATCTCTATAGCTCAATATGGGGCCAAAGTGACTGATCTAATGACTTGGAAGAAAGAAAGGAGAATGCCTTTTCCTTGTCTGTCTCTAAAATATCCTTTAGCAAAAGCATTTGGATTGCAACAAATCACCAGACATAAGTCACTGACACTGACAGGGTCAGGACTTTGTCTGGCTCAGGTTTCAAAGGATTTCAGTCCATCATGGTGGGGAAACCATGGCAGCAGAAGCGGCCATGTCCACAGCAGAGGAGCTGGTGAACAGCCGTTCACAGCACACAGACAAGGATGCAGAGAGTTCAGGGCTGGGGCCATGGCAAGCATAACCTTCAAAGGCCTGGCCCAGTGACATTATTTCTTTAGTCTCCTTCTTTCTGTGAAGACTCCACAGCTTTCAAAGTAGAGCTACAAATTGGGAGTCAAACAGCAAAAATAAAAATGAACCTGTGGGGGATATTACAGGTTGAAGCCATAACTAAATATAATTGTCAAAATTACAATGAACCCAGGGGGGAAAAATACATATTATTCATTTGTCACTAGCACAGCCTTTGAGAACAGGCCTAAGGAATTAAGTCAAATTTCAACTTACTTAGAGCATTCATTTTTAATTTTCAGGGGTGTGTATGAACCAAAGATAGAAAATAATACTATCTGAAATGCATTAACATTATTAATGTAATATCATAATACATTGATAGTATTATGAAATAAAATGTTAATTTCTTGATTAACATGAATGATAAACCTTAACTCCAGGGCTGGAGAGATGGCTCAGCAATTAAGAGCATTGGCTGCTCTTGCAGAAGACCTAGATTTGATTCCCAGTACTCATGTGGCAGCTAACAAGTGTCTCTAACTCAAGATCCAGAGGATCCGCTGCCCCCTTCTGAACTCTGTGGGCATTACACGACATGAGTGCATGTACACACATGCAGATAACACACTCATTCATACACACAAAATAAAAATAATAAAACATTTTTTTAAATGCCTTAACTCCAAACTCCAGCCTAGCACTTTTTCCACTGTTCTCTCCTCGTTTGTAGCAAACACGTCAAAGACATCAACATATTTTCCTAACAGAGCCTAGCAGCAACTTCAAAATACCCTATGATATAACACTTTCCAACAGCTCTCAGCCATCTCAAAAAGCAACAGAGGGAAAACCTATTTTCATCAACTGTTGTGAGAGACATTAGTCATCCTCATAATTATGAGGTAACAGGTTTGGATGTAATCTTGAGTGTTGTTGCCAGCAGATGGATCCCACATCTCTTCTAAAATGACTTGAAATACAACACGTTAGAAGAAGGATGCTTCATTCAGACCTCAACAATAAGAAAGAGTGCCCACAGGTTAAAAGGATGACTGTTTTATTATTTGTGGAAATAATTTATTATGTAAACAGTGCTTAAGTACCAGTAGCTTTTTCTGAATGTTAGAACCACAATACGATTGTGCTCAGCCTATAACTTTGCCACACATTTTATTAACCTCGCCTGCTTTGCTTATTTTAAATATTAGTTACATTTCAACAGACAAAGCACTGCAATGCATTCTGGTAAATTGCTCTCTAATAAGAGGAAACTAGAGCATGAAGCTCAAACATGGATGTTTAATGGAATACAAATATCCAATCTAGAAGCTCTAATACACATCTCCTTTCTTTGGGTGATGGCTCTTGGCTATTACAGAGAAACCATCATACGTGGCTGCCCTCAAAATGCATTATAGATTGGAATCATCTTCCTCCCACAAAATGACACGAGCATTGATTTCAATTATCATTTAATACTGATTTCCCTCTCCTGTCAAAAAACTCTCCGTCCACATGAAGCTGAGGGTTGGCAGCTGGAGCTCATTTATGGCACTTTTAAGGACTATTGATTTATCAGTGAATTTTCTAGTTCTCTTATGGTTACTAGAAGGATGCCTCAGAGGCTGAATTACATGACAGGATGGGCCAGAATGTCGATAGGCTTAGGGAAGTCTGATGAAAAGAGAAACTTCTCAAAAATTTGTCAGAATGTATTTTGTAAATTAGGTAAACATGATTGATTATATCAGGCCAAAATTTCTCATGTAGCATTGGACTGAATTTTAATTATATCTTTTCTTCCTGTTTTTTTTTTGGTGCCTTAGTACATGTCTTTGATATCTGGATATTAACCTTTGTAGAAAATATGGATTTAGAAATAAATTGGATTTATGTCTTTGGAAACTAGAAGGTTTTTATGTACCTGAGATGATTTTTCTTTAGCATATGAATTACAAGACTATTTATATAAGCAAATATGTATGAGATCAGTAATTTTTATGATTTTATGTTCTTACAGATACTCAAAGAACCTATGGGTTTTTATTTGTACATTTAATTTTCTTACCCATTCTTTGTTAAAAGGACAGTGTGTGTGTGTGTGTGTGTGTGTGTTTGATGGTCAGAGGATAATCTCAAATATATGTCCTCTCTATGTTTTTTGAGACAGGGTCTATCTGCATCTGCCAGGCTAGTTGGCCCACCAGCTTCTGGAATTTCTCTTTTCTATGCCTCACAACTCACTGAAAAATCACCAGGATTACAGATGTTCTACAATGCCCAGCTTTGTGTGGGTTCTGGGGATCAGAGTTTAGATAGCCATACTGCATAGCAACTGCCTCACATACTGAGCCATCACCCCAACCTCTTCTCTTTTTTCAAGTATAATTTTTGATCAACTTACAACATACAGGTGATTTTATAACACTTTCTATAAAGGAGAGAAAATATTTTTCTTCATTTTCAATGAGAGGAAAAAAAATTGTTTCCAAGGACAGTTTTATGTCTGTTTCACAATTGGTTATGTTACAGGTTCTTAGTCCTCTCTTAATTCTCTTTCATAGCTGAAATGGGTGAAATGAAGAGCTTTTCACAGAAGAGATTCTGACTTATAAAGTTCAAGCCTCCGTTCTGCTCTGCTAAGCACATGCCCCTGGGCCAGTGCTGTAGTTCACAGTTAGGCAGCAAGAAGACCCTGTACACAGATACTGTGTCAGGACACCAGATGGAGTGCTAGAGTACCTCAGAATTGTTTCTGTAACAGAACAGGAGCAAAGCCTAGCTCAGCCAAGTACAGTGTCTCACTAGCTCAACCTGAGTAAACTCCAAGCAGTGCTCTACTGAGCATGTTCTCACAAACAGCCACACTCACAGATTCTTTCTCACACAGCATAAACACAACTGGCTTCTGCTGCATTCCCCCTCCTCCCACATCTGCTGGCCATCCAGCCCACTTGCTGTCATCCTTAGCTTTCTTTCCCCGTCATCTCATCCTTCCCATCTTCTACTTCCATTCATTTTGTACATCTCATTCCTTCATCCTCTTTGCTAATGCCCCCACAAACAATTTTTTAAAAATCATAAACCACCCCCAAAACTAAGTTTGTCTTCTCAGGAAATTTGAGGTGACACTTTACTACAGCACGTTGTCTGAGGTGATTTTAAACTTCCTTTCCTTCTTCTGCATCATTTCTACTGTTTGCCCAATGGATTGTGCCTGTAACTTGTTCTCTCAGATTAACTGCATTTTCCATGAAAGGCCCCTTTCCAAGCTGTGTCCTTATCGTTCCCTTTTCATAGCATGCTCCTTCTGTTTCTCAAAGTTATACCTATTATCCATATTTTAGAGGTTTTCTAAAACATCTTTAACCATGAGTAATAATCCTTTTTATTGGAACATGGGTAATCTTAATTGGACTTGAAATTTATGCTGTGCTGTTTTCTTATTCATTTAATAGGAATACTAAACATGCATACGTGTTTTAGTGTATATAAGTACAACACCTTTCCGAAGATATCATAAATAGATTTAATTCAATGGCTGTTACCATGAACTTTATTTAGAACTACAAAGACAAGTTTAAGAAATATTTCCTTCTTTAGACTGTATGAAATCTTGTAAATGAGAGAAAAAGGCAAAATGACTTTTAATAGAGACTAGGTAAGATTAAAAACGAATGGAACAAATACATATCTTTCTCTCCCAGTAGATGACAAGTATTTTAGACAATGTATTTTAAAAATATTTTATTATCTTTATTTTATGTGTATGAGTGCATTGCCCACATGCATGTGAGTGAACCCTTGTTGTGCAGTGCTGCAGAGGTCTCTCCCAGTAGATGACAAGTATTTTAGACAATGTATTTTAAAAATATTTTGTTTATTATCTTTATTTTATGTGTATGAGTGCATTGCCTACATGCATGTGAGTGAACCCATGTTGTGCAGTGCCGCAGAGGTCAGAAGAGGGCTTTGGATTCCCCTGGAATTGGAGTTAAGGATGGTTCATAGCTGCCATGTGGGTACTGGGAATCGAACCCGGGTCCTCTGCAAGAGCAGTCAGTGTTCTTAACCACTGAGTCATCTCTCCAGCCCCCGAAAATGTATTTTTAAACAGAGTTGACAAGGGAACCCAGTTTCTGTAGATATCAAATTTTCTGTAGTTGGAGGTGTTCATGAAGGGGCAGGGAGATGTGCTAAGTATTGCCAAGGAGATTTGAACATCCATTAACTGACTGTATAGTGAAGTGTGGGTGATCTGTGTGCATTCTCTGTAAAACGAATTCTAAGTAAGGTTATGTCATGCTCTTTATTGAGAGAAAGAACAATGTAATAACGATAACAGACCCTATAGCAACAGAAAACTGGGTGCATATTTAGTTCCCAGCTTTAGTGTCCTCCTCTACTAACATGCTGAAATTAATGACTCTTTGGTAGTATCAGCACCAGCTTAAGTGAGTTAATAAGGAATTACTGGAGCCTACCAGGTGTTCAGAAGTTTCAGCTTCACATCTGTCAATGTATTACACACTGGTAGATTTGGTGAGCTTGCTATTTTATTTCATGTGAACTTTTGTCAAAATTTGCTTTTCAATTTTTCATATTTATTTCAGCTATGATGATGGATCTCTGAACCTATTCTTCTACACAGAGCTTCAGTGAGAAGAAAAGAAGCTTTAAAATATTTAAAGTCTGAATGAGGATATGTAACAAACTAAAATTCACATTTCTTAAGACTCAGCTAAGAATAATGATGTTCTTAAAAGAACAGTCTCAGTTATTGTAAGCTGTTTCTTGTCAGACCAGCTGCAAGGAGTAGATTTCATTACCCATATACCTTCTGAATGGTCATAAACTTAATGCTGAGACTCAGCAGGACTGAAGGGGTATGGAGAGGGAATTGACTCACACTGTGATTTATAATAAAGGGAATCATTTCCAAAGAAATTTTATCTGAGAGTTAAGAACTCCTTTGAGATTTTCACCATCAACTCAGCAGGATGCTCTTATTTTGTTACACTTAACTTTTGTTTCTCTTACCTCTTACAAAGGAATCAATCCTCTAAAATTACAGCAGAGAGTAGCTGAGTCTGAATGCAATCCAGTTTGATCCTGCTTCAGAGATTGCTATTAGCATCTTACCAGCCATGTCTGAAACCTTATGTACTCATTGTATTAGTTTTATGACAAAATAATTACAATATAACTGACAGGTTTTAATAAGTCTTAAGAGTTTTGCAAAAACTGTATGTACACACCTTTTTCTGTCATCAATGATAGGCTGTTGTAGAGGTATTTTTGAGATGTTTGCCAAACTTAGATTGCTCCTCTCTAGAAACAGTTCCTAACTCCTTGGTCCAGGCATTTGAAGAAGGCTTGTAATATTAATGTGATTTTAATATTTCCATTCTCCTGAAGAGCATACCCTTTCATATGTTTACCCTTTCATAGGTTTCCCCTTTCAGAATGCCAGGTTTATTTCCATGAAATTTTAATGATCATCTAATTTCCTCTAACTTGACCTAGATTCCAGTACTTTGCTTTATTCACTGTAAATACATACATGAAAAGCTACAATTCTGTTTGGCCAGTCTTCCTCTCTTCCTAAGTACAATATGTGCCCTGGAAGTTTTTAATGAATAGTAATTCTGACTATTGAAACATTTCTCATTTCAGTGTTTTGTGTGAGTGTGAGTCTGTGGTGTGTGTGTGTATCTGTGGGTGCACAAATCCTTGTATGAGCATGTGGTGGCCAGTGGTTAACGTTAGAATTCTTCTTTTATTGCACTGCACCTTATTTTTTAAGGCAGGGTCTCTCACTGAACCTGAACCTGAAGTCCATTGATTCAGCTAGGATGGCTAACAAGTGAGCTTTAGGAATCCACTGGTCTTTGCTCCCCATATCACTGGATTTACAGGTGTGCACTTCCATGCCTGGCTTTTTACACAGGTCCTGGGGGTCTGAACTTAGGTCTTCATGCTTGCATGGTAGGCACTTTACTCACTGAGCCATCTCTCCTGCCCCAGATATTGGACATCTTAAACTGACACTCAGGCTCCCTCCCTCCCTCCCTCCCTCCCTCCCTCTCTCTCCCCCTCTCCGGCCCAGCCCACTGTGGGTGGTGCCACCCCTGGGCAGGTGGGCCTGGGTTGCATAAGAAAGCAGGCTGAGTAGGGGCCAGGGGAGCATGCCTGTAAGCAGCGTTCTTCCATGGCCTGTGCTCCAGCTCCTGCCTCCAGGTTCCTGCCCTGAGTTCCTACCTTGGGCTCCCTGATGATCTGTGACCTGGGAGATGTAAGACAAATAAACCATTTCCTCCCCAAGTTGGTACTGGTCAGAATGTTTTGTCACAGCAATGAAGAACAAACTAAGACACCTGGCTATTTAGAAAGTCCTTGGAATCTACCAGTCTATGAATATTTATATGATTTCAGTTCCCAGCACATGATTGCTAAGTATTCTTCAAGGATTTAAACTTAATGAATATTTATGGAACACATTTGAAGATCACAGTGTTTATGGAAGGTAGATTCAAACAAACACGAAGATCACAGGTTGAGCATAGTAGAGAGGTTAAAGGCACAATAATCCCTTGTTGTAGGCTGATGATCTGGCTTTTATCAGTTCAATTTAGTCTTTCTGGTGGACCTCCAGTGATTACAAAATGATAGGAAACTCTCTTTTTCAAGTCTCACAATACAGCCGAATTGGACACAGAGACTATAATACAATGTGACTAGTGGAATACCGACAATTCAAACCAAAGGTCCAAGGGTGCCAGGATTCAGAAGCTGACCTGGAGATACAGTGGGTGGGAAATGCTGGTGAGTACTTAGAGACACCGCATGTCTTCTATTCATTCTATAAATTCTGATTCTATATCTTTCAAATGATGAACAAAAGAGTAGGTTATCTAAGTGAAAGACAAGCAACACATTTCTTATTATTGCCAGAGTTTATAGAATAATAACATTATATTTGTCAAGTATTTCTGAGAGTTTTGCTAATGTTTATTATGCCCCAGGAGAATTCTCTGACCATGTAATGATCACATTCTGCTCATAATGATTTATTTTTATTTAGAATTACAGAGCTGATCAAACATTGAAAAGATAGGAAAACCTCCAAAAATCTTGATTCTTAAAGCACAGGATATTTATGTCGCATTAGCCAGTGAGGGAACCTGTGAAATGAGAGCTTCTCAAGAAATGCTTTCCCGAAAATCCATTGCTTACCCACTGCTTCGAGTCTGCTGTGAACGACATTTTTTTCTGTAAAAATATTACCTCCTATATTCATGGTATGATGAACAGCTTCTTAAACAATACATTTAACTGTTTGTTATCACAGATTCTTGCGAGTACTTACATATTCTTCATAAGCCTCGTGGGCTGGGGGAGGGGTGCTCTGTATCCTGGTACTGCTGCTGTCCCTCTGGCTCGAGGACTAGGAACACCTCTCGCTACAGGGGACACTGGAAGAGCTCCCCGGGTCACAGTGGTCCCTCATGGGGTAAGAACACCACGTCCAGGAGGTGGAAGAGGAGGAACAGCACTCCCGCGGCCCCTAGATGGTCACAAGAAAATGAGGGGAAAGGATAACAGATAAAACTGTCAATTCAGCGCCTCCCCAACTTTTGATTCCCCCAACTTGATAGATATCTTATAAGATGCAAAGTGTTTTGCCATACACATTAAAACACAGTTTTCTGAGTCAGGGCTGTCCTGTAGCCCCAGCTAGCCTGGAACTCTATGTACAGCAGGTTAGCTTTGATAGTAGGGATCCACCTGCCTTTGCTTCCTGGTGCTAGGACAAAAAGTGTGCACCACCATGCCTGGCTTTAAGATGTATTTCTTTAAATATTATGATGTGGTCTTCATGAAAATTGTGTAAACTATTTTTT
>NW_008335459.1:34591-38596 GCF_000622305.1 Nannospalax galili | reverse complement strand
GGTGCTCCTGGAGCCCAAGAAAGGGACTGAGTTGGTCTGGGTGAGAAGGATCAGGAAGCAGTATTGGTTCCCCAGGTGTCTGGGGCCCCAAGACTAGGAATGGTGCAGGGCCCAAACTAGGAGTATAGAACGGTGGGAGGGATGGAAGGGTGAATGTGGCTTAGGGAGTCCCTGCGCAGAGAGCTGCACTATAGACTTACCCCAAGAGGCCTGAGGATGGTAGTGCAAGCCAGGAGAGTTAGCCGGTGGTGCAGGCCCAGGGAAGCTGAGAGGGGTGAGGGCGGGGCCAGGACCAGAAGCGGTGCTCCTGGAGCCCAAGAAAGGGACTGAGTTGGTCTGGGTGAGAAGGATCAGGAAGCAGTATTTGTTCCCCAGGTGTCTGGGGCCCCAAGACTAGGAATGGGGCAGGGCCCAAACTAGGAGTATAGAACAGCGGGAGGGATGGAAGGGTGAATGTGCCTTAGGGAGTCCCGGCGTGAGAGTTGCGCTATAGACTTACCCCAAGAGGCCTGAGGATGGTAGTGCAGGCTAGGAGAATTCTATTTTTATATTTTGTATCATATAACTTTAAAAGAAAGAAACAAGAAAAAAGAAAATTATACCTTGATTATATTTCAAACGTAGTAGGAAAAGTCAGACCAGAGCATTATTTGAGATATGCAGGGCTGGCCACCTGTGGCGCCCACCTCTGGTGTCTAGGCCTTCTTCCCTCAGAGAATTATTGACTATGATATACAGTGTGCTCAACTAAAACAAAACAAAACAAACAAACAAAACCAAGAAACAAAACCAAAAACCTCATCAGCCTGCCTGTTAATAAGATGTGTGATTCTGGCCAAAGTGATATAATTGTGTTGTTATAACAGCTTAAGTGTCAATTCATATGAATCACAATCAGTCCTTACTGATTTATCAGCATGCATGGCACCCCTTCCCTTTCATACTTTCCTATGGGAACTACGGTGCTAGTGAGTCAGTATTTGATAAAAAGACACTAGATTAAGTGTTAACACAAAAGTCACTTGAACTAAAAGCATGGGATCAAACGGCTACAGCCAATTTTTATGACATTCGGAAGCCTTTAGAAAAGGTGAGTGTTTGTCTGACACCTTAGAGCAAATGCATGGTTATTTCCTTTTTTATTATGTTTGGAAGTTGGCCTCTAAAAAGCACTGCTTTCAGCAGGAACACTAATGCTTTGAGGAAAATAATGATCATTGGGATGCGAACAGTCACAGTGTTTGGCAGTGCTTGCATATGGGGATGTGGGTTATGCTTTCTACTATGAGCAACAGTCATCTGGCTCTTTCTTCCTTGCAGAAAATGACCTTTTAGAAGTGAAGAGTAAGTATGCTGGTAAAGCTTCTAAAAGTTTAGATTGTAAACCTTATGAACAGAGAATTTAATGTGGACTAAATCTACAGAACACTAGCTTAGACCTGGGGGCAATGGGAAAGGTTTAAAGCTGCAGAGGCAGCTGCAGGAACAACAGTGGCTAGGAATGAAAGATGTTATCATAATAACAAAAAGCATTGGTGAAAGAGAATGTAAATACCAAATTTGCCTTGGCTTCTGTTGTGGTTTGAATGTGAAGTCCTGCTGTTTGGGGATGTTATGGACTCTGTAGAAGGGGGAGCCTTGTTGGAAGAAGCAGGTACCTAGGGATAGACCTTGAGGGTGAGATCCTGGTCCCAAATCCTACGCACTCTGCTTCTTGCTCTACTGAGATGGAAGGAGTTACGCTGTCCCAAGCACAGACTCCCCTCATTATTGGTCACATCCCACTGTGCCTTCCCCACCATGATGGATTATATTCCCTTAAAATGTGAACCAAATAAACATTTGTTTCCTTCCTTAAATTGCTTCTTGTCAAGTATTTGGGCAAAACAATGAAAAAAAGGAGATTTTAAGCACCTGTTTCCTCACAAACCACACAAGGCCAGGCTTGTCAACTGTTGCACTAATCCCTGTTCAGTTAGCATTTTAATAATATCAAAAGTGCCCATGTGTTGATAACAAATCTGTGGCTTGGCTGTATCACTAAATAATGGTGGGTAAGAATTTGATCTAAAACATACTTTTTCCTAATGAATACTATCCAGATTTATATATCTATACTTTTTGGTTTTATAATTATGAAATGTTCACACCAAATACAATTTTTAACTTTGGGTCCAAATCCAGCCCTAGGAGTACTTTATCCTGAATCTATCTATCTTGTTATCTCCTACATACGTGCTCTTTCATTTCTCTGCATGTTCACCCCATTGCTTTCTGCTAGTCAACTTACAACACACATCACCTATTTTAGGATACTCACCTGGGTTAAATGCCCAGCACAACATTCTTTTTTTTTGTTTCTTATTTCTTCAAAGAACATTTTCTGCATTTAATTCTTTACTTCATACTCATTCCTGAGCCTAATCAATTTAGTCCTTATCCACTACTCTTGGAAGACACCCTTGAGACCTCCAGGATCTCAGCCTGACAATTTCCTCTTAGAGTTCCAATGACATGCAGCTCCAGTATTATATTGAAGACTCTGTGGACTATTATCTGGAAAATAATTCTTTGGACATTTAGTCTTTCTTTTTTCAAGATAGGGCCTCCCTGTAGCTCAAGCTGGCCTGGAACTTGCTATGTAGACCAGACTGGCTTCTAACTCATAGAGGTCTGCCTGTCTCTGACACTGAGTGCTGGGATTAAAGGTGTGGGCCACCTCGCCGAGCTAGGACCTTCATTCTTTTCTCCGCTCTTGACTCTCTGTATTTCAAGTGGTATTCATTTCTGTCAGTCTTGGGGAATGGGAGGGTCTTTCATTGTCTCCCCAACTATAAAGCAGTCTCTCTCTCTCTCTCTCTCTCTCTCTCTCTCTCTCTCTCTCTCTCTCTCCTTGCCTCCCCAATAGGTGTAATTCTTATCATCTATAGTATTGACTAAAAACCTTTCTAAAAATTAGCTATGATTATGGCTCTCTTTTAAAACTTTAGTAGTTTTATATATTAATTCTTATTGGTTTCCATAAAAAGCCTTCAAAATCTGTCCCTAATGATAATAATGCACTATTATTTATTCCATTATTGAACAAATTATAATATTAGAATAAAGATTTACCAAAGGCAATATCCATTTAAATTTGATAAATACCCTGCACCAAAGTAAACCATTTTTTCCCTTAAGCTGCTTCTTGTCAAGTCTTTGGTTACAACGATGCAAAAAATGACTAACTCAGCTTCCATGCCCCTGTTTCCTTATGCTGATAATGAAGAAAAATCTATTACTATAAAGATTCTTTAAATTTTAAAATAAGATAGATGAATTATTGTTAAAAGGTTAGACACTCAAGGAACACAGAGGAAATGAATGGCCTTGTTAGTCGTCCCAAACATAAAGTTATATTATCTCCACTAAACTGATGACACTGCATGAATTGATATTTCTGAATAACAAAAGCAGCTGTTTTCTATGACCCAGACCATATGATTAACCCGTTTAAGGTAACTTGTGATGCTGTTATCTCACTATTTACCAAAATCATGTTAGAAATGGAAATATTTCATAATGACTGATACCATAAAAAGTATATGTGAAATCAATCAATGCTTAATCAGTAAGTAAATGACCTTGAAAAGTATTAGAGTGCTTGAGTTTGAGTTTTTTTGAGCTAAATATATGAAGAGCTTTAGAAAAATATGTGTTTTCCTTTAGTCAAATTTAATTTCCACAATTGTCATATTTTCCTATTCATACCTGTTTCTTTGATAGTTCCTTTGTAAATTCTTTACTTTTTTCTGATAAAGGGCAACTTTTTAAAGTATTTAATATTTAAATGTCTAAAATAGTAGTATTTACATAATGGTGAGTGAACTTTGGGCATTAATTAAAACCGCAGAATATCTTAGCATCTCTTAAGCTAATTTCTACATGATGAATGAGATATTATTCTAGATGTATTCTTTACAAATTTAAAAGTCAACTATAATAATGCTAGGACAACAGGTATGT
>NW_008335459.1:31517-34419 GCF_000622305.1 Nannospalax galili | reverse complement strand
CATGAGCTCACAGAGAACTGCCTGCCTGTGCCTCCTGAATGCTGGAATTAAAGGCATGTGCCACTATGCCCGGTGAGTATATATATTTCAACATTTAAACAGAAAAGCTTTACTCTGGCTCATACTTTTTTACAGTTCTAGGCCACAACTGAGCAGACCCAGTGCTTTCAGGCTTCTTATGGAAATGGCAGCACATGACAGAGCAAAGCTGCTCACATTGTAGAGGAAATAGAACAAGTTCTCACAGTATACTCTGAAGGTGCTTAGTTGTGTGATCCAAAACTTTCTACTATATCCAACCTTTTAAAGTTCCCAGTACCTATCAATAGCACCAATTTGGAGTGTAAATGCTCAGGGATGTTAGTCGATAGTTTTTTTTCTGTGGTGTCTTTACCTGCCTTTGCTACTAAAATATGAGTGTTTGTTTGCCTTTTTATAAACTAATGTTTTCTGTTGAAAGTTTGAAAAATTAAGAATCTTAACAAAACAAATTCTAAAAGAGAAAATTTTCAGTTGTTAACCAATTTGCAAAGCCAAATATATAGAAAAGAGAATGAATTGCTTTTCAAGATAGCAATATGAGGGAACACTAGATAACATTTAACAACCACAGCACTGAAAGACCAATGCCCGGGTTATGGATTGTGTTTCCTTCCTCACTGCACTGAACTCTACATCTTACTCAGCAGCTTATTTCTGTCGTGACTGTAGGTGGCTGCTCCTGGAAAGACTGCACACTTTGCACAGCCAGCAACCTACATCTGCCATCCTCCATGTTTTACGTCTTCCCATTTACCAATGTCACTTTTGTTGACTGGTGGTATTTTGTTAAACATAATATGTCTTCTATATATTTACCTGAATAAATAGATTTGCAAAACATATTTATGGGAAATATTAATCATGCCTCAATTAAAATTATTAAAAAGTTTAGGATGAAGTTGGGTGTGTTGGCACATGCCTTTAGGTCCAGCACTTGGGAGGCAGAAGCAAGTGGATCTCTGTGAGTTCAAGGCCAGTCTGGTCTACACAGTGAGTTTCAAGCTAGCTGGGGCTACAGGGAGACTCTGTCTCAAAAAAGACCAATAAAATTTTAGTACATGGAAGTCTAGATTTTTTTCCCATCTCCTCTTTTAGTTTCTTTACATATACATATGCTTTTGCGTACTAGTGTCATGTCCCAGTTTCAGAGGTGGGCTCACATTCTGATAAATATAAAGCACGTCCTTTATCAGTTTTATCATAAAAAGGCCAAAGTCAGTTTCTTAGTAAGTTCTCAATATGGCTTTCCAGTATCTCAAATTTAAATTAATACCCCTCAATGGCTCTATCAGGAAATGTGGTTATTAGCAAGATGTAGACCCAATATAACGAAGGAAAGAAAGGACCTGGAATGATCTCTTCCTTTTCTATACTGAACTGACTTCAAAATATTATACACAAGACTAGTTGAAGATACACACAACAAAGGTATGCATCTACCTACCTGCCTATCTTTTCTTTAATCTGTAATAATTTCTGGTGGAGATCATATGCAGCTTAAACTAGGCAGGTCAAATATTTTTCAAGTCTATCATCTCTGATAAAGTTATGTATTATGACTTATAACTTTTTACTTGCAAAACTAACATAGTTTATTGGAGAAGGTAACAAAATTGTTTACTGTGATCTAAGTCTAATTTCTTGTGTGGAATTCACACTTCATCTTTTGTGGGATGTGTAAATTTCAACTTTAAATAAATGAAAATTTTATTATTATTATTTGCTATTATTATTTGTATGTGTACACACATTCCACAGCATACATTATGAGGTCAGAGGACAACTCCATGGAGTTCGTTCTCTCCTTCAATCTTTACACTGGTTTTGGGGATAGAACTCTGTTTCTCAGGCTTATGGAAGTGCCTTTATTACCTCAGCTAACCTGCCAACCCAAATTAATTGAATTTTGCTGAATGCTTCATACTTTCCAGTTATGAGAGAATGCCTTATGTTTCAATCATAGATTAGTAATTAGGCATCAGTAAAACTGACTAATTCACCTTAATTATAAATGAGATTTAGTTAATTTAAGAAAATAAAACTCAGTTTCATTATTTTGATTGAACATTCTGACTGGAGGCTAAGGATTCCCTGTCACAAACTGTAATGTATATGTCACACCTGGAGTTGAACAAAACACCACCCATACAGTCACACCCTGCAGTCCTGGTGTCTGTAGTACTCATGGAAGGAACAGTGTGAAATACAACTGTGGCATTCTGTTCACCTCCTCCTGAAAAGCATGTTAATTGGACTTTAGACTCATCAAATAATTCACTAAATGGTATGAATGTATATTTTAAGACAAATTGATAAACAATGACTCGGGCATGGCTCATCCTTCAAATGTTACAGAGTAGATACTGGAAATTTTCATTCTCTTGACATGTCCCTGACCAATCTACTTGTTTTGGTAAGAGTGCACTGCTTGAACCAAGACTGGAAATTCTACCCAGGGCAATAATACTTGCTTCTTTAAGTGCTGAAATTGAGTTGGTTGCTAATATCCTAAAGCATTCTGACAGGTTCTCAAATTGGTAGTCTTTATGATTGCAGTGGTGGGCACAGGTCAGGCTGGGCAAATTCTATATAACTCACCAAAGTGAGAAGGCACGAAGGTCCAGAAAGACACTATTTTGTAGAGGAACAAGCTGTCGGTGGAGTATGAGTCCTAGCCTCCATTACTCTGTGTTGTTCTAGAATTCATCTTACTGGTTTTAATTGTTCTGTGATACTTATATAAATATTAATGCTGAGCTATGTTAGCAGTTGTGGGAGCCTTATTATCAAATATCAGAAGTAATATGGACAACTGAATTATTTCAGGTGATAAAAAAAACATGTTTTGGCTCCTTGTGAT
>NW_008335459.1:29222-30065 GCF_000622305.1 Nannospalax galili | reverse complement strand
AACAAGGACGGTGTTCTTATGAGCCTTGTATAATAACTTGTGCATATAAAATTAAGTAATATTCAGTTTAGCATGGCACTACTCTATTAATTTGTCAGATTAATTATTAATTTTTGAACTGGACACATAAATAGAAAATATGTCTAGATTTGATGCGTTTACATTCTAGAAATTCCCTGATTATCTTTGCCTTTCTTATTCTCAAAATCATTGTCTATCTCATCTCTTCTGTGTTTTCTTATGAGCCTTGTATAATAACTTGTGCACATAAAATTAAGTAATATTCAATTTGGCATGGCACTACTCTATTAATTTGCCATGGCAAAGATTAATTTTTGAACTGGACACATAAATAGAAAATATGTCTAGATTTGATGCGTTTACATTCTAGAAATTCCCTGATTATCTTTGCCTTTCTTATTCTCAAAATCATTGTCTATCTCATCTTCTCTTTCTTCTGTGTTTTTCTCTGAGTTTACCAATCCAGTCTCTTCATTTTGAAGATTAATCTGAGCTACTCATGCACTCTGATGAGATTTTTGCTTAGACCCTCCAGGAAATTTTACTCAGCTTTCTCCTCTCATTATCTTATTCCCAGCCGCAAGCCTCATGCCAAGCTTTCTATTCAAAGGACCTCTTCCTAGAATGCTAAATTGTCAAGCTCAGAAAGTTTCACTCATTTGCCTTCCTGTTTCTTAGGAAATCAGTAGAGAACTCTATACTTAATTTGCAGCTGAACTTTCCACCTTATTAAATGAATACTCTCTCTTGTTTTCACATAGTACAGTCAGTTTATTTTGCCAATCTTCGCTTGAAATTAATACTTATCTGGCCCTATTTATA
>NW_008335459.1:24038-27053 GCF_000622305.1 Nannospalax galili | reverse complement strand
TATGACCAGGAGGATGATGATGAGGAGGAGGAGATATAAAATTAGGTGGGTAAGGCGTTGGGTGCTATGGAGGGGAAATAAATGTGTATAGGATCATGCTTGTGGATATATGCATGAAATTCCAAAGAACAAAAAAGTTAACCTGAGTAATATTAATTATATTTAACCTTTTTTTGTCCCAAACAGTTATTAGTGAAAAAAATCAGAAGTTCTGTAACCAATTTTAAATGATTACAATAAGTACTTTTTAGTTTTAGATGGAGATTAAATGAAAATGGCAGTGATAGACCTAAACAAGATAAAGTACATTTACAATTGATTACATGGTGATCCATACTTATGCATTTATCCGATTAGAAAAGTGTACACACTGTTTACAATTCTTGTAAAACATGTAAGGAAGAGTCATAAAAGAGATAGGAAAGTACCATCTTCATTTATAAAAGCAATTCCTTTACCTTCTCAGGTCTCCTTGGTAACAGAATCTTTCAGAGATAATCACACTCTTACTTCTCTGATAATATGTTTTATCTCTAGTAGGACTTCATTAATATAAGAGTTTTTCTTAGTACCTAATTCTCAGCTTGGGGAGGCAAAGCATCATTCGACTCAGTGATCACATCCATGACCTCCATCTTTTCTCTTTAGTTCCTGTTGAAAGCAGGCTACAGGCTGCTGAGACTGCAGCTGATGCCCAAACCAGGCTCACCTTCTAAGTTTCCTTGGTTGGACCGTCAGTGCAGGATTATTTAGTTCAGTGATTTCTTCCTGCTGCCTGACTCATGTCTTCTAAAGCTAATTTCTAGCTGTTTATTAAGAGTACTTGCTAAACAAGCTTTGGAAGCTCTGTGTACTGTGAGGTGGAGTATGCAAACAAGGATGTAACCAGGAGTTTGGTTAGATACCTGTGTGGTTCAGCCAACAGGCTGACAGCTACAGATAAATGCACTTGGCCTTTCTAACTGGCATTGCCTCCTTTTCTCCTTTATCATTCTGCCCTCATAGTAGGAAGGCCAGAGCTCTGACTTTCCTTTGGCTCCTCTAATTCATTCTCTATTCTGCTACCAAGGCCTTTAACAGAGCAAGTAAGCAATCTACAGAAGGAGCCTCTGAGACAGGCCTAAAAGAAGCACACAGTAGACCCCTGCATTCCTCTGGTCATAAAATGCTAACCGTGGTCTGGCTGTGAAGTCAGAAGGAAGAAATAGCACAGTGGATGCTCAGCCTGGTTCCCCAGGTATATGTGCTCTAGCACAGCACTGTTCTAGAATGGGGTGGGGAGCTCTGATGGAAGTATGGCATGAGCCACATGTAATATTTAGTGCGGCTTAGTAATTTAAAGTCTTTGTTTTAGTAGCTACATGAAAATATAAATGGAAAAATTCATTTTAATGACAGCTATTTTAAAACAAAATATAGAAAATAATCGTACGTGCAGCCATTTGAAATTAATTTTCTCTCATGCTCTCTTTGAGTCCAGTGTCTATTATGCACTAACTGTATATCTCAGCTTCCACCAACCAAATTTCAAGTGCTCAACAGCCACCTGTGGCAGGAGCTACACACTGGACAGTGCTTTCCACATATTTCAAAGGCAATAGGTCAGTGTGAAAAAGTATTGACCTTAAAAAGTTACAGCAAATTTGAGTGATGTAATAAACATGTAGGAATCAAATAGTGAATAAATTTAATTATTAGAGACATTTTTGCCTCTATCACAAATAGGGTGCAGAAAATTGGAATAAAATACTTTAGGTTTGGGGAAATTATGCTCTAATTTCCCCATAATTGGGGGAAATTATGCTTTAATAAGTGATCTTGCACAAGAAGACTCATCCTGAAATAAAGACAGTGAGGTGCTAGACACCAAGCATTTTCCTGTGAGACACTAACTCCATGCAGGAATCATTATAGTAGGTAAGAGCTCTAATAGAGAAAATGGAGACCCTGAGACCCCACCCCCAAAAGAAAAGCTCACTCAGCAGAATGTATTGCTATCTACTAATGCCCATTTCTCAAAGAGAGACTGTTCAAAGGTTTTATTTACAACTCAGGCAATGGGTTTCCTCTTAACACAGAAATAACTCTCATTTCATTCTGTACATTCTGCATGTGATAGTGATGCAGTACTTATCTGATGGGATTTTGTGGGTTTTGATTAAAAAATATTCTGCAAATGAGAAGATTGTATAAAAATGTATTAGTATTATTTTCAATATTCTCAAGGAGTTTTAATAAGATAATGTTAGGCTATTTTAACAGAGATACAACAACGTGGCTCAGGAATAGCTAATTTCTATCTTAAGTGGAAATTCCTGGTGTGGGTACATATGCAGGAAGTCCTCCATTAACTTAAATGGCTCTGGGGATGCTGTCCTTTATTACTTCTGAACAATATTCCACGGGAAAAGGAAGAGTGCAAGGTAAGGTTTCTTTTCAAGGAAATATAGGTGTTGTGTCCATGTTCTGTTTCTGTTCATATCGTTGGCAAGAGCACAGTTACAGAAAGGCCTGAGATGTGCTGGAGGCTGTGAATATGGTCTCAGCCTGAGTAACCACAGGTCTATATAAAAGGTGGGGTTATTGCTCGGAATAAATAAGGTGGGTACAAGGTGAAAGTAAGTTGTTTGGCAATATTCAAATCAGGTACAGTTCATTGATTTGATGCTTGATTGTTTGGTCTTAATGAACATGTAGTCAATGTTGGTAGAATTCCAAAATTATATTTTCAGACACAATACTATATCCTTCTGTTGGTTTATTGAATTAATGTCCAAGTTTCATTTTAATATAATCAGGCACCCTGAAGAGTTTAACTGCTCAGTCGCCAGGAAATGTGTAGTCATTTGACATAACCTCTTTTCAAAATATTTTATTTTATTTTATTTCATTTGATGTGTATCTGTGTATTGCTTGCATGTTTGTAAGTGCACCAGTGTCCTCTGTCCACAGAGGTAAGAAGAGGGCCTCATGTCCCCTGGAACTTAGTTGACCTTGGAGGGCAAGGAGCAAAAC
>NW_008335459.1:22097-23209 GCF_000622305.1 Nannospalax galili | reverse complement strand
AGGAGAAAAGGGCTTATTGCAGCCTATCATTGAGGAAAGTCAAGGCAGGAACTTAAAGCAGAGCAGGAACCTGGAAGCAGGAGCTGAACCAGAGGCCATGGAGGAACACTGTTTACTGGTATAAATAGCTTATTTGAATTATTTTTTCATGTATAGGAACGATTCCAAAATCCCATAAGCAGATAATGACTAGTGCTGCTTATGAAAAGTCCTAAAAAACCCTGGTATTCCAGTTTCATTTTTGTGGTAAAATACATTGTTCCAAAGCAATTGAGGAGGGAACAGTGTTTATTTAGCTTACAATCCATGTTTTTGGGAAGCCAAGGCAGAAGTTCAAGTAGTTGATCACATCACATACACTGTGAAGAGCAGAGAGAAACATGCTTTCTGTTTGCTAGCTCAGCTAGCTTTCTTCACACTTATGATTTCAGGGTCCAGCCTAGGGAGTGGTGTCACCCACAGTGGGTTAGGTCAATTAACAGTCAAGACAGTCTCTCAGTGACATGCTCACAAGTCAACTTGATGTAGATAATTCCTCAGTTGATACTCTCTTGGTTGTGGCAAGTTGACATTTAAAATTAACCATTACACTTCAGTTTAGGAAAGAGCCTTGGAATAATATACTGAATATATATAATATATATACCTAATATACCTTAAAGGAGAAAACTGTGTAAGTTGAAGCAGACATTTGTTATATGGAGCAAGAGTGATTTGAGCAATGTATAACAGGGACCATCTCCAGCAAAGTAAGAGTCCTCTCCCATGTAGTGAACAAGATCATGTGCTCAACTTGACCTATGTGTTTTAGAAAATATTAGGCAAGAGATCTTTTTCTGGAAAGTCAATAAAATGAAATAATATAATATACAACATTAGACAAGATGATGTCTAAGATTTTTCCAAGTTTTAAATTTTTATGTCATTTATGACATTCATTCAGAGGCAAACTGATGATAAAACTTTAGTGTTTAAAATACTATTTTCCGGGGCTGGAGAGATGGCTCAGTCGTTGGTTAAGAGCACTGACTGTTCTTGCAGAGGATCTGGGTTTGATTCCCAGTACCCACATGGTGGCTGTGAACCATCCTTAACTCCACTTCCAGGGGAAC
>NW_008335459.1:20338-21327 GCF_000622305.1 Nannospalax galili | reverse complement strand
TATGTTAATTGTTTATTTTGAAAAAAAAAGCTTCAAATAAAATGTTGCTTTGATAGAAGCAAGAATGTGTAAACTTGATGCTAATTTAGTTATTAGACTAATTTACCTGTACAAAATTAAGGGTATAATATAGTCTTGAATAATATTTTAAACTCAAAAGTTCAGGTAATTTGGAAAAATTCAGAAAGATTTAGATCACTCTGTGCCTTAGTTTCTTTTGGATGACAGAATGAAATACCATAGTCTGGGTGACTTACACAGCCGATATTTTTGATAGTTCTAAAAGGTCAGGACAGAGAGGCCAGCTGTCCAGGTTAGACAAGATGATCTTTCTGGCATGCAGATGACTACACTTCTGTGTCTTCATGTGGCACGGCTAGAAAGTCATGCTGGTTTCTTCTTTTATGGATTTACTTTTAGGGATTTACCTTTATGCACCCCACCCCTACTGTCTCTTCCAAATACCACCACATTAGGGATCCCTGCTTCCATCCTGGTGAGCACACACACACACACACACACAAACACACACACACACACACACAATTTTACCCATCGTATCAAGTGCCTTGTCTTAAGCTGGTAATGTTCAAATACATTGTAAGGCTAATATCTACAGCAAGTTACATGGTCCTATAATGTTGAAAGAAGACTAATGTCTTAACAGCAGTTTAACCATCCAGTTTCTGTTTCATGATAGCCAGGGTTAACAGCCTCTGTACTTCAATCTATTACTGTGTAAATTTGGCAACTGACTTCACTATTTGGGGTATCTGATTGCTTACCCACAATACAATGAAAGTAGTAAGAGTGATTAATCACACAGCAAGCAGTAATCACATATCACTATTGCTAAATGTTATTATAGTAAATATCTCATGTTCAAAACAATATACTAAATTATATATAAACTAAAGAAGTTTGTGCATTTTAAGTTCCTCATTAATCTTCCACTAGGAGCTTTTCCAGTGACATGAAAAAATAAATAA
>NW_008335459.1:11796-19645 GCF_000622305.1 Nannospalax galili | reverse complement strand
ACCAGTACATCAGTATATTTATGAAAAGGGACTGAAACTACCTCCAAACAGTGGAGAACATATAGGACAGACTGGGCCCAAACCAGGGCAGTTATCCATGATGTTTGGACTGCACACCATAGGAGAAATAATCTCACCAGAACCAGCATGGTACCCTCAGGATTTGACAGTGATAACCACCTCAGTGATGACTTCTTAGGGACCACCTTGAAGAACCAGAGCTGAGACAATGATCAATTAGACTGCACACTGAGGAGAGATGCTTGCTACAATTCTTTCTCTACTTAAAATAGCTCATGCCATTTTGTTGGAGACAAACTTTCAGTCACTGGACACTTTGTTCTGCGTGAGTCCACTGGACCCATTTACTGGTTCCTCTTTCCAATGCATTGATTAACATTTTATCTCTGCTTTTCAAAATTTCATGACCTGGACTGGCCTCTTATGATGGTTCGCTAACCCTAGACCATGGACTATTGAAGCCAGGTTGTTGCCCTGACACTCTGGTTACAATCAGTGGATCCAGATATGCTATTTAAAAAATAGTCCAAGAATTGACTTAGATAAATGGCTGCTGCCAGACTGAAATTTATTTATCATGACATTAGAGATTGTGTACATACTTGAGAGTATAAATCCTGATAAAAGAATATCAAATCATATTCTGTAGACTACATTAAGGATGTCTTGTTGCCCTGACACTCTGGTTACAATCAGTGGATCCAGATATGCTATTTAAAAAATAGTCCAAGAATTGACTTAGATAAATGGCTGCTGCCAGACTGAAATTTATTTATCATGACATTAGAGATTGTGTACATACTTGAGAGTATAAATCCTGATAAAAGAATATCAAATCATATTCTGTAGACTACATTAAGGATGTCCTAACTTCTCAAAATGATGTTGTCAAAAATTAATTAAATAAAAAGGTCCTTTTAACTCTTTAAGGAAAACAAGGGAAATAAACTTGTCCAAATAAAATCTATAGGAAAATTTGTCAGCCCCTTTTGTGAACTAAAAAAGCTTCTATAAATGCATTGTATTTGAAAGACAGATACAGAGTAAGAATGGTAGTCACAAATATTTATTTTGTGAGAAAAGAGCAATATAAAAACTGTTATCAGTTACTTCTCTTGTTGCTTTACAAAAGCAACTTAAGAAAGGAAGGACTTATTCTGATCACAGTTTGAAAATACAGCAGGAAGCAGAGAGTAATGAAGGCTGGTGTACCCCTAACTTTAATTATTACTTTAATTCCAGGACCCCAGATCATGGAATGGTGCACTCTACATCTAGGGTGTGTATTCCCAACCCCACTAACCCTATCTAGAAACTCCCTCACAGACACCTAGAGATTTGTCTCCTAGTTGATTCTAGATCCTGTTAATTTACCATAGATATTAAGTGTCACAGGGACAGAGCTATTTACATGAGATCTTTAACCTCTTTCTTTCCCAACAGAACATAATCAATGCCAGCAGTCATGAAGAGTCCAATCAAGCAGAATGTGTGAACACGTGCCATTTGGACACATGTCAATGGAGTTGCAAGATAAAAAATATAAATGTTTGAATAAGAAACATTTCTAGAAACAGAAGAGGAGATAAAATGCATTTACAAAAATTTGATGCTATTAAAAGACTATTTCCCTTAAAGAATAAAGAAATTAAGACTGTTGGAAATAAGGTAAGAGACTAAATTTTCCATTTTTCTCAGAGCATTTATGTTAAAAATTTGCAATTTTGGCCGGGCGTGGTGGCACACACCTTCAATCCCAGCACTCGGGAGACAGAGACAGGTAGACCTCTGTGAGTTCAAGACCAGCCTGGTCTACATAGTGAGTTCCAGGACAGCTGGGGCTACAAGGAGACATTGTCTCAAAAAGACAAAAACAAAACAAAACAAAACAAAAACTTGAAATTTTGAGGGGTTTCCCCTTTTGAAATGTATCCAAATCCTTTTGTTTATCTAAATACACATTTGGTCAGCTTTACAACCTAGGAGCCATCTCTTAGACATGTAACCATTGCTGGTGATCACAAGCCAATATTCTGGTTTCTGTACAAGTAAAAGTGACTAAACCCAAAGGGGACTTGCTGCAAATTGCAGAATGGCCTCCAGTTAGCAAGGATAAGAGAGGCTTTCCTCTGGATAATGATAATTAGCTAATTCATATAGACACTTTGATTACTAGGTAAATTTAACAAGACTCATATATGACAAAATTATGTGTGAGTGGTACAGTCAAATCCTCTCTACTGATAGCTGTATAAAATAGTGAACTTTCTTTCTGATTTTGCAATCTCTTGGAGTATTTCCTGTCACCTGTATTACACTCAGGTTTAATGATATTCAATAACAAAAGTGTTTATTTTCTATATTGTCTTTGTATATAGGATTTCTTGGTTGGGAGATTTGGGGTTTTGTGGTACTGAGCATCAAAGCCAGGACCTTGTACACGTTAGTCAAATTCCTGTCAACACAGTTTCTTTCCCAAACACTGTGGTACACAGTTACTGTGGATACGTGGCCTATATTCCCTGGATTTGCTATCTTAATGCATCCAGTATCTGTTTGTCCTTCTGCTTGATGACATATTTTGCCCTGGGAGATACCTATCCCAAGCACACAGCATGTAGGATATGCCAGGAAAGGAACCCTCATTCCAGCTCCCTATGAGAGCCCAGAGTAGAGGCAGAAAGCTGGCCTGTACTTTCTCCTTCCTCACTGACTCTTAGGAATATGCTCTAGTCTCCCACAGCTTTATTTTGCGTGGAGAGATGCCTTCACTGGTTTTATTGATTTTTAAAAATATTTCCTCACTCCTAACCCTAATAACTCCTTTCAAATAAACTTAACTAAATCGAATCTTACAGTGCCTTTTCTGGGAGGTCGTACATGAAGACGATTCAGCAGATTAAGAAAACAATGTCTGGAATCACATAGACATCAAAAAAACATTAGCTGTGAAGGAACTCCATAAATAAACAATGTAACAGAAAGAGCATCAGAGATGATGAGGACAGATTCAGGAAAGGTAATGTGTAAATAATAGGAATTCTACAGTGAGAAAAGATTCTGGAAGAATACAAAGAAAGTCTACAGAGTAAGAAGACTCATTTTGTTTCATTCTTGACTGAAGGGAGAAGAAAAAAAATCTGTACTAGGGACTATCAGTAATAATATTTCTGAACTAATTTACATTTTTTCTCTTTTTTTCTGTTTGTTTTTAAGACAGGGTCAGTCTAGGTACCATAATCTACACAACTCTGGTGGGCCTGTAGTCCAGGCTAGTTTCAAATTCATGGTCTTCCCTTCTTAGTCTCTGAATGTTGGGATTATGGGTATATTCCACTGCACCTGGCTTTGAAATTTCTGAATGAATAAAAACAAACAAAACCTCAGGGAAGCTTTTAGAATCACTCCTACAAAAAGAAAACAAAATATAACTGGTACTGGATTTCCAATTTTTATTTTAAATTTAGAAACAGGGATTAGAGCTGTAGTTCAGTGGTAGTGTGCATTCTTAGCATGCATGAGATCTTGGATTCAAGCCTCAACACCTCAAAAAATAAATTATATAAAAATAATATGCCTATTTTGTTGCACAGGGAATTGTATTTACTATTCTAGAAATGGTGTCTAGCATTTGATCATCCTTTGAATGTACTGAGAATTTTATGAGTATTGAATTTCCAAAGTCATTGGTGTTCATAATATAAAATAGTGATATTTTATTTTGTTACATATTCCACTACAAATTTTTTATTATGTTCTTCCAAGAAATATAATATTTAAGGTACTTGTAATTAATATATTATACAATATTATGCAATACAGTATTTTCACTAATGCAAATAGACAAACTTCTAAGCAGGCTGATAAAATTAATTGATTTTTACAATTTATTTATTTTGTATGCATGCATGCATGTACAGGCACCACAGCATATCGATGGTTGTTAGAGGATGAATTATGGTAACTGATTCTCTCTTTCCATTTAGTGGGTTGTGGGGGTTGAACTAAGGTTGTCACGCTTGGTGGAAAGCACCTTTATCAGCAGAGCTACCTCGCTGGACTTTAAATCCAGTTTTAGAACGCCTTAAGTATATACAACAACTAAGGCAATATGAAAAATAAAAGATGTTTGTCAAGAACAAGGGTAAATTTAGAAAATACATTGAAATCCCTTTACTTGGCATGATGACCCTTGGGGAATCTGAGTCTTGTCTTTCATTTCAAGAAGAGATATTCTAAGGAAAGAAGAACCTAAGGAAAGTCAGAGACTGGCAATTTATAAATTAGAATAGCTTGGGAGATACCTATCCCAAGCACACAGCATGTTGGATATGCCAGGAAATGAACCCTCATTCCAACTCCCTATGAGAGCCCGGAGTAGAGGCAGAAAGCTGGCCTGTACATAAAAGGTATGCTGAAAAGAAACCTATGAACTAAGGATCTACGACCTGATAGACGTGGCCTGAACTGCTCTCACCTCCCCACTAAGAAGTCAAGTTCATCACTGCCAACCAATACCAGAAAAGCCAGTACCATGGGTCCCAGATGGCAGGAAGCAACAGGCAATGCCTGCTTCTCAAAAAAATTTTGGACGTGGGATGTCGGTTTAAGGAAGACACTTGTGCAAACAGATATTTGGTAGAGGAAGCAGAAGTTGGATATGAAACGGGCTTTGACCCACTGTGCTGAAGTGGAGTGACCTAGAGTGAGGGGGTAGGACCAGCAACACAAGCCTGCAAAGGCTGCTGAAACATTTTTGCAGAGTGTATTGATGCTGCCCACAAGTAAGGCAATAGCTACACACAGATCAATTTGGCTCTCGACAGTATCATATGGAGTGCTGTACTTTGATCAGATGCATTATGCTGCTTATCTAGCAACAAGCCTGAGAAGCAAACACCATTAGGACTGATAAAGTGGCTACCCACTGACTAGAATATACTCTATACCTGACCTCAGTGTGAAAGGGCACACATTTATAGTATGCACTCAAGGTCAAGAAATGATAGGGCCGGAAGACTATATACTTCCATTTCTAGCTTTCTGAAGATCAAACTTGATCATATTAGCTTCTACTTACAGCCTCCCCTGACATTTCATTTATGTAAAGTTCAGCATTTTAACACTTCTTTATCATCTGACACTGGTTTAGGCTGCCAGTTTTATCTTCTGACATCTCTTTTACAGACATAATTTTCAATTGCTCAACAATTCTTACTCATCTCTGAAGTAATTATCCCCTTTCAGGTCATACTGACCTTTGTTCTTGCAAGGTTCATATCAAATCTATTCATGTAGACACCACAGAGCCAGCAACGCAGAAATGACTGCACCTCAGAATTCTAAGTGGAAGCATCTTAAATGATGCCATGTCTTAAATGTTTGGTATTGTCTTACCAATACCAATGATAAGGGTAGAAGGACCATCAGAATCAGAGCTCTGTGAAGCTGGGAACTCAAGCCCTAAGGGCAAAGAGCTACTGGTGGCCAGCTGCAAGATCTAATGGATGGTCCCCCGCTGTCAGCAGAGCAGCAGCCTGGAAGGTAATGTGAAAACCCAGCTGGACAGAAACAGACATTTAAAACACTGCCTGTTCTGGTGAACAGACTAGAGTCTGCAAGTGTCCTACAGATGAGTTGGAGAGAGAGCAGCAGGACAGCTGCAGATGGAAACCATGGCAGCAGTTCCAGGAAGAGGAAGGTGATCTGATCATAATGTCCAACTGGAAATGGACAGAAATTCCTGAATGCCCATTGACAGCTGAATGCCAACTTGCTTTCCATGCATTGATCTGATTGGGAACATTTGGGATTAGCCCAGCTATTTACCCCTCAAAATCCAGGCTTGACAGCTCTTTCCTGAATGGTCCCATTTTCCACCTCATTTTCACACAATCAGCCAATCGATATCCACCTGCCTCTATATAAGAGAGTATACACACTGGACAGACAGAACTTTCTGGAACAGTAACACTCCCACCGTTGGCAAACTCTTGACTAGAATTCCATTGGTACTAAGAGTTCCAAGCTTACTTATTTCATGTGCTATTCCTATGGCTACAAGTTTTTACTATTTAAAGTTGTTAATTCTACTTTACAGAAGTTCTCCTCATTTGTTCACTCCCTACTGTGAGCACTATTCATTCTTGGAGAGGGAAAAATAAGAAAAAGATCAGACACAAGGGAATGATGTCTCATCCACAGTCTCATCAGTACTGCTCTACATCAGAATATTTGACTTCACAAATTCTTTAAATAAAGAGTTTTTCTAGAGGCATTTGACTTATATTGTCCATGTGTGCACATGCATGCACATGTGTCTCCCTACTGTGAGCACTATTCATTCTTGGAGAGGGAAAAATAAGAAAAAGATCAGACACAAGGGAATGATGTCTCATCCACAGTCTCATCAGTACTGCTCTACATCAGAATATTTGACTTCACAAATTCTTTAAATAAAGAGTTTTTCTAGAGGCATTTGACTTATATTGTCCATGTGTGCACATGCATGCACATGTGTAAGGTGGATGAAACTATTGATTAAAGAAGAATATAGTTAAGTAATGCTTCTTAGATGACATCTGAATGGCTAAAAGATATACAATATTTGCATTAATTGTTTTTATTTATAAAGAAAAAAATCTGTTATGCTTCCTATTAGCTGGAAGCCATGTTTTCCAGAATGGCTAAAAGATATACAATATTTGCATTAATTGTTTTTATTTATAAAGAAAAAATCTGTTATGCTTCCTATTAGCTGGAAGCCATGTTTTCCAGAGTCAGCTTGCAAAGTGCTGAGAATAAAAGACTCTGAAGGTCAGCCCTTTATGAGTCCCTCATAAACCCCACCAAGACTCAGAGAACATCAGAAGAGAAAGTGGAATGTAAGGAATGTAAGAGTTCGAGTACAGGGAAGAGTGCTGTAAAATGCTGTCTTCTGGAAATGAAGTGGTTACACAGTCCTGAACTCACAGTAGCTGATAGATTTCCCATGCTCCAGGGGGCATAGTCCTATACACACCCACATATAGGCAGCACCAGTTGGACTTAGTGGGTTGTCACACACATACAAAAAAAAGAAAGAATAAAAAAAGGACATGAAGTTGAAATGGGGCATATGGAGGAATATTGTGGTTTAAATATGAAATGTCCCATATCACCTCATGTATTTGATTACTTGGTCTCTAGCTGGTGGTATGTTTGGGAGGATATTGAATCTTTTAGGAGGTGAAGCCTTGCTAGAAGAAGTATGTCACTGGGAGCAGGCTTTGAAGTCTTATAGCATGGTCCCACATCCTGTTCTCTTTCTCTCTTTTCCTGTTTGTGGATGAAATGTGATCACTCTACTTTCTGGATGCTCAGTCAGTTTCATGCTCCTGCTGCAGGGCCTTCCCCACCATGATGGACTGTATTTCCTCTGGAAGTGTAAGCCAGAATAAACTGTTTCTTCCCTAACTTGTTTTTGGCTAGAATATTCTATAACAACAATAGAAAAGTAACTAAGATGAAAATAATCAGTTGTTCTGATAAACCTGACCATGCTATGTTTTGAAGGAATGGGGAGGACTTTGGGATTCTCAGCTAGAAACACCATTAAGTGATATGGGCAGAGCTTAATGGGCCATTCTTATAATGAAGAAGAAAGGAGGGTGAGAGTAACATGGAGAGTGGAGACCCAGCTCATGAGGTTACAGAAGGACAAGGACTCTATTAGCACCTGGCTTAGAAGCCATTCATGTGGTATTTTAGTACAAAATCTGGCTTCATTTTGTGCATTTCCTGAGAATTTATGTGAGGCTGAATTGAAAAGTAATGGACTGATTTCTGG
>NW_008335459.1:9237-11054 GCF_000622305.1 Nannospalax galili | reverse complement strand
ATTTTTGGTATTTAGTTTTATTTTTATTTGTGTATGAGTGTATTGTCTGTATGTGTGTAAGTGCACCTGTGTTGTGCAATGCCCACAAAGGTCAGAAGAGGGCATGAATTCCCCTAGAAGTAGAGTTATGGACAGTTGTTAGCTGCCATGTGAGTGGTAGGAATCAAACTCAGGTCCTATGCAAGAGTAGCCAGTGTTCTGAACTGCTGAGTCATCTTTCCTTCCCCAGTTCTTCCTTTTGAAATGGGAATGAGTAGATATTTTGTGCTCCTATAGTTGGAAGTATTTAAATTACCTTTTGATTTTACAGGGGTTACATACAGTATGAGATTACTTTGAGTCTCAGAAGACACTATTAACTTTGGATTTTTGAACATTTTTGGCAACGGTTAAAGACTACAGAGAATTTGAAGTTGTACTAAATGCATCGTACTAACCGTATTTTTTTGCAATCTTATTTAAAGCTCACAATAGGCCAGTATTGAATCATGAGATTGCCATGAGCCTATGGAGGCCAGGGTGGAATGTTGTGATTTGAATATGAAATGTCTCTCAGAAGCTCATTTGTTTGAAGACTTGGTTTCCAGCTGGTGGCATTGTTTATGAAGGTTCTGGAATCTTCAGCAGGTGGAACTTTGCTGTAGGAAATGTGGGGGTGGGCTTTGAGGCCCCAACTCCAGTTCTCTATCTCTGCTTCTTATGTGTGGAATAATGTGATCAGTCTGTTCCTGAATGCAAAGTCAACCCCACACTCCTGATGACATGCCTTTCTTGTGATGATACCTGGAACTGTAACTCACAATAAATCATTTCTTCCCTAACATGTTTTTTGTCAGGAAATTTTATCACAGCAATAAAACAGTCACTTATACAAAGGGAGTTGGCAGGGGCAACATGAAGGTTGGAGGTGATCATATTTTATTGTATATATTTATGAAATTCTCAAATAATAAAAATATAACAATATTTTTGATATATTCTTTTGATAATAATAATTGACCTTTGAAACCTTTGTCTTATCACGTGATTTTTTTCCCTTTCAGCCCTGAACCATCCATTAGCAGAAATACCTATGATACATTCAGTAGAGGGTTCTTTCTAATGCAGGTGGTAAAAAGGGAATGGAAATGTGTGTGGATTTTCAAAGAAAACGGTAACTTGAGGGAGGATACATTTGTGTTTAAGTGTTGAGGTTATGTTGTTTAGGTCTATGGCGACTGTAAACCCTAAAATAGAAATTGTAATGGCTATTAATTTTAGTGATAGTGGTATTGTTATTGTGGGAATATTAGTTGGTGGGAGATTTGAGGTAATTATAAATCCTGCTAGGATACTCCCCAGGGCTAGGCGGTTAATAGGGTTAATAAGTTGAGGGTTATTTTCGTTTATTGTGATTGTTGGGGTGAAGTGTGGTTTAGATATTACAACGAAGAAGATGATTCGTGTGCTGTATACAGCAGTTATTGAGGTGGCGATTAGTGTGACTAGTAAGGCTCAGGCGTTGGTATTAGACGTATTAAGGGTTTCGATGATTAAGTCTTTTCAGTATAAACCCTGTAAGACATAAAATTGAATGAGTTTTTAACCTTTAAAAGAGATCTCAATTTCATTATTAAAATACACAGTTTCATACAGTAAAATTCATTTTTAATGCACTTGACATTAAGATATCTGCATATGGGTTTCTAGTGTCTATATATATGATTATTACTAGTCACAGTTGGTTACTTTCTGAGCTCCTTGGAGAAATGAAATTTTTAATGAGTTTTTAAAAATAATAGGTAAAGACAAGGAACAGCTCAAAAACTAATACAAGA
>NW_008335459.1:7071-8572 GCF_000622305.1 Nannospalax galili | reverse complement strand
CTTAAGTCTCCAGCTAGGATGAGAATAGCATTGCCTCACATAGAGGCATCTCTCAGGTCAGAATGAACTGTGGATGGGTTACTTTTATTCCAGAGGTCATCTCCGGAAAGAAGGAATTTAATCATTTCTTTAAGATTCCTTTATCATTCTTTCGATACAACCTAAGGTCTACCAGGAAAACAAGTATGTGCACAGGCCATTTAGACTCTACTCTAAGAAAAAAACTACCATATGAACTTATTAATATAATCAACATGCGAACACACCATGTGTTATGAGTTTCAGGAGAGAACCTGACCCTAATTAGAGACCTCATCATTTCCATGGAGATGTAAGCATTTGCATCTGTGTGTAAAGAACTGCGCTCTGTGACACAGAAGAGACACTAGAGTTCACTAATGGACTTATTCAACAATGTACTCAGAGCGAACTGGCTCCTTTAGGGACACAGCAGTATCTCTTTGTCAGTTTTACCCTGATAAAATTGCTAGAATAATATTTCAAGATATTTCAAGAAGTGATTGTTTTTGAATTACTTTTCAACACATTTTCTGTCTTTTTGTTCCTAAACATAATTTTAGAGATGAGGTACTGGTCCATCTCTTTGAAGAAAAGCAGGGATTTGAAAATGAAGAGGCAGAGTATTGAGGATCTCACTCAGCTTGTTTCAGAGTCACCCAGTTAGATCAGTGTCTTGACTCTGTAATTAATGGTGTCTTCGTTCACTCTTAAAAGTATTCAAGTTTAACAATAAACTAGACTGTTGGTCCAAGTAAAGGTGTATGCAGGAAACCAGGCCCTACTGTCAAGAATCATAGAGGGTCCAGTTGTTTCTATGAAAGTCATGCAACCAGTACAATGTGAGTTCACGGAGAAGAGTCAGAGAAAATATGAGAGTGGAGGGCCTGTCACCAGAAGTGGAGAACTGCACTTGAATTATTTAAGGTAGTGACTGCTGTGTTTGCATCTGATTTCCTGTGTGTCCCCTAAAGGCTGACATGATTTAAAGCTAGTTATGAAATGTCACTTGGTCAAGGCAGTAGTAATCTTGGACATGATCCAGTGGTTTTTTGGCAGGACAAGCTTATTTCTGAAAGAATGAGATGTTATGAAGAAAGCCATCTAATGTGCTCGGTCCCTTATGCTACCTACAGCTTTTCAACCACAATGTGACTCTACCAATTGCAAGTCAAATAAACCTCTTTTCTTGAAAGAATCCAGTCTCGGGCATTTTGGTACAGTAACACCAACTAAGCTAAGTCAGGAAAGTAATTTGGATTTTTCAGAAGGGAAATGCTAATTAGCACCATGTGTCAAAATATGAAAATCAGCCAGCAATTTGTGAATTACTGGATCTGCACAGTTTTAACTCACCATTTTCCACATCAAGTTTCTTTCTGAAAATAAAAAGATGCCTCACAAACATGACTTTAGTTTTCACCTTACAAAAAAAATCAGTTTCTAAATTTTAAACAAATTATCATTTGTAAAAGAAACATTA
>NW_008335459.1:5515-6391 GCF_000622305.1 Nannospalax galili | reverse complement strand
TCTCTCTCTCTCTCTCTCTCTCTCTCTCTCTCTCTCTCTCTCTCTCCCTCCCTCCCCCTCTCCCTCTCCCTCTCCCTCTCCCTCTCATCCCCTATGCTTTCTGGAGACATGAGTTAAGTGACTTTTCTGTACTGTAGCCTTCAGTCAAGATATGTGACCTCACCAAACTCTGAAACGATGGAGCTGCTGACCATGCACTGAAAACCCTGAAACTGAGCCACAGTAAGTATATCTTCCTTTAAATTGCTTCTGTCAGATACTTGCCATAGTGAAGATAAACTAATTAGTATACTGTATCACAAATAACAGACTGAAAATGCAATCTATATGCTAAGAGAAGCTTTTAATGACCCAAAGACTGGCTAAAGGAGACATTGCTAACATGACATCGACAAATATATGAAATGCATGAAGTGACTAGGAAAAAAATACTACTTAATTACATCTTTAGTGCTTTTAATATAAATGTAGCGTTTGGAGACTATATCTATATTCCTTAATGTCTTCATTTCAAGTTTGCTCAATGACTTTTCCTAGCCTCATTTTTAGGATATGAGGCATTCGCTTTGCATTTTGGATGACATCAAGGAATGGCAAGTTAGTGAATAGAAAAAAGGACATGCTTCACCATGAAAAAAACAACTTATTCCAAATCAGAGCACGCCCCATTCCTATAAAGTTCTTCAAACTAGGTTAACTTTTGGAGTACTTCATGCCACCTCTTGCTGGTTTTTTTTTTTTCTTGAGTCACATAGAATAATGGCCTTTTAAACACAAAATGGACAAGCATAGGCATGCACTCCTCAGTTAATGCATCCAGAAGAGTCCTGGGTTAGAGCATACTTTGTGCATCTCACTGTGCGACACTTGCTTATG
>NW_008335459.1:1172-5076 GCF_000622305.1 Nannospalax galili | reverse complement strand
TGAGATGTCAGGAGAGCAATGGTGGAGATAACTGTCACACTCAAAGAACCAGGGTTTGCAAATAATGACTGAGAAAAACATGTTAGGCAAATGTGGTACCTGAGATCAATTGTGGTGAAAAGATTTAATATTCTAATGTTTGTCAAAGTAACTCAATTTGATGCTACAGCTTTGAAAATATAGCAGTCATAATTTAAAACTTAATGATAGGGGCTGAAATGATGGCTCAGTGGTTAAGAGCACTGGCTATTCTTGAGATGACCTGGGTTCGAGTCCCAGCATCCACATGGCAGCCAACAACCATCCATAACTCCAGTTCCAGGGGAATCTGATGCCCTATTCTGTCCTCCAAGCACGCTGCATGACACAGGCTTACTTATATACATGCAGACAATACTCTCATAAGTATAAAATAAATTTGAAATATTAAAAAATGAATGACTGGTATATTTTAATCATTATGAATGCAGAAGTACTAGAAATGGAAATATATTTACTTTTCAATATATCTAAGTTTAAAACCTGAATTAAAGAATCTTTTGAAATTTTAAAGCATTCTGAAAGACCATTAGTGAAATAAAAAAAAGCAATTAAGCAATTTAAATGATTTAATCAAAGAAAATCAATTGGACTAATTCAGTGTATAAATATTTAAGTGAACTTAAAAATTTTTTTTGATTTATTTATTTTTATTTTATGTGTATAAGCCTTGTCCATGCATGTATGTAAGTGTACCCATGTTGTACAGTGCTCACAGAAAACATAAGAGGGCATCGAATCCCCTGGAACTGGAGTTACAGATGGTGTTAACCTCCATGTGGGTGCTGGGATTCAAACCGGGCTTCTGCAAGAAACAGCCAGTGCCCTTAACTGCTGAGCCATCTCCCCAGCCCCTTAAATGAACTACTTTTAAACATAGTTCATTAAACATACTTTATCCATAATATATTAATATATTAAACTCTATTTCCTATAGTCTTAAATAATTCTGAACATAGCCGGTTCTTGCTAACAAAATGAGTTATTTTTCAAAACAGCCACACAGTTTGTATTAAAAATCATTCCTTTGTTTTCTATCTTATGCACAAAGTCAAGTGGGTTAATCATGCTAGTTTTGATGATGCTTTTTTCTCAGAATGGAAAAATACTTTCTTTAAGGATGATTATTCTTGAGATCTCAGCTTAAAGCTAAATACATATAGAGTAACTTTAGAACAGATTGCCTTAATCTTTCCTGACATCTTTTTAACAGTCTATGTAGCTTCTCTTTGCCTGTCATTTCTAAAGTCATGCCAATAATTAAACAGACAACTTTAGGTTGAAATAAAGAAAACAATAAGAAAAAAGAATTTCATCAAATGTGAACCGATCTGCAAGAATAAGAGAGCAAATGAATACTTTGCATTTTTTCTTGAATTTCTAACAGTCACCTCAAATCATACTCAACACTGTGAGTTCACCTCATCATAAATTGGTGTGTCCTGAGGGGTACTTGTTCCTCCCAGGGGTGGGGCCTGCTGTGGAGCGTTAGCTACAGAGAAGGAGCTAAGGATAATTATCCAGGAGGGAGGAGTGTTGGCACAAATTTGGCTGGCATGGAAAACAATGGCCTACGTGTCTTGCCTGCGTCGATGCGAGAGGAGGCATTACCTACCTGGAGCGAGACTGCTGAGCCACAGAGTGGTATGTGTGTGTGAGTCAAGACAGGAGGATCTCTGGAGCTCACTGGCCAGCCAGCCAGGCCGAATCAACTAGCTACAAGTTCAGTAAGAAATCCTATTTCAAAAATTAAGGTGGAGAGCAGTAAAAGAAGTCTAATGCTGACTTCTGACTGCCACACATATACATACATGTGTACATGCAGTCACACACATGTGCATACCAAAGAAACACACACATAGACACCATACTTACATACACACACTCAAAATTGATCAATCAATCAATCAATCAATCAATCAGTTGACATATATCCAAATGGAATTAAATTAGTATGTCAATGATATTTTTTCATTGTATGATTCAAAATAGCAAGAAATGGAAAGGATGTCAATCAGCTGTTGAACTGCTTATAAGAATGTAGTACATAGCCAAGTGGAAAGCCACTCTAC
This sequence comes from Nannospalax galili, assembly GCF_000622305.1. Classification (NCBI taxonomy): domain Eukaryota; kingdom Metazoa; phylum Chordata; class Mammalia; order Rodentia; family Spalacidae; genus Nannospalax; species Nannospalax galili. Next base: position 2,965 of record NW_008335459.1, on the reverse strand, counting down.
TCTGACCCAAAATGGGAATGAAATCTTATCACTTGTTTGGTGGTGGAAATCTTGTTGAGTGTGGTTATGTTTTAAATTGTAGATCTCACATTAATCAAATGCAGGTTAACCTATTACAAGATTTTTTTAGTGGCCTCAATTAACATTTTTTAATTAAATTTTTGCAATTTCCACACAATACAGTTTGATGGTATTTAGATCCCATTCCCTCTGCACCTCCACTTAGTGTTTCCTGTCCTCATTCACTCACCAGCTCACCAAGTTTTCCTGAGGTGGCACATTCAGAGTCTGGAGACAAACATTAGGACCCACCTACAGTGACTTCTGGAAAGTATTTGACATCATTTCACTCCAGAATGGCGCATAGTATTTAGTGTTTCAGTTAAAGTGCTTTGGCAGGGAATATGAGACTGATCAGCAGACTGTTAATTTGGAAGACATTACACACACATACACACACACGTGCTTATGTTATATATATATATATATATATATGTATGTATATATGCCTACAAAGTCTAATTTGTGTCCCCATAAGTCCTTCAGTGTAGATCCATCCCCTGTAGCATGGTTAAATTACCAAGACCCACGTACTTGAAAGAGACTGACTTTCTCTCTCCCAGCAGCTGTGGGTTGCCAATAGTTCCTCAGGTAAGGTTGTGATTTCTTACCCACTTCCCCATGTCTATGATGGAAATTTTTTTTGTTTGAGCTTGAATGGGACATGTACATGTCATCACCACTGCTGCATTGTCAATTGACAGTTTTAAATGTGAGATACAATGATGTTCATAGAACACTCACTAGTAACAAAGAGAATGCCATGAAGTAAGGGTAAGTGTTATTTGGGAAAAGTTAGTTTCAATTACACAGTTTAGTATTAGTTTGCAATTGTTGCTTTAACACATTACCACAGTCATAATGGCTTAGAGTAACATAAATTTATTCTCTTTTGGTTCTGTGGTCAGAAATCTAACTTCAGTGAGGGCAATGGGCTATGACTTCAAGATGAAATGTCACCCTCAGGTTTTTATGCTGAAGACCAGTCTCATTCTGGTAGTGCTGTTTTGGGAGGTGATAGGAACTCTGGGAGGTAGGACCTTGTGGGAGGAAGCAGGTTGCTGAGGTATGTCTTTATAGAGTATATCTTGAGCTGGAAACTTTCTGTCATTCTCTTCCTGGCCACTAGATGTTGAGCAACATTGTTCCTCCATGCCCTTCCTTCATGGTGTTCGGCTTCACCATGGCCTGTAACAACAGATCTGGCCAACTATAGACTGCAATCACTGAACCTGTTACAAGAATCTCTGCATTCAGAGCAGTCACTGGAAACTGAGCAGAGAATCACAATCTTTATTCATGCCTCCATGGACTCAAGTGAGTCTCTCCAATGACTGAGCACTAACCTGCAGTTTTAACAGAATTTATAGGCAATTTCATTTGATTCCAATCCTGTTCTGTCATTGGTAGTTTTAAACTTCTGTCAAGTGGCAGGGGGCCATGCACAGGGGTCTCTAGCCTAGGTGATAGTGGAGTAGAAGAGGGAACTTGGTCAGTGTGTTTACAGAAGTGGGATAGCTGGAGGTGTGTCCTTTGTGGATAGCTGCATTATAATATAAGGCATTATGGTTTCTTTTCTCAGGTTAGACTCTCTGTCTCAAATGTATGAGATAATATTAGTTTTTTCTTCTTTAAATGGTCTCACATTTGGTCACAGCCAGAAGAAAGTAGGAGAGAGAGAGGAGAGAGAGAGAGAGAGAGAGAGAGAGAGAGAGAGAGAGAGAAAAAAAAAG
>NW_008335459.1:0-459 GCF_000622305.1 Nannospalax galili | reverse complement strand
GAATTATGGACAGTTTTAGCCTCCATGTGTGTGCTGGGATTTGAACCTGGATCTTTTGCAAGGACAGTCAGTGTTCTTAACCCCTGAGCCATCTTTCCAGCCTCCTCAAGCCAGTATTTTTAAAAGAATAACATACAAGTGGCTTGAGAATTCATCTGAAGGGCTGTTTATTACAAACTTGATATTGCTCAGTGGAAATTAGGGAAAGGAGAAAAATCAAATCCCATAGTGTACAGATTTGTGTGATTTAAATAACATTCTTATAAAAGGGTATAGGTTTAAAATCTTCCATATAATTCAAAATTTGAAATTATAAAATTGCCTTCAATAGCAATAAATAAGCAAACTAGAATGAAAAAAGGCTACTGTTTACTCTAAAATTTAGCAGAAATTGTTATTAAAAAAAACCTGTATCCACTGGAATGCAGTCTGCAACGTGACTGCAGCAGCCCCTAAGAA
>NW_008335458.1:0-1239 GCF_000622305.1 Nannospalax galili | reverse complement strand
ACCAGTGAAGAGAAGAGCTTCTAAAACGGATAAAGCAGCCTGAGGTCCATCACAAACTTGCAGACAGACTTGGCAGTGTTGCTCACCTGGTACTGGCTTTAGAGGCATGAAAGATGGAAGAGGGAAGGGGTTGTCAATTCTTCCCCTGAGGTTTCAGAGAACCTTGGAGGCCAGGTAGCATGAAGCAGAGGTTCCCCTGCCTAGAAGAGGCACTAGTGGGCCATTGTGTGAAGCCGTGAAGGTGAAGCCTGGTTGGCAATGGAGACCCCAAGACGTTTGTTATTCCAGAGCTGTGAGGCATCTGCCAAGAAGACTTTCACAGAGGGAGTGGTACCAGAACAAGAGAGAGAGCTGTATGTTGCATGCAGAAAGAGGCTGAGCCATCTAAGCCCTTTGGAAGTGAAGTCCCAGAAGTTGGATGTGGAACTACTGGATTTGGTGTTTGACCTGCTGGTTTTTGGTAATGTATTGTTCCAGTATTTCCTTACTATTCCTCCATTCATACCTTTTGGAATGGTAATGTGTATTCAGTTCCATGTAATTTGTCTTTTGATTTTATAAAGGCCTACAGTTAAGATATTTACCTAAATCCACTTTGGACTCTTTATTTTTGAATAGTATTGAGACTGATAATGACTATGGGGAATTTGAAAGTTGGACTAAATACATTTTGCATTTTATATGATCATGAGCCTATGGGGGCAAGGGGATGGAATGTGGTAGTTTGAATGAAAATGTCCCCCATAGCCTCCAAGTGTTTGGACATTTTGTCCCTAGATGATGGCGGTGTTTTGGGAGGTGTGCCTATTCTGGAGGAAGCACGTCATTGGGGTTGGGAGTAGAGAGTTCTTAAGCCTTGCTAGACCTCCAGTCATTTCTTGCTTCCTGTTCCTGCATGATGATGTGAGAGCTTCCCTTCTGCTGCTCCTCCTGCTCTAGCCACCTCCAGCCACCATGCCTCCCTGCCATGACAGACTGTAATTCCCCTGGAACCGTAAGCTCAAATAAAATCTTGCTTCTATAAATTGCTTTGGCCAGGGTTTGTATCACAACAACAGAAAAGTGACTAATACACACATACACACACAAAATGGGAAAAACACATGAATAGGAATTTCTAAAAGAAGACATATAGATGGTTAATAGGTGTATCAAAAATGACTCAGTATAATTAATAACCATGGAAAAGTAAATTCAACCATAATGAACTATCACTTAATATCTTTTAGAATGCCTATT
>NW_008335457.1:567-689 GCF_000622305.1 Nannospalax galili | reverse complement strand
TTTTATTAATGAGGAAACTGAGGCACATATAAGCAAAGTTATACTGGCAGCTCATGATTTCGTTCTAACTATAGGGACAAAAGTCAAGTATGTGGGCCTTTAGTGCTATCTAGGAAAGTAAG
>NW_008335457.1:0-157 GCF_000622305.1 Nannospalax galili | reverse complement strand
AGTTCCCACAACCCCCGTCTTCTATTATCCTTCATTCTTTTCTCTGCCTGCATTAGCTCAACGTTTTAACTTTTTACAAATAACCAAGATTATGTGATCTCTGCAATTCTCTGCATGACTTTTTAACATAACATAATGTCCCCCAGTTTCATATACA
>NW_008335456.1:12924-15749 GCF_000622305.1 Nannospalax galili | reverse complement strand
TTCTCATCCCTTCTTGTCACAGACATGGGGGGAGGGGCACATCCTCAAACATTGGACCTTAGAGCACATTTTGAGACTAGCTTACATGTATTTGAAATGGTGGAGTGTATCCCTACTTCCAAGCACATTTTGAGACTAACTTACTTGTATTTGAAGTGGTGGAGCATATCCCTACTTCCAAAGCCAGTCTTTCAGCTCAGAGAGTATGGTATGATTCCCAATGTAATGTAGGCTCCACAAGGGCATTAGGAAGCTGGCTCAGCAGTTAAGAACATTTACTGCTCTTCGAGAGAATCCAGTTTCATTTCCCCACACCTCCATGACTGCTTACAACATGTTGTAACTGGATTTCCCAGGCATCAAAATTCTCTTGACTTGCTGGGACCTGACACTCACATGGTACATATATACCCATGCAGGGTGACACTAATATCTATAAAATAAAAATAAATTTTTACTAAGAGTACCGAGACTAAATAATGGCTCAGAAGTTAAGAGTACTGGCTGTTCTTGCAGAAGACACCTTGGGGTCCCAGAAACCACTGGTGGCTTATAAATATTCTTAACACCAGTTCCAGGGGATTTGTTGCCCTCTCCTGGCCTCTGCAGGCATTGCATGCACATGGTACTCTTACATACTTGCGGGCAAAAAACTCATACACATAAAACAAAAAGAAATCAGAACATTAAGTTGAGTACATTACACCAAACTTAAGTGAACTCTAAATTTTTGGGAAAATTCTTAGGATCAAAAGTATAGGTCTCTACAGAAATAAGCATTTCTAAAGTATTGATCTATTCTTAGCACAATTTACAGAGTTTCACAACTCTTTGGATTAGAGGTAAGGGCCTGTATCAGGCATTTCTAACTACTTCCAGAACTATCAGTCTTCAGGAGATAATCTCCTAAATTTGTCCTTCTCACCACACACTTTTACTGTCAGAACACATCCACATGCACTTTAAAGAAGATGAGTGACATTCATCTTCAAGTATATGATGAACTGCTATAAAAGTAAACTGATCTTGTTTTTAAGAAAGCCACAAATGTCCATACATTAATCAACAAACCATTATTTTTGTTGTAACTGTTTACTCATACCTCCACATTCAAATATACGCCTGTGACTTCCAGACAGCTGCACAAAATGGTGGGAGAGGTGCCTTATGGCGTTCTCGGCTTGTATGTCCTTAGTCCCTCTTCTACATGCAACTAAGGTCAACTGATTGGGTGGGTGGGATTACTGACTCCCCCCTCAACTCCTTGAAGACTGTGGGAAGGAGGTATGATTTTAGCTTGCCTGCATAGTGGTCAGAGGACACTTCCAGGTAACACTACCCTTCCTCTGGCTCTTACATTCTTTCCACCAACCTCTTCCCAAAAAAGTCCCAGAGCCTTGGAGGGGGTGATAGGTGTGGGATGATCTTCCTCCCATTGTGGCAAGGCACTGAACTTTTTGTCTCTGCATGATGTTTTCGATGGGCTGTTGGTCCATTTCAGGGGGAGTCATCTATCTGCTGTAGTGCACAGAGGTCTGCCCCCGGGTCCCTTATTTTATTTCTTATTTTATGTGTATGTGAGTTTTGCCTGTATATACATGCATCCATGTGTACATTGCCAGATGAGGCCAAAAGAGGGCAATAGATCCTCTCAAACTGGAGGTATAGATGGCTGTGAGCCACCATGTGGTTCCTGGGAAGTGAACTGGGGTCCTCTGTAAGAACAACCAATGGTCTGAATTGCTGATGCATCTCTCCAGCCCTCTAGATCAAGAACTTGATGAGATTTCATGGTATCCAGCAGTTTCTTCCTTAATGTATTTGCCAACTTTTCTTTCCAATCAAGATCAAGGGGCATTATGAATGACAAATAGACAAGAACTTGAAAGAGCCTCCTCATTGCCTATGGTGGTTAAAAACTAATTTTACAGAACAAAGAATACTGAAAACAGAGAGAAGCACCAACTTATTTATGGTGGGAAACCCATCAGAATAAGAGCAGATTTCTCGACAGAGAGTCTAAAGGCCAGGAGGGTAAGGAGCAATTTATTTCAAGCTGTGAAATCAGTCACATAACTCTGTCCAGTCATTCTATACTTCATGACTAAAGGAGAAAGAACAGCCTTCTGTGGTGACTAATCCAGGACTCCACAACATACTTCAAGGAATTCTACATATTGAAGATAAAGATGAATAAATCTCTCCGTGAAGAAAGCCGAGTAAGCCACACTGCCACACTAGCCCAGCAAATAAGTGAATAAGTGTTGAGATAGAACCAAGCATTAGAAAACAAATGTCAAAAGTTCACACACATTTTAATATTAACTCCATGTCATGATGGTTTTCAATTGTCCAATCAAACCAACTTTTAAAAACCTCTTTATTTTTACTGTATATGTATGCATGTATTGTGTGCATGTAGGTAAGTGCGCCCATGTCGTGCAATGCCCGCGGAGGTCAGAAGAGGCCGTTGGATCCCATGGGACTGGAGTTATGGACAGTTGTTAGCTGCCATGTGAGTACTGGGAATCGAACCCGTGTCTTCTCCAAGAACAACCAGTGTTCTTAACCGCTGAGCCATCTCTCCAGCCCAAATCAACTTTTTTTTTTTTTTAAATTTAACCTAAGTGGCTAAAGAATCATGCTTAAAGTGAAAAGTACTTTAACAGGTACACTAAGAACATGCTATTAGAAAGCAAGCAGGTGTGGCTATACTGATGTCTAATAAAGTAGACTTCAAGCCTGAATTCATCAGAAGAAATAAAGATAATTTTTTCATATTAAGGAAACAATCTCTACAGAGGACAGTAGAATTCTCCACATGA
>NW_008335456.1:9405-12694 GCF_000622305.1 Nannospalax galili | reverse complement strand
AAGGAGAAATATTCATAGCGAGGTATGCATCTGAACGAGCACTAATACATTAAAGAACTCAGAACACTCAGTACCTGAAAAAGCACAACAAATGACTATGTACTGGAATGAGTAAGTATCAGAAGTGAAGTACAGATGGCCAGTAACCATTTGAAACAATGTCCAGCATTATTGGCCACCAGGAAAATGCTAATTAAAGATGCACTGAGGGCATATCTCACTGCAGTAATAATTCATATAACGAAAACAAGACAGCAAATGCTGACAAGTGTGTGAGAAGAAAGAAACGTTTACACTCTGGTAGTGTGAATACGAATTGGTGCAGTCAGCAGGTAAGACATTACGGAGGGCCCTCACAGAAAGTAAAGATAGGTCTGCGGACATAACTGACTGAAGTGCTTGCTTGCAAACCTGAGGTATTGAGTTCATTCCCAGAATCCATGGCCGAATATGGGCATGGTGGTTCATATTTCTATTCCTTGTACATGAGAGTTGGAGACAGGTGGATCACATCTGCTACTTCAGCAACGTTGTCCTGGAATACACTGCTCCCAGGAATCTAATGCTTTGTTTGGGTGTAATCAGATGGGATGGGCTCAATTCCCCATTTAACAAGCAGCCTGTGTGAAGTAGTGCCTGCAGGGAGGGAAGCTCACTGGACACTTTGTGCACTGTGTTCTGCAAAGGCTGAACTTCTGCATATTTCTGTGAGTTTGGGTAGATTTATAAACATCCAAAAATATAACAAGAGTTCAAAACTTTTCACAATGTTTCTAAAAATCGTTTGGGCTGAGTGAGAAGCTCTTGTCAATTATGTTTGTGTGATATCTCCCAGAATGTTAAATTCCCTCAAACCAGGAACCAAATTTGTGAGAAAAAATTTCTAATGATAAGCAACCTCATGACCGCTAATGTTTTTTAAAATTACTTACTTTATTATGTATCTGTTTTGTATATGTGTATGCATATGTGTGTAAATGTCTGCAGGTGTATGAGTGTCTTGGATTTCACAGAACTGGAGTTACTGGCAAATTTGAACCACCAGACATGGTTTCTGGGAGCCTAACTCCAGTCCTCTGTAAGATCAGCAAGCAGTGTTCAATACTGAACCATCTCTCCAGCCTATTTTACATTCTGAATATTTTATTGAACTTCTTGAAATTTATGTCTGTATCTTAGGGAATTCCAGAAGGACACTCTTCACAGGCACTAACACTGGGCTCTCAGGTTTTGGTCCGTTTGTTGGAACATCTATGATTTCTGGCTTTTTAATGGTCCCAGTCAGTTTATCATTCTGTAAACTGTCAAGATATTGCTAGTGGGCCTCATTTTCAAATCCTGACCTATCATAATTTTCATTTAGTTTAGGAGCAGTATCCCACACCATGTTCTTCCTTGAATAAGAATGAGGCAACCCAGGAGCCAATTTAAGAATTCCAATATTGTTCCTTTCAAAAGAAAATTTGCTTGAAATCATTTCAAAGTTATGTTAATCTGAAACAGTATTAAAAATATTCTGGTTCCCTAATGTATCCTGGTCCTGAGATTCCCTAATTCTTATCTTTTTATCCATCAAAATTATTTCTACCTGTCTGGAGAGCAGTCCTCCAAGTCATGAATACATCTGCATGAATTGAAGAAATCAACATGGCTTGAGCAATATAATCCAGTTACAGAAATGTTGAGTAGTTACACATCTGCAGCCAATGATTTAAAATGTACCTTAGCTTTCATTTCAGTCCAGTATTATTTCTCTTCCAATCTTTGGACATTCTACCATCTGACATATTGCACAAGAACAGTTGACTCCCCACCCAGTGTAGGGTCTGCTTATGACCTAATCTCAAACAGACTTTCCTGTAAAACAGAGCTTTGAATATGTAACATTCCCAGTCTCCACAATTACAGTTCTAATCCTTCAATCAGCTTTGCAGACTCGTCAACACAGCTGTGACTCTTACTCTGTGAACCTTACTTCACATACCTGACTCTAATTTTGACAATGTTTCATCACAAAACTTTATTCTTCAGAATGTGTGGAGTTTTCCATGGAGCTATGCTAACCGAGTGCCATTATTCGGCATGAGGCCCTCAGACGTTGACATTCTAATCACTGATGTTTTGAAAACAAACAATGAAAGGGAAATGATAGATCAAATAGAAACTGGGGATTATTTCAACCATTACTTGTTAAAATTTATGACCAAGTGTTTATGACGAAGTCAGAAATGTAAAAGTATCCATTTACCAAAAAGTATTCCCAAGTATAGAAGGTTTTCTCAGAATCTGTTATTACTTGAATGTAATATGTCCAACACATGTTCTTGTGTTTGAAGGCTTGATGTCCTGCATTTGGCTGTGTTTTGGCAAGTTATGGATCCTACTACTGAAGTTTGAATCTTCTCTAAGGGCGTAACACTCTTAACTGGAGAGCCATCTCTTCAGACCCTTATCATGACATTTTCATGTACACTTCATCTGCAGCTTGACTGGTGGAAGTGGGTTACTGGGTGTGGGCCCATGAGTTACAGCATGGGCTCATTTCCAGATCTATTTCTCGCTTATCTGCAGCATCATTTCATAGCCACAATGTCCCACTCAAAAGACAGAGGTCTGGCCTCAACAACTCCTCTTTCAATCAACTGTGACAAAATAAATCCTGTGACAAAATAAAGAGAGTAAATAAGGCAATGTCTCTCTCACAAAAAAGTTATAGAAGTCCTTGATCAGGATGTAGCACTGTGTTAATGATATACACAGAGGATGAAATAAAAGCCATAAAAACAGAAGAGACTGACTATAAGGCTCCTGTTATGAGATCGTATGTATTAAAATTCAAGAGATTCTTTCAACACAGCTATAGAATTCAAGGATCTATGTCAAGTGAGATAGAAATCATATTCTGGGCATATACCCCAAATTTAAAAGGCAGAATTCTACAGGAATTCCTGAATACCCATGTTAACCTAGGTATAATTAACAGTAGCCTAATTATGGAACTAGACCAGATGCCTGTCAACAGATGAGTGAATGAAGAGATTGTAGAATATATGCCTAATAGTGTTTCATAAACAAGAATGAAATGACCACTAGAGAGATGGCTCAGCAGTTAAGACTACTGACTACTCTTGCAGTGGACCGAGGATTAATTCTCAGAAGCCACATAGTAGCATACAGCCATCCATAGCTCCTGTTCCAGGGGAATCCAACTTCTGATCTCCATGATCAGCACATGACACAGGTACACTTAAATGCATACAGGCAGTACACTCATACACATAAAATAAAT
>NW_008335456.1:7368-8602 GCF_000622305.1 Nannospalax galili | reverse complement strand
ATCATGGGGTATTTTTGTAGCATATAATAATCCAGTTGATAACTCTAAGAGACATATAAAGAGGTGTGTTTGAATATAAATACAATAAGTAGATATTATGTTGCAAAAATAGCCTCAAGAATCATGAAGGCCAATGCTGAAATACAATTAAACAATCAGTCAACATAATAGCCTATAATCACGAGATGAAAAGCACAGTCCTTCAGAAATTACATGTACTTATTAATTTTGTGTGTCTGTGTGTGCACCCACATGCACACATGTCACAACCAGCATGTGGAAGTTAGAAGACAGCTGGTGAGAGTTGAGTTTTTCCTTGCTCCATGTAGTTCCTGGGGATGAAACTCAGGTCGTCAGCCTTGGTGGCTGGCACCTGCCTTGAAATCTTGCCAGCCTTTTGTAACATTTCAGTCAGTTAAAGAAAGGACAGAGGGTTCTTAAATTCTTTCAAATCTCTAAAAGTAGCAATAAACAAATTTTCTCAGAGAACTTGCTTATTTGTAGAATTTGTTCTATAAATCCTTAAGGGTGCAAATTATGACATATGCTAAGAACAATAAGGATTCTTAGAATGAAAGACCCAACAGTTTCATCTACTATTTAATTATAAATAGTAAACAGAAATTGTGGGACTGGGAGTGTGAAAAGAGTGTAAAACTTGTTGGTAAGTGGCCGAACCCAAGTGAGCCATCAGAACCACTCTATGGTCATTTTTTCAGTAGCAAAAATGTTAAGAAAGTAGCTTTAGGAGTCAAATATACAGAAACATAGAAAAAGTTCACTAGAAAGTAGCAGCTACAATTGAAAATGGTTGCCAACACAGAGAATGGAGTAAGAGTCCTTTCTTTTCAGTCCCTGCTGACTGAGAATATAGCACACACTTCAGAACCTGTGTGCATTTTAAGAAATGTGTATTTAAACCAAGAAGGCAGACTGTTAGAGTGCTTTTTATCCCTGAACCAATGCACAGATTTTTTTTCTTGCCTTAACCAAATATTGTAGGTCTTAGGAGAAAAGTGCAGCCTAGCACCCCAGCTGCATTCTAGAGGCCAAGATGTAGAAGACCTCTAAGGCCACCATGGACATACCAGTGCTGCTGTGGTAGATAGGGATTAAGGCGACCCATATGCTATGGAACACCAGGGTGCCAAAGGTCAGGAACTTGGTTTCATTGACTATGTCCAGTAGGTTCATGGGTAGGAGATCCACCCTAAAGCTCACCATGGAGAGGGTA
>NW_008335456.1:4331-6157 GCF_000622305.1 Nannospalax galili | reverse complement strand
CTATAAGAATTATCTATGAGTATAAGAATAGAATTATCTAAGAATATAAGAATTATTTAAGAAAATAATTTATAGAATACATGTTTTTGCTTGTTTAATACATTTTAAGTGTATCACTGTTTGCCGACATGTGACATGTCTATCACATGTGTGTGTGTGGAGTCCTTGGAGGCCAGAAGAGGGCTTCATATCCTCTAGAACTCTAGTTACAAATGCTTGTAAGAGACCTGGGGAGAAGGCTTAGTGGTTGCTTTTATAGCACTGGTTGATTTTACGGAAGACCTGGGTTTGAATCCCAGCAGCCACATGGCAGCTGACAACAGTCTGTAACACAGCTCCAGGGAATCTGATGCCCTCTTTTGTCCTCTGTGGGCATTGCATGACACAGGTGCATTTAGATATATACAGGAAAAACACTCATATGCATTAAATAAAAATCTAAAACAGATCTGTTTCTGGTTCCCATCTGCTCTCCTTGGGTCTTGGTCCCATTCTGCTGAGGCAGCAGGAGAGCAGCTGATTAGCTGGGACGAGTTACCCAAATATTGTCATGCCCATCCCCCTCCTTTGGGATCACCTTTAGTCCCTCCCACTGTCCACTTTATTTGCTAGCTAGTAAGAAGAAGTCTATTCTGCTCACATATTCTATCTTTGGACTTTCACCCTGCCCTGCTAAGGAAGTTGGAGAGAATTTGACTAGCTTGAAGAGATAGGCAGAGCCTGTAATGCAGGGTCCCCATCCCCCTGCTTTGTGACCAGCCCCAGTGGCTTGGATTCAGTGCTCACACATTCTATGCTTAGCTAGTTAGAACCAGCCCAGCTGATACCATCACCTGGATTGGGGCCTAAGGTCCTTCACCCTCCTGGAAAGCTACTGATTACCTTCCCTGATGTTCACCCAAACCCTCAAATAAAAAAATGAAAGGAGAGACCCTGAATCCCAAGTCTACTAACTATTCATACCAGATCATAAAGCAACCAAGCTACATCAACACTATAAACAAACTCAAACTTCAACTCCACAAAATCAGACTCAAATTTTATACCAGAAACGCAAGCAACAAACACATCCACATGCTCAGATCACATCAGAAAAATTACGATAATATGAAAAACTAAAATAATATGTCCCCACCAAACCCCACTTATACTATGCAAGTATTGTACGGTGAGAAATACCTAGAGGAAACTCAGGACACAGAATTTAAAAATGGTCATAAACGTGCTCAAAGAATTTAATTAATTTAAAGAACACACAAGCACTATAGCAGCGTAAGGCTGAGAGACCTGAACAGCTTAAACATGCTCAAAGAATTTAATTAATTTAAAGAACACACAAGCACTATAGCAGCATAAGGCTGAGAGACCTGAACAGCTGCCCGAGAGTGCCTGATCTGGCCTCCACCTGGGTTAGGGCCTGAGAACTCAGCAGACAGCCTGAGAGTGCCTGATCTGGCCTCCACCTGGGTTAGGGCCTGAGAACTCAGCAGACAGCCTGAGAATGCCTGATCTGGCCTCCATTGGGTGTAGGGGCTGAGACCTCACATACTGAACCCCCCAACTGGGATTATGAGAGGCCCCTCCCACGGCCTCAGGGGCAGACCTCTGTTCACTATGGAAGGATAAGGCTGAGACCTTAGTAGACAGCCTGAGAGTGCCTGATCTGGCCTCCATTGGGTGTAGGGGCTGAGACCTCACATACTCAACCCCCTAACTGGGATTATGAGAGGCCCCTCCCACGGCCTCAGGGGCAGACCTCTGTTCACTATGGAAGGATAAGGCTGAGACCTTAGTAGACAGCCTGAGAGTGCCTGATCTGGCCTCCA
>NW_008335456.1:2491-3635 GCF_000622305.1 Nannospalax galili | reverse complement strand
AGAAGGGGAAGAATCCCAAGATAATGGCATGGACCAGATCTTCAACAGAATCATGGAAGAAAATTTCCCCAAATTAAAGAAAGACATGCCTATACAAACAGAAGAAGCATATAGAACAACAAACAGACAGGACCAGAAAAGAAACTCCCCACAACGTATCATAGTAAAATGACTAAATGTACAGAACAAAGAGAATATTGAAAGATGCAAAAGAAAAACAACAACTCATATACAAAGGAAAACCCAGCAGTATTACATCTGACTTGTCAATGAAACTATGAAAGCCAGAGGAGCCTGGACCAAGGTATTTCTAGTTCTAAATGACCATAGATGCCAACTCAGAATACTTTACCCATTTTTGCACCTGAAAGAATATATGTCCACAAAATTAGCCCTTCGAAGGATACTTGAAGAAATAAAAAGAATGGAAAAAGGATCAACTATACCCCAGGGACAACATAAAGAAACTAAATGAAGGTATAATTGTGGAAACACAAAATTACACAAAGAATGCAAACAGTAATCAAAATGATGGCAACCAATATACATCTTTCAATAATAGCTTTAAATTTCAATGGACTGAACTCCCCAGTCAAAAGACATGGGCTAATTGAATGGATTAAGAAACAAAATCCATCTTTTTTTTTAAAATTTTTGTCTGCAAGAGGCCCATCTCACCTTCAAGGACAGGCCCTACCTTAAGGTGAAAGGATGGAAAATAATATTCCAAGCAAACAGCACTAAGAAAGAAGCAGAGGTTGCAATTCTAGTATCTGACGAAAAAGACTTCAAACTAAAACTAGTCAGAAGTGACAGAGAAGGTCACTTCATGTTGATCAAAGGAACAATCAACCAAGAAGATATTACAATTCTGAATATATATGCACCAAACTCTGGTGAACTCAAGTTCATAAAAACAATACAGGACTTTAATGCACATATTAACCCCAACTCAGAAATAGTAGGGGACTTCAGTACCCCACTGTCTCCATTAGACAGGTCAACTGGACAAAGAACAAACAGAGAGACATCTGAATTAAATGATACCTAACAGACATCTTTCAAATATTCTACCCAAGCACCAATGAATACACATTCTGTTCAGCACCCCATGGAACTTTCTAAAAAATTAACCACATACTGG
>NW_008335456.1:2143-2466 GCF_000622305.1 Nannospalax galili | reverse complement strand
ACACACACACACACACACACACACACACACACAGACATAATTTCATGCTGGAAGAAACCCTAGTAACTACCTGAACACATGAAGATGAAACGACACACTCCTGAATGATGAGTGGGTCAAAGGAGAAATTCAGAAAGAAATAAAAGAATTCCTGGAATTCAACATAAAGGACAGTACAACACAACAAAAACTCTGGGACACTTTAAAAGCAGTCCTAAGAAAGAAGTTTATAGCTCTAAGTGCTTACATTAAAAAAAAAATAAGAAAGAGCACAAAGAAATGACAACATTCCAACTCAAGGCTCTGGAAAGAAGAGAACAAAT
>NW_008335456.1:0-736 GCF_000622305.1 Nannospalax galili | reverse complement strand
GGGGGATTACTTTATCAGTCCTCAAAGTATACTGCAGAGCTATAGTCATAAAAACAGCATGGTACTGGCACAAAATAGACACAAAGATCAACAGAACAAGATGCAAGATGCAAACCTGAGTGCATGAAATTTCAGCAACCTGAAATTTGACAAAGGTGCTGAGAGAATGGAGGAAAGACAGCGTCTTTAACAAATGATGCTGGCAAAACTGTATCTCCACCTGTAGAAAAATGAAACTAGATCCTTATCTTTCACCTTGTACAAAAGTCAACTCCAAATGGATCAAAGACCTCAATGTGGAAGTGGAAACCCTGAAACTCTTAGAAGAAAACATTGGCAGTAACATACAAGATATAGGTAGGATTATAGAAAGGACTTTTTAAATCAGACACTAGTTGCTCAGGAATTAAGGTCAACAACAACAAGTGGGACCTCATTAAACTAAAGAGCTTCTGTGAAGCAAAAGAAACCATCAAGAAAGTGCAGAGAAAACCCAAAGAGTGGAAAATAATCTTCAACAGCAATGCATCTGACAGAGTTTTAGCATCCAGAATATATAAAGAACTCAAAAAACACAGAAGCAAGAAAGCAAATGACCTAATTAAAAGATGGGCTAAAGATCTAAACAGAGAATTCTCAATGAAACAAATAAAGATGGCTAAGCAAGATCTTAAAAACTGTTTACCATCATTAGTAATTAGGGAAATGAAAATTAAAACCACCTTAAGATTTCACC
>NW_008335455.1:0-22740 GCF_000622305.1 Nannospalax galili | reverse complement strand
TTCTCACCAACAAGCCTTAGTGTTATTTTAGATTACAGTCATTCTGGGGGGAGGGTGTGAAGTGCTATCTACATGGTTTTAACTTGCATTTTAGTAACAAATATTGAACATTCAAAAATAGGAACCATTTGTACATCTACTTTAGTGAAACATCTATTCAGATCTTTTCAACATTTTTATTAGTGTATATAAATTATATAAGTCGGTTTTATAATGACATTTTCATAAACAAAGTATCTTGATTGTATCTAACCTCCCCCTACCCACACTAATCTTCCCTCCCACCTCCTGCTAGTGACCCTCTCATTATCTAATAGTCCTTTCCACTTCATCTCTTTTTCTTTCTTTTCTTTTTTTAGATTCTACACTTGAGGGGAAGAAACATCTAACACTTGCTTTTCTGGGTGTGGCTTATTTTATTTCCTGTGACCTCCAGTTCCACCCATTTCTTGAAGATAACATAATTTTATTCTTCTTTATGACTGAATAATATGTCCTGCTAGTGACCCTCTCATTATCTAATAGTCCTTTCCACTTCATCTCTTTTTCTTTCTTTTCTTTTTTTAGATTCTACACTTGAGGGGAAGAAACATCTAACACTTGCTTTTCTGGGTGTGGCTTATTTTATTTCCTGTGACCTCCAGTTCCACCCATTTCTTGAAGATAATATAATTTTATTCTTCTTTATGACTGAATAATATGCCACTGTGTAGATATGCCACATTTTATCTGTTCATCTGTGACTGGGCACCCAGACTGATTTCATGACTTGGCTATTGAGAATAACACCACAATAGACCTGGTGTAGAGGTGTCCCTGCAGTATGCTGACTTAGATTCCATTGGATATGCACCCAAGAGAGTGATTCTAGAGCACATGGTTGTTCTATCTTTAGTTTTTTGATGGACCACCACACGGGTTTCCATATGGCTGAACTAATTTACATTTCTCAACACCCTCGTTAACATTTACTGTTTTCTTGATGATAATTACTCTGACTGGGCTGAGATGGAATTTCAGTATAGCATTCATTTGTGTTTTCCTGATAATTGAAAATGTTGAACACGTTTTCATGTGTTTATTGGCCATTGGTATTCCTTCATTTGAAGTGTCTATTCAACTAATTTGTTTCTTTATTGATTGGATCATTTGTTCTTTTGTCTCAAAAGTCAGACTGGCTTCAGACCTGCAGCAATCCTCCTGCCTCTGCCTCCTATATGCTAAAATTATAGGTGTGTGTCACCACACCCAGAAGGGGTTTAATTTTTCTAGTGTTTTAAATTCTGGATATTAATCATCTATTGGATGACTAGCTAGTAAATATTTTCTCCTATATTGTGGGCTGTATCCTTTGCTATGCAAAAGCTTTTTAGCTTGATGTAATCCCAACTGTCAATTTTTAGTATAACATCCTGAGCTATTTAGAGTCCTCTTCTGGAAACCATTGTGTTTTGCCTATTTTGAAATTGGATTATCTTCCTGCTATTGTGTTACGGATTATTTATGTAATATAGATATATTATCAGAGATGTGACTTAAAAATTGTTTGCTCCAAGTAGTTAACTCATTTTCTCTATTTTTATTTTTTAACATTTTATTTTTATTTTATATGTATGAGTGTATTGTCTGCATGTATGCAAGTGCACCTGTTTCATGTAATGCCCTTGAAGGTCAGAAGAGGGCCTCAAAACCTCTAGAACTGGAGTTATGGATGGTTGTTATCTGCCACTGGGTGCTGGGAACTGAACAGGACCTCTGCAAGAGCCTTCTGTGTTCTTAACTGCTGAGCCATCTCTCCAGCCCCTGGTTTTGGTTTTATACCTTTTTTTTTCCCCCTTAGAGCCTTTGAGGGGAAAAAAGGACAAGACCCAGAGACCCCCCCCACCTCGAAGTTCAGCAAGATTGCAGACCTGCTCTCAGTTTCCCTGCACCTCCTCCTCTTCTTCAAATCGGTTGCTCCTGTGACCTTCCGTCACCACCGCTGCAATGATCTGGTGCGGACGCTGTACAAGGTGCACAACCAATGCCCCGACATCACGCGGGTCTACAGCATCGGGCGTAGTGTGAAGGGGAGGCACCTCTATGTGCTGGAATTCAGCGACTGCCCTGGAAGCCACGAGCCCTGTAAGTCTTCATTAGTTCTAGGGTATCTGGGGCAGCACCCCTTACAAGTTTCCGTCATAGGGATTGCTTCCATGAAGGTTCGTGAAACCCTTCACATGGTCAAGTGTTACCTCTTCCTCCACTTAGGAGAAGGCTTTCCCCACTTAGCTCCCAAGCTTCTCTTGCCTCTGGGGAGTTGCAACCCCAGTTCAGCCTCCAGCTCCTGTCTCCTTCTTGGGTTCTGTTTGCGCCCTTCTTGTCCCCCTGCTCTCACACCCCTGGTCTGTTTCTCCTATTATTCAGTCTTTCAGGATCCATTCAGGAGCATAGCAGAAACCATTGGACTTCTGGTTCTGCCACGGGGTTTAGGGATATTCCTTCCAGGAATCGTGTGTGATCAAACATTGCATCCTAGAGAGTTTGAGGTTTGGGATATCAGCCTTAATGTTTGTTAGTTTGCTTCTATTATCAAAGCCACCCATTTTTAGATTAAAAATTAGTTCATGATCAGTCTGGGCAACATACAAAACCCCGTCTCAAAACAACCAACAAACCAACCAAAAAATTAGAACTTAGATAAGAAACAACGATAAAACATGCATAATCCCACCACTCACAGATAACCATAGTGATGTATATGTCCTTTCAGACATTTTTGTTATTTAATTCTACCTCTCAAGTGCACATTTTTTCATAACAATGGAATCATACTACAACTGCTTTTCTCTCTTCATAGTCCATTGTGAACAGCATACCTGTCTATGAATGTAAATCTATGTAATCATTTTTGGTTGCATAATATTCCATTATGAAGTTTCTTTAACTGCTCATATATTGGTGAACATTGAAGATGTCATTAATCTCTCATTGCTTTATCTTTAGCAATTGTGGCATTTGAGTTATATCATATGAGTTATGTCAGTTCCTCCTTCAAACTGTCACATCTCTCCTTTCCTTTCTTTCCTTTCCCTTCCACACCCCAGCCCTATTCCATTCTCCATTATAATCTGCCCTAAATCATTACACTAAACTCCCAATGACTGTCCTAATTCCTAAGGGTTGCCACTCTTTGAACCACCCATCCCTAATTTGGCATAAAGCTGCCAGAATACTTTCCCTAAATACTAATAGTCTTCTCACTCTCCTGCTTTCAAAGTCCAATGAATACTGACCATGAGAGCTTCCAAATTTTCCGTAGGAGAGGCTCAAGAAGAGACTGGGGCCTTGCTTTGAAGCTACACTTGTGTGCCAAGCACCTGCTTTGACTTAGATCACACACTCAACGTGGAAGCTTGTTGATAGACATAATGGGGTTAGGGCCTGTAGTCCATGCCCCTTTCCTGGTACCCGCACTCTAGCACTCGGGGCCTTCCTTAAAGCTTTTGCACGGAACACTGGTGCACACTGATCCCTCTTTTCTCTGAACTAGCAGTTCTTTCATTTGTTCCTTACATTCCTTCATTATACAAATATTTATCAATCACCTACTAGATGTAAGAACTTTTGTTGGGGCTGGAGAAATGGATCAGCAGTTAAGAGCACTTGCTGCTTTTGCAGACGACCTGAGTTCGGTTCCAAGCACCCATGTGAAATGGCTGCTCACAACTACTTATAACTCCACTTGCAGGGGATCTGGTGCCATCTTCTGACCTCCAAAGACACACACACACACACACACACACACACACATACACACACACGTACACACACGGAATTTAAAAATAAGTCTTGGGACTGGAGAGATGGCTCAGCAGTTAATAACACTAGTTGTTCTTGCAGAAGACCTGGGTTCGAATCCCAGCACCCACGTAGCAGCCAACAACTGTCCGTAACTCCAGTCCCAGGGGATCCGACAGCCTCTTCTGACCTCCTCGGGCAATGCACGACACAGGTGCACTTACCTACATGCAGGCAATACATGAATACACATAAAATAAAAATAAAATTTTAAAAGTCTTAAAAAATAAAATAAAATAAAAACTTTTGTAGACTTTGGAAGTGCAACAGAGAATAATATAGTCTCTACCTTAATGAGCCTGAATTATAGTGGAATAAAACCAGCAAAAAATGAGTGATTAAGCCAGGCGTGGTGGTGCACGCCTTTAATCCCAGCACTTGGGAGGCAGAGGCAGGCGGATCTACCTAGTGAGTTCCAGGACAGCTGGGGCTACAGAGAGACCCTGTCTCAAAAAGACAAAAAAAAAAAAAAGGCGGGGGGTGATTAATAAAATGTATGGTATGTCAGAAATATGTGTACTGTAGCAAAATTAAATCAGGAGAGATAGGTATGCTGTGAAGCAGTCCAGAGAGGAGTGCAGGAAGTTTTGGTGCTCAGGAAAGGCTCCTCCATTGAGGTGAAGCTGAGCAGAAATCTAAAGGACACGACCGCATGCCATGCTGAGGGGGGACAGTGTGGCAGGCAGAGGGAAGAGGAAATTCAGTGCTCCAGGAGCCAGAGCACAGCTGGCACACATGAAGACCAGTGAGGGGTCACCATGGCTCTAGCAGAGAGGGAAATGGGGAAATAAGAAGCATGGTCAGAGTGGGAAGGTTGAGAGCACAGGGCAATGTAAGCTCATTTGGACCTTACAGGCCATTGACCCATCTTGGCCTTTACTTTGAACAAAATAAGAAGCTGATGGATGTAAGCTGGCTTACATTTTTAAAACATGACTCAGAATGGAGGTGAACAAACTGCAGCTTGGGGGCCAGACACCTGCCCTGCTGAATGAAGTTGTTTTGGAAGTGTCACACCCGTTCGTTTTTGTGTTGTCTGTGACTCCTGTTGGACAGCTGTGGCAGAGGCAATATTGCCCACAAAGCCTAAAGGATCTACTATCAGGCCCTTGTATTTAACGAAGATTTTTGTCAATTCTTTTTTTTTTTTTTTTTCGGTCTTTTTGAGATAGGGTCTCCCTGTAGTCCCAGCTAGCCTGGAACTCACTATGTAGACCAGGCTGGCCTTGAACTCACAGAGATCTGCCTGCCTCTGCCTCCTGTGTGCCACTATGCCTGGCTATCAACTCTTGATTTAAGAGGACAGATGTTAAAGGAGCTGCACAGATTCAGGAAGTCTGAGTGGGAGATGTATTACAAATGTGAACAAATGGAGCTTGAGCTGAATTAATAGCAGTGCTTATATGAGAAGTGATTGTATTCTGTCTATATTGAAATTAGAGCCAGAGGGGCTGGAGAGATGGCTCAGTGTTAAAAGCATGTACTGCTCTTGCACAGGATGTGAGTTTGGTTCCTAGCACCCATGTCAGGTGGCTCACAACCACCTCTAACTCCTATTCCAGGTGATCTGAAGCTCTTTTCTCGCCTCCAAGGGCATCCACACACATGTGGTATGCACACTGACATACACACACACACACACACACACACACACACACACGTGCACACACACATATAAAATAAATATTTTTTTAAAAAAAAGGAAAAAGAAAAATAGAGGGCTGGAAAGATGGCTTAGCGGTTAAGAGCACTGGCTGTTCTTGCGGAAGACCCAGGTTTGAATCCCAGCACCCATGAGGTGGCTTACAACTGGCCATAATTCCAGTTCCAGGGAATCTGGCATCCTCTTCTGTCCTCTGTGGGCATTGCACGACATGTGTGCACTTACATACATGCAAGCATAACAC
Organism: Nannospalax galili; assembly: GCF_000622305.1. Classification (NCBI taxonomy): domain Eukaryota; kingdom Metazoa; phylum Chordata; class Mammalia; order Rodentia; family Spalacidae; genus Nannospalax; species Nannospalax galili. Next base: position 16,993 of record NW_008335455.1, on the reverse strand, counting down.
TTATACAAATAAAAAGAATAAAATTTTAAAAAAGGAAAATAATTAAAGCCGGAAAGATTTGCTAGTGAACATCTACCAAACGCACAGCCCTATTCTGGGTAAACTAAGCCAATGATTCCCACACTTAAATCTCATAGAGAAGTTAAAACATTTCTTTAATAAGTAAGAGAGATTGGAAAAGACCAACCAAATTTTCCAAATTTTGTTTTACAATGTTCCTAAAAAACAAAAACATTTTAACAAAAAAAGAAGGACATAATCTAAGATTAAAGAAATATAGTAGAGGGCAGCTGTGGTGGCACACATCTTTAATCCCAGCACATGGGAGGCAGAGGCAGGAGGATCTCTGTGAGTTCAAGGCCAGCCTGGTCTACATAGTGAGTTCCAGGACAGCTGGGGCTACAGGGAGACCCTGTCTCACAAAGACAAAAAAAAAAAAACAGAAAGAAATATAGTATGTATTAATTAATATATAATATTGTTTAAACTAGCACATGATTCTTGTGGATTACAAGCATTCCTTTGAGAGAACTGTGCCCTAAAAAATGTTCAGATTGTCTACATGGCCAAGGCTAGGTCCTGTGAAGGAAATAAAATATGTGCCAGTATAGATAGTACCCAGAACAATAGGCATCAAGAACCATAAAAAAGAAGTCAACACAGAACTCACTTCCAGCTGGAAGTGTCCAAGATGGCACCCTAAAATAAGAAATATTCCAACTGGACCTACGAGGATGGTGGGAAATAAGGAGATGAAGAGGAGCAGAATCAACAAGTCACATAAGCAGAAAAACATTGGAGGGAAAAATAAAAGATTTCTCTCTGAACTCTCTGAACAGTGTGCTCCTGCAGATGGGAGCCTAGTTGGGCTTTGACCTCTATATATTCATTAGCCAGGCAGCCTCAAGCTACTGACCTCTTCCATCCCTCACGCCACTCTGAGGCTGAAGAACCTTCGCCACAGGTTTTCCAAGAAGATTGGCAATAATGAACATAGACCAACATACAGTGTTGGGGTTTCAATAACTGGTTGTCATTATCCTTGATATGGATTTCTATAGCTTTTTCTATTGCAATTGATTATGAGATGGCTCTGGAATCACTAGAAAAGACCTAATGAAAACTGAGATTCTCTTTCCATTTCTTTATTTTTTGTGTGTGTGTGTGGGAGGGTTAAGGTTTAAGACAGGGTCTTATGAAGCTCCGACGTGCTTCAAACTATGTAGCCAAAGCTGGCCTTGAACTGATCCTCTTGTTCCCACCTTCTAAGTGCAGGGCTACAGGCTGCACCACCACGCCCCAGTCTCTGAGTCAGGGGTCGGTAGCATTCCCATCTTCTGCATCTCTGCGTGTGCATTTCTCTATTTCAGTGGAACCAGAAGTCAAGTACGTGGGAAACATGCATGGCAATGAGGTGCTGGGCCGGGAGCTACTGCTGCAGCTGTCTGAGTTCCTCTGCGAAGAGTTCCGGAATCGGAACCAGCGCATCCTCCGCCTCATCCAGGATACTCACATTCACATCCTGCCTTCCATGAATCCTGATGGCTACGAGGTAGCTGCGGCCCAGGTACAGAACCCAAGGGAGATGTGATGAAGAGACTAAAGCGATCTCGTGAAATAAGTGCCAGTGGACAATATGTCCACTGTCAGTCAAAAAGGAAAGATAAAACAGCTGGAGCAGGGGACCAGAAATAAAGGATTAAGATTTGGTTCAGTCCTGTACTACCTCAGACAATAACTTTGAGGTCTCTTGAGCTTCAGAGCCCTCTACGTCTGTCCAGCTAACCTCAAGATTGTATTGTGAGGACAGAGGTGGCAATAGTCTCAATATCATGTAAACTGGAAAATACTGTGCAGATGTCAAAGGGTGTGAAATATCTCACCTCCTGTACTTTTAGCAGCAAAGCACAAGCTTTCCCTTCGATTTGGGAGTGGGGAATTAATTCTGGATGATTTTTCCTCCTCTTCCTCCTCTTTTTCATCTTCTCTTGGCATGCTGAGAGTTTAACCTAGAGCTTCCTTCCACATGCTAGGCACTTTTACTATTGAGCTCTATTTCCCAGTCCTCTTTTAACTTTTTAAAAAAATTTTTTGCTTGCTAAGTTTCCCAGGCTAGGCTTGAACTTCCTATAGCCCAAGCAGACTTCAAACTCGTGATCTTCCTGACTGAGGATTATGAGTAGCTGTAGTCATAGGCTTGTGCCCCTAGGCCTAGCAGCTTGCTTTCTAGAGTTTGTTCCGCAGCTAATGTAAGTACTCAGCACCTTAGTTCTTTATTTGCAGTTATACTTTCAGTGAGACACATAAGAAACTTGTTGATTGGTTTTGCACTTTATTTCCTAAGATAAATACAACACCCCAGTGTCCCTCACTTTAAACCATCAGATCGGATCTGCTTTTTTTAGCTGTGCCTCAGAATCACAGTTGAAGATTTTTAAAACACAGATTCCCAGGGCCCACCCCAGTCTCCTGTATTAGTAATGTGAGCTAGGTATCCATTTGCTGTACAAACACAATGAATGAATTTTTTTTAAAAAGCTGTCTTGAGCCGGGCATGGTGGCACATGCCTGTAGCCCCACCGCTTGGGAGGCAGAGGCAGTCAGAGCTCTATGAGTTCATGGACAGCCTGGTCCACATAGTGAGTTCCAGGATAGCTGGGGCTACAGGGAGACCCTGTCTCAAAAAGACCAAAAAAAAAAAAAAAAAAAAAACTGTCTTGAAATATTTTTTTATGGAAGGTTAAAGCATGTTTTCAACTTATTTGAGCTGGGATTGAGTGGAGGCAGATAGGGAATGGAGCCAAGACACTGACCTAGCACAACTTTCACTCTTTCTATCTCATAACTTTCTGCTGAAATGACTCAACACAAGGAAAGAGAAAACTTTATCTCACTGCTGGAAATCACTGTCACGCCTCGGGCCCTTAGGTTCCCAAAAGCAGTAAAGTTGGAGAAAGTGAGGGAGAGGACGCCAGCAAACTACTTTCCTTCGTTAGCTTTCCCCATACACAGTGGGGAAGCTGGAGAACCAACTCAGTGCTACCCCACCTACATCCTTTGCTAGTGATGGCATGGGAAGGAGGGCAGCAATCGCCCGCTGGGCCATGGATTCCCAGAGCAACGGTGGGAAGCTCATCCCTGCTCATTTGCTCTGTCCTTAGTCAGTGGGAACAGACCTTGAGCCTGAATCCAGCAGGTACTCAAACTCCACTGTTACCCCCTGTGCCCAGAGGAAAGCTGTCTGCATGGCTACACAGGGAGACTCACTTAGCCACCAGAATTTACAGCCACATGTAAGCAGAATGGTCTACTGGTGCTGTTCACATCCTAATCCCGGGGCTTATGAAAATGTTATATTTCTTAGGAAGGGAGAATTAAGGTTGCAAATAGAACCAAGGCTGCTAATCATTTCACATAAAATATCCTGGATTACATAAGCCCAGGATAATTAGACGCCAGGGGCCTTTAAATGTGGAAGAGGGAGCTGGAAGGGCAGAAACAGAGGGAAACTTAAAGGTGTTAGGCTGCTAGCTCTGAAGATGGAAATGAAACCATAACTCTAGGAATGTGAATGGCTTCTAGAAGCTGGGAAAGTCATGAAACAGGTTCCCTTAGAGGCAGGAACACAGTCCTGCTGGCACCTTGCTATAAGACTCATTTCAGCTTCTGAGCACCACACACACTTGTGTTTTGGGTTTTTTTGTTTTAAGTTTGTTTTTATTGTATTTCATGCAGAACATCCCAATCAATCTTAATCATCTTTATACTCCAGTCCCTACCAGCACCCTTCCATAGCCACCCCCCGATTGGAGCCCATATACTCTGTCATCCTTGTTAAGGCCCACTGTGTCAAGTCAGTGTCCCCAGGCATTCCCCAGCACTAGTCCATTCACTGAGGTCTAGTCAACCTATCTAGAGTCCCTTGTTTTAGAAAAATCAGCCTTTTTTCACCTGGCAGCAATCAGTTGTCAACATTTTTTCAGATAAGATTGGGATCTTCTGTTCATTTTCCCAGTTCTATGCTGGGTTTTTGTCTGCCTGAGTTTGCATGGGACTTGTGTATGCTGACACCATTGCCATGGAATCATATGAGCAGGGTCCCAGGAGCTTGTAGGACTCTGTTTCCATATGGTCCTATACACCTCCTCCCTGGCTCTTACCATCTTTCTGCCTCCTCTTCTGAGATGGTCCCTGAGCCTTGGGTGGGTAAAATTTAATAAAGGAGGCCTGTCCAAGGACCAGCATTCAGCAGGCTCTTGGTCTCCATGCACTTTGGCCATTTGTGACCTTTTGTGTTCCTGGCCCTCTGCTGAGTGAGAGAGCTTCATTATTGAGAACTGAGAGATTCATTAGTGTCCTCTTTACCCCTGTTCTATGTTCCATGGGCCGTAAGTATAGAGGTTGTATTGTAGATGCGGCACTTAGGCCTGGGCAATTCATAGACAATGTCCATTTGTGACCAGTTGTGGTACTTGGTAATAGTATCCAACTGGTGCAAAATGAACTTGTTTGATGAGTGTTGACTGGTATATTTGTCTGTAAATGTAAGGGTCCCTATTTTGTACTTAGTAAGAAATCACATTAGTCTAGGGATATGACAAGTGTTGAGGTTTTCTCTAAGATATATGACCACTGCAGCCATGTGTATCTGGTTATGTTTACAGTACCACACTTGAGTTTCCTCCCATTGAATGGGCTTTTAGTCCACTTAATGCTTGTATTTTAAGCCACTAAGTTTGTGGTAATTTGTTATAACAGCAGTAGGAATCTATTACACTATCTGCTCTGTTTATGGGAACCTGGTAATCTTCAGGTAGGGAAAGTTATTTGTCTTCCTCTTCTTCCTCCTCTCTCTTCTCCTCCTTTCCCCCCTCTTTCTCCTCTTCTCCTCCCCCCTCCTCCTCTTCTTCCTCTTCCTTTTCTTTTTGGCCCTGTTGGAGATGAAACCCAGAGGCTTCACACATATTAGGAAAATACTCTACCACCAAGCCACACCCCAACCTGAAAAGCCTTTTCTTTTGAGCCTAACTAATGACCAGTGTGTGGAAATCAACAGATACAGCCCATTGCTGATAACTGATGGTGAAGAACCACATTGCTAAGAACAGTGAAAAGACCCCGTAATAAAAGTGCATCCCAAACTCAAGTCAGATAAATGTTTCCACTAGAACAGAGATTATGTAGGTAATTTAAGAGATCTTTTAAAAAGTCGTATTTTCAGTGCAATCTAAGAATAAAATATGGGTAGGATGCCATGCAAAAAGGGAAAATCTAAGAATGATAGAGTGTTAGAGAAATTTGAATGGGAGTGCATCTCTGGGTTTCCTGCTGCCCAGCATCAGTTTATCCACCTCACTTCCAAGAACAACTAACAACTTGAGTCCTACCCACTTAGGCCATAGGGTTGAAGTAGACATTATTCCCTGTCTCCAATGCCACATAAAGTATTTTGAATAGACCTTTAAACTTATTTTCTCTTGGGGCTGGAGAGATGACTGAGTGGTTAAGAGCATTAGCTACTCTTGCAGAGGACCGGGATTCAATCCCCAGCACCCACATGGCAGCTAACAACCCTCTGTAACTCCAGTTTCAGGGGAATCCAACATTGTCTTCTGACCTCTGCAGGCATTGCACAGCATGGGTGCACTTACACAAATGCAGGCAGTACACTCATAAACACAAAACAAAAATAATAAATAAAATATTTAAAATATTTCTCTCAAACAGGGTCTCATGTAGCCCAAGTTGGCCTTGGACTTCCTATGTGGCCAAGCATGACCTTGAACTTCCAATTCTCCTGCCTCTACCACCTTAGTATTGTTTTTTTTATTACTTTATTTTATGTATATGAGTGCATTGCCTGCATGTATGTAAGTGCTCCCATGTCATGTAATGTCCATGGAGGTAAGAAGAGGGCATCAGATCTCCTGGAAATGGAGATAGGATGGTTATTAGCTACCATATGGGTGCTGGTAATTGAACCCAGGTCCTCTGCAAGAGCACCCAGTGCTCTTAACTGCTGAGCCATCTCTCCAGCCCCCCTGAGTTTTACAGACATATGCCACAATGCCTGTTTTTATGCAGTGCTGGAGATTGAACCAAGAGCTTTGTAGAAGGTAAGCAATCACTCCAACTGAGCTACATCCTTAGCTCTAACAGACCTCTTACCATACCTCTGTTCTACAACTCTGTATGCTGTTTATGTATGCATCTATCTCCTCAAGTGTGCTATGAATTCCCAGAGAGTTAGAATAATGTCTGTATCATCTCTTTTCCCTAGTGTCTGAGAGCTTTGAATAGAGAAAGAATAAGTAAATGTTAGTTGACTGAACGGATGACTGAATGACCAAGTGTCTACGTGAACTAATAAAGATAAAATTTGAACTATGCACAGAGCAATGAAGGGTTCCAGGAGGTTAATACTATCAGAAAATATGGATCCTCATTTTTTTGGTAATTTTATTAGCATTTATTAATTTCATATAATAATGGATTTCATTATGAAATATATTAAAGTATTTTGACCATCTTTGCCCCTCTAACTCCTTTAACTCCTGCTGGTCCCCTTCCTCTTCCCAGATACTTAACCTGCTACTTCCATGTCTTTTTTTGATGGGTGTGGGCTGATGAATTTAATTAAGGTTGCTTACATTATCATGGGTGAAGGGTTATTTACAGGAGTATGGGCATTTTACCCACAGCTACATGGTTGAAGAAAATGTCTCCCTCCCCCCCATCAACCATTAACAGTCAGTTGCTCCTCAGGAGGGCTGGAGCCTTGTGAGCCACTCTTCCTTAGCAATGATTAACTGCTTATAAATCCACAGGGAGTGGTGGAGCTTCGTGAGCCCCTGTCGAACTCTGAGGGAATACTGAGGATCCCAAACCTAGGCAGGTCTTCCACAGATGGTCACAGTCACTGTGAGTTTATGAGTTCAGTGGCCATGTCATACCTGAAAGATAGCATTCCATAACACTCTGACATTCTTTGTACCCCTTCTTCCACAATATTCCTGGGTGGGCTAGAGAGAGATGGCACAACTGGTAAAGACTCAGGCTCATAACCCCAAACCCCCAACATTCCTGGAGCCTGGGAGGAGGGGATATAGATGTCCTGTTTGAAGTTGAGCAGCACTTAGACTAGTTAGGAATCTCTGCAGCAACTACTACCCCCTTATAAGATGTGTCTCTGACCAAAGCACTAAACCACAAGCATAAACATAGTTAGAAGGAAATTTGACAGGGCTCTAAAGTTTAAGAGGGTGGGTTTCTATGGTACAACCACTTTGGAAAACAGCTCAACAATTTCTCAGAGAAGTTAAACACAGATTTACTGTATGGAGCAATAGTTCTGTTTATATTCATATACCCAAAGACAATGAAGACATGTCTGCATAGGAAGGCTCTCACATAAATGTTCATAGCACCATTATTCATGTTTGCCAAAGAGTGGACACAACTATCCAGGTACTGGGTTAGATAGTATGTACCACCCCAAACCCACACCCACCCAAATTCGTGTTCACCTGGATCCTGGGAATGTGGTCTCATTTGGAAATAGAGCCTCTGCAGATGTAATTAAGATGAGGTCACACTGGGTTATAGTGGACTCTTATAAGAAGAAAGAAGTCGGGCGTGGTGACACACCCCTTTAATCCCAGTACTCTGAAGACAGAGGCAGACAGATCTCTCTCTCTCTCTCTCTCTGTTCAAGACCAGCCTGGTCTACATAATGAGTTCCAGGCCAGCTGGGGCTACAGGGAGACCCTGTCTCAAAAAACCAAAAAAGAGAAAAAGGAGGAGGAAGAAGAGGAAGAGGAGGAGGAGGAGGAAGAGGAGGAGGCGGGGGAGGAGGAGGAGGCCTGGCCTGTTTAAGGCCAGCCCAGGATGCGTGAGACCCTGTCTCAAAAGAAAGGAAGAGAGAGGGGGTGGAGAGGAAAGGAGGGGGAAAAAAACCCCATAGAGATATATTATGGAGAAAGCTAGTAAAGATGGAAGCCAAACTTAGAAGTATCCATTTAAAGCTAAGGGCAGGACAGGCAAAATAGCTCAGCAGGTAAAAGGTCTGCACAGGTCTAAAACCAGAGTTCAATCCCTGGAGCCCGCATAGAAGTAGAAGGAGAGAACTGATTCCACAAAGTTGTCCTCTGACCTCCACATGCACCCATGATATGCATGCCCCTCCAATAATAGTAAGTAAAAATTGAAAACATTTTAAAGCTAAGGATAGTTAAGGATTTCCTCTAACCACCAGAAACTAGAAGAGACAGGAAGACTTCAGAAAGCCTGGCCTTCCTGATACCTGGGTTGTAAACTTAATCCTTCAGATCTGTGAGAGAATCAATGTCTCCCATCCTAGCATCCCAGTTTGTGGTAATTTGTTACTTTAGCCCAAAGAAACCAGCACAGTACATTAACTGGTGGATGGGTAAACAGAATGTGATGAATCTCCTCTGAAGCAATGAAAAAGAATGAAGTGCCAATACAACTGCATACTACATGGATGAACCTTAAACACAGAACATCTGATGTATGAATGACCCTACTCACATGATATGTCGAGAGAAGACAAACCCATAGAGACAGAATGTGGTTCCTTAGCACTGGGTGAAAATGAGAAGTGACAGTGAATGGAAATGAGGTTTATTTTTAGGGGACAGAAATGTTCTAACGTTGTGATTTTAGAATAATTATAATTGTGATGGTGACTGCGCCACTCGGTGGGCATACTAAAACTCACTGAACTGCACACTAAAAACAAATGATGGCATAACGCTAGCTTTAAAAAGCTAGGTTCCCATGACCCTGCAACATCACACTCTTGATAGAGCTTTGCCTAGGATCTCATGGTCTACAGCTAAATTTGAACTATACTGCATAAGTGAAAGAAGAAAATGTTGCATCATTTCATAGATAAGCTAGTGTGGTGGTTTGGATAATAAATGTCTCACACAGGCTCATGTATTTGAACCCTTGGGCCCCATTGGTGGTGCTGTTTGGGGAAGTTATGGAACCTTTAGGAGGTGGAGCTTTGCTGGAGGAAGTGTGTCACTCACCAGGGGAGGCTTTGAGGATTTACAGCTTGGCCCCCTTTTGGTTCTCTCTCCCTATCTCTCTCCCCCTCTCTCCCTCTCTCTGCCTCCTGTATGAGGATAAAATGTAGTCAGCCTCCTGTTCCTGCCACCACACCACGCCTTTCTGCCACTGTGAACTCTTCCTCTGGAACTCCGAGTAAGATGAACCCTTCCTTAAGTTGCTTTTGGTTGTTTGATATTTTATCAAAGCAACAGAAAAGTAACTAATTTAGCCAGGTTTTTTTGGTTTTATTTATTTTTTTTGTTTTGTTTTGTTTTTTTTTTTTGAGACAGGGTCTCTCTGTAGCCCCAGCTGACCTAGAATTCACTGTGTAGACTAGGCTGGCCTTGAACTCACAGACATCCGCTTTGCTCTGCCTCTGGAGTGCTGGGATTAAAGGCATGCTCCCCCATGATACTAGCTTCAGCTAGTATCTTTAAAAAGCTATACAATACTCATGAAATAAGACTCCATCTTAAACCCTTGTCTTTCACCTCTTCCTGTCTCCCTAGGGCCCAAATACACCTGGGTACCTGGTTGGCAGGAACAATGCCAATGGGGTGGATCTGAACCGGAACTTCCCCGATCTCAATACCTACTTCTACTACAACGAGCAGCGTGGAGGCCCCAACCACCACTTACCCCTCCCAGACAACTGGAAAAGTCAGGTAGGTGATGAAAATTGGCAACAGAAGCAGGTAAACCAACATCTGGAATTGCTTGCAGGTGCTAAGCAGTCTTCACATCAACAAAACGAGTGAAAACTAGGCATCAGCTCACCTCTCTGTTACTCTGCCTAGAGCAAGAATAGTTGTTCTGGGGCTGGAAAGATGGCTCAGCGGACCCAGGTTAGGTTCCCAGCACCCACATGGCAGCTAACAACCATCCTAACTCCAGTCCCAGGGGATTTGATGTCCTCTTCTGACCTCCACAGGCACTGCATGACATGGGAACACCTCCTATATGCAGGCAATATACTCATACACATAAAAATAGTAATTAAAAAAGAATAATCCTTCTACATCTTTGTCTCGATTCCCTCCTACAGCATAGAACCTTCCAGGGAGTACTCCCTTGTTGAATGCTTCATGGTAAAGGTGATGGTAAAGGAGGTGAAAGCACTATCATTTGGTTACATGGTACTTGACGATTTGACAAAACTCTTTCATAGCCTGTGTTTTCGTTGTCCATTGTAATACTGTGCAGTGAATGCATCAGTATTACTATCCCTCATTTACAGATACTACACTTACAGGTCAACTGAGATTCACATAGCTAGCAATTGAGGGAGAAGAGATTAAAACGCAGACCTGGGCTGGGCCTGCAGCATGGAGGCCTGAGTTTGAGTCCTCAGAACCCATGCAGAAAAGCTAGGCGCAAGGCAGGCAAGATGGCTCAGTGGGTAGAGATGCTTGCTGGCAAGCCTGAGAACCTAAGTTTGATTCCCAGAACCCACATGGTGGAAAGAGAGAACTAATTCTGCAAGTTGTCCTCTGACCCCCACTTGCATGCTGTGGGGCACACACAAATAATAATAGTAATTAATAATAACAATAACAATAACAACAATAAATGTAATAAAAATGTTTTAAAATAAGTGAGAGTGACCAAGAAAGAGGCTCAACTTTGACCTTGGGCCTCCTGCACAAACACACACATGCACACACTCACGAGTATGTATACATATACATATACAAGCATGTTCACATTCACAAAAGCATATACATACACATGTGCACATGCTCACAAAAGCACATACCTATACCCATGTGCATGTGCACATGTGCATGCATGCACACACACACATATGTACACAGACCTTCTGACTCTTTTTTAAAATATATTTTTATTTATTATTTTTATTTTCTGTGTGAGTGTATTGCCTGAATGTATGTAAGTGCATTTGTGTTGTTCAATGCCTGTGGAGGTCAGAAGAGGGCATTGGGTCCCCTGGAACTCGAGTTAGGACAGTTGTTAGCTGCCATGTGGGTGCTGGGAACTGCACCTGGGTCCTCTGAAAGAGCAGCCAGTGCTTTTAACTGCTGAGCCATCTCTCCAGCCCCAACCTTCTAATTCTTATTCCAACATTCTTTCTACTGACACTAAAGTGTTGACAGAACCCCAACATTGTATAGAGAAGTTTCTCTTACATGTGATGAGTCATACAGCTATAGCATGAGGGTCAAGGAGTCTAACTCGTGGTTTCTCTTCTTTCTGCTCTGCATGTTTGACCCTTGGCATTCTAACATGCTTCCCCTCATTTCCCTGCTTTCTTGATGGGAGATACCATTTGGCAGCCCCTAGGTAATGTGACTGGCCATAAATACTGTCAATCTTGGAGCATCCCAGACAGCCCTAACCACTCTACTTGTGAATATGTAAATTTACAGATTAGAGAGAGAAAAGTAAAGCAGGTGAAAGCCTTTACTTTGGAAGTTTCCTGGGTGAAATAATCTCAGATTTTTCCCTTTGAAAATGATGTAAAACTCATACTGACATGTTAGGATTTCAGGTAATGGCTGCCCTCTTGACTCAAGTAAATAAATAAAAAAATAACTTGGTACTACTCAGCATACCTAGTCAGAAGAATGCCCCCCCCCCCGCTTTTTTGCAGCATCTCATGTCACCTAGGCTCACATCTCAAGTTGATTGTGAAACTGAGGATGATCTTGAAGTTCTGTTCCTCCCAAGTGCCAGAATTAGAGGCATGCACCATAGTCTGATTTATTAAACTTGTTTCTCTAAGTAAAATAAGATGACTAGGCTCCTTCTCAATCTTCTGTCTAATTCTTAGGAGGGGATAAAAAAACAAAAGTCTTTTATGCTCCTGATAGAACAGCTGAGAGGTAGAGGGATGGTGAGGAGCTGGCCTTTTGGGACATAAAGAACTGCTTCAAAGTCCTCGTCATAGGCCAGAACTGATGCCCTTGGAATTTCAGCCATGTGCTATATAAAATACCAATTTGACCAATGACAGACTACATATACAACAGTGATCCCCTGGCAATGTAGCCATCTTAGTTTGTGTAAGTGCACTCTGTCTGTTACAATGACAAAATTGCCTAACATTCCTTCTTATGCATCCTGATTGTTAATATGTGACTGTAAGTCATTTCTGATTATGAAAGTCCCAACTCTATTCATTCAGTTTCCTTTGGGATGGAAAGATGGGGTCTTTAGAGGTAACCTTTAGTCCAGGAAGAATCATTAACTCATTTACACCAAAAACCACAAAGCATGTCCATCTGAGAAGAGGAAAGGCACCGACGAGGATTCAAGGCTTTCTTTAGAGTACTGACACTCACTAGCAATAGAATATTCAATAGAAAAGGTAGAATTGCACCAATTAGTATGTCTAGTCTATGAAATGTAGATATTACCAGAGTGTCCTTACACTATTAAAGCAGAAGCCAGGTGGGGGGAGGCAAAGGCAGGCAAATTTCTGTGAGTTCAAGGCCAGCCTGATCTCCATACATAGTGCGTTTCAGACCAGCTGGTGCTACAAGGTGACCCTGCCTTAAAAAGACCATACAACAAACAACAAACAAATAATATTACAGTAGATATGTGGATGAGAGGCTGAAACCATTATTTTTTTTAAATATTTTATTTATTTTTTATGTGTATGAGTGTATTGCCTGCATGTAGATAAGTGCACCCATGTCGTGCAATGCCCACAGAAGACAGAAGAGGCCATTAGATCCCTTGGAAATGGAGTGATGGACAGTTGTTAACTTCTGCAAGAACAACCAGTGTTCCTAACTGCTGAGCCATCTCTCCAGCCCCAGCTGAAACCATTATTATAAACAAATGTTTTTCAGATTTATTTACTAGATCCTTAAATTTTGCAAAGGTGTCTTAGAAGCCTTTGGGCAGATGTGCACACCTTTTGCTAGTGGGCCATCATCTCTTCTTTCTCCAAAACTGAGTGAAAAGTACAAAGTCCCCACATCTTTCTTGTTCTCCCATCACCCTCAACGTTCCACCCCAGAATGGAACATTCATCATAGTCAATGAACCTACATTGACTCAAAAAAATCAATAGTTTCCACTGGTACTTACCTTTGGTTTTGTAACTTCTGTGGGCTTTAGAGATATGTGATTTAAAGTACCCACCACCATAGTGTCAAACAGAAGACTTTGTCTTTTGTACCCATTCTGTGTATTATGATTCCACATATTTCATTTTATTTTGAAAAGGAGTCCCATCTACTTAATTTTGAAACCATCACCACAAAAATCAAAATTTCCTCAGCTCCCCCTTAGGCCACTTCCGAACAGGATTCTCCCAGTAGTGGTGTAGCTGCTCAGTTGCCCCTTGGCTGCCAATCCCTCATCTCTTCACGGGTGGAACCTGAGACTCAGGGCGGTGATCCAGTGGATGCGCTCCTTCAACTTTGTTCTCTCAGCCAATCTTCATGGAGGGGCTGTGGTAGCCAATTACCCATATGACAAGTCACTTGAGCATCGGTTCCGAAATCCCCACCAGAGTTCCAATTCCCCAACACCTGATGATAAGCTTTTCCAGAAGGTACAGCAGAATGGGAGCTCATCCTGCCAGGGAAACTTGGGGTTTAGGAGGTGAGCGTATGTCAGAGACAAGGGATTCTCTTAGTAACAAGTCCATAGAAAGCGATAGAAAACAGAGCCCATGGGTCTGACTATCTAGTAAGTTACATTTTGCTTCAGGTCATAAATCATAAGTTCAGGAAAAATTAAATCAAAAGGAAAACTTTATAATTGTTATGATGTAATAAAACTAGTGGGGCGGCGCATGGTAGCCCACACCTTTAATCTCAGCATTCAGGAGGCAGAGGCAGGTGGATCTCTGTGAGTTCAAAGCCAGCCTGGTTTACATGGTGAGTTCCAAAAAAAAAAACACATTAGTGATCAACAAAAAATACACCCGAAGACTATTCATACTGTCTGTGAGTTAGTGGGATGAATCGTGAATTTGGGGGGATTTAATTTACAACTTTATGGTAATATGTTTATGCGAATAAAAAAATAGACTATACACATGAAGATTTAAATGATAATCCAAATAAATCCAGATAAATATATAGATATTCATAATATATTTCTTAATATACATTCATAATAATTTGTAACAAAATTATATATGATGATATGTGAACATAATATCTAATATGCAATATAAATAATGGGTAATACTCACCATAATCATCAATGAATTACAAAGAATAACACCAATTTGCTTTACAAAGCAAGTAAATTAATATATATTTTTTCTCCAGTGATCACATTTTGTTCATTGTTATAAAAAAAGTGATGGAGGAGCCAGGCATGGTGATGCACACCTTTAATCCTGGCACTTGGGAGGTGGAGGCAGGTGGATCTCTGTGAGTTCAAGGACAGGCTGTTCTACATAGTGAGTTCCAGGACAGCTGGGGCTACAGGAAGACCCTGTCTCAAAAAAGATTTTTTTTTAAAAAGTAATGGATATTATAGAGAGTCTAAGGTGAGTTCAAGGACAGGCTGTTCTACATAGTGAGTTCCAGGACAGCTGGGGCTACAGGAAGACCCTGTCTCAAAAAAGATTTTTTTTTATTGTATTATCTTTCCAACACATATCTCTCATCTGCCAAAGCATCGTGTTTCCTACTTGTTCGTTGATTTCTTTCATGAAATTCGTTAGAAAATGGTAGAACTGAAAGGGGCCCTCCATGTCATCCAGTGTTATCCCTCCCTTTGCCCAAGAAAAAAGCTATTCCCCAAGCAAGTGGAAACACCAAAATATAGATCTAGCATGGCATCATAGCAGCTCACAACTTGGGAGGCTGAAGCAGAACTGTGTTCAAAGCCAGCCCTGGGCAACAGAGTAAGACCTTATCTCAAAAAACCTGAGAGTTCCAGGCCAGCCTGGTCTACATAGCCAGGCCAGTCAGAGCTACATGGTGAGACCTTGCCTCAAAAAAACAAAAACAAAGCGTGCACACACACACCACCACCACACCACCTCTGTTTCCCTGACCAAATTTTCTTCACTGAAGTATGTAATCCACTAGTTGTCCCTTGTGGACTTCTTGGCTTCAGCCTAGTTCTGAGTCTGAGCTGCTGCCTTAGGAGTTGGGTCATTTTCTGCCTGTCTTCCCTAGCTGGCCAAGGTCTACTCTTATGCACATGGATGAATGCACCAAGGTTGGAGCTGTGGGGATTACTTCCCAGGCGGCATCACCAATGGGGCATCGTGGTATTCTCTCAGCAAGGGTAAGGAGGGCCCTGGGAATGTTTAGGCTCAAGTAGAGTAGTGCCCATTTCTCTTTCTGAATGACAAGTTTTCTCAGGGATGTGGTAGGGAATATTATAGAATTTTGCTCTTCAAAAGAAACAGAGAATTTGCAGATTGGCATTTAATAACCTATTGTGATTCTTTAAGGCTAAGGAAGGGACAACTGTGGCCTTGTAAAATTGATATTTTATACCCTGACCTGTTAGGGCACAAGAGGAAAGTAATGAAGTCAGGTGATAGAGGTGTGAACTCTGAGCTGGGACTCAGCTTCCCTGTGTGCCAGTTGTGTCCCTCTGCGCTTTGGCGTCCTCATCTCTAACTAAGCCCAATAATGCACTTGCTTCATCACTTTGATGCTTTAAATAAAACATTTGAAATGCCTGGCTTTTAAATGCTAGGTTTTCAAAAACAGCATAAGGTATTTAGGCCTCACACAGCAGCAGGTGAACAGAGGGCCAGCCTGCCCAGCACCAGTTCTCCTGATGGTTGCTCTCTGGACCCTACTGTCTACTTCCTGAAAGCAGGCACTAGCCATGGCCATTGACCATTGATAACAAAACCTCAGGAGCCATCAGGCCTCCAGAGAGTCAAGATAAACCTGATTATGAACCTTCAGCTGATAGAAAACCTTATGGATAGAAAAAAGGCCGGATCTGGAACCTGGGTTCTTTCAGGAGGTATCGGTTCATTTCTGTCCTTTTCTATCCCCTCAAAACGGAGCCGCAGGATTCAGGAGGGCTGGGTTGATGGTTGGTCCTATGAAGAGTGGGAAGGAGAAAAACCAAGGAGCTACTGTGCTGAGAAGATAGACCTGTGGCCCTGAACCTACTTGAACAGAAGGCAAGAAGATATGGTTAGATTCTAACTTCTTTTAACCTTGTATTAGGAAAGCAATTGATAACCAGTGCACACCATCCCCAACTGAAAGCATCAAATACACTTTTTCAAATCACCCCTGTTCTGTGTTTTCTCTCTCCCTCTCCACCCTCCCTGTCCTCTGAGAAAAGTGGCATGGACCTTCTTAGAGAATCATCACGTCAAATGAAGCTGGCACATTTCCAAGACTAACTGCTAATAATTAGGCCAATCAAAATGATGGCTTCAGCACAGTGGTCTCTGGCCCCTACATCAACATCTATTGGGACCTTGTCAGAAATATAAACTTGGGGGCCTTACCCAGAGCCCCCTGAATCAGAAATTCTGGGTTAAAGCCCAACAATCTGCTGTTTAGCTTAGCTGGATGGCCTAGCCTTCCAGGAATCTCTAAAGCTTGGGAAGAAACAGGTTACTGGGCAAGACTTAATAGTCTCTGGATTACTCAGGGCTCTCCAGAGGAACAGAACCCATAGAATGAATATATACTAAAAGGGGATGAATTAGACTGGCTTACACAGTGCAGTCTGGGTAGTCCAACAAAGGCTGTCTTCACACTGAAGAGACTGAGCACCCAGTAGCTTCTCCATTCAGGAGGCTGGGTGCCTCAGCAGTCCCAACCTGGCACTGAAGGCCTAGAGGATTCCTAGAGAGCTGCTGTTCTTCAGTCCACATGGGAAAGCTGAAGAAACTGGGTTCTGATGTCAGGGGAGGATGACGGCGGCAGTGGCCACCGCAGTGACAGAGTAGATGAACTCGCCAATGAGGCACAAAGGCAAGCAGGCAGAAAAT
>NW_008335454.1:165205-165966 GCF_000622305.1 Nannospalax galili | reverse complement strand
TAAAATAACGTGTTCGTATAAATTATTGTTTATTTATTCTGTCTGTATATTGTTTTGCATGCACGTCTCTAAGTTCAGTACATGTACGCAATGCCCGCAGAGGTCAGAAGAGAGCACTGGATCCCTGGAAATGGAATTATGGATGACTGTTATCTACCATATGGGTGCTGAGAACTCAACCTGTGGCCTCTGCAAGAGCAACCAGCACT
The DNA here is from genome assembly GCF_000622305.1 of Nannospalax galili. Taxonomy (NCBI): domain Eukaryota; kingdom Metazoa; phylum Chordata; class Mammalia; order Rodentia; family Spalacidae; genus Nannospalax; species Nannospalax galili. The sequence goes on along the minus strand of NW_008335454.1, from coordinate 165,757 downwards.
CCTGTCACTGGGCCATCTGCCTCACTCCAAGTCATTTTAGAATTCTTTTTTTGGAAAGCATTAGTGTATACCTTCACTCGGCTAACATACACTGTTCTCAATCAGCAAAATTTTAATCTTTACCTGTTATAGTCTGGCTAGCACTAGTGAGAATAAGTTGAGATATAGTCATTTAGGCAATTCTAGCAGCTGACATACCAGAAAAAACTTGCTCACTACATTTTAAAAGATTAAAAACTTCATTTAATTTGAATCCCTCCTATTTCATGTGCACCAGAATTACAAAGACAAAAGGCCATAGAACTGATGTAAAATTTCCAATTTAACATATTCTGTCTCTAATAGCCACTACAAAACCAGAATTCTATACAGAAAATATTGTGAATTTTAATATATCATGAAAATTCCTCTCTGATACCCTTCTAAAGAGAACTGTGCACTGTATTTTATAAGAACATAGTGCTATCATATAAAGCATACCTTTAAGAACGTCTCATGAACGTGGCCAATTGTTTGGAGCCACTTGTTCCGAACAACTCTAGAGCTCTGCAA
>NW_008335454.1:164470-165178 GCF_000622305.1 Nannospalax galili | reverse complement strand
CAAAAGGAAAAACTGTAATAGCAGCTTGGCAGAATAATGTGGGCCTCATGTATGGGATACAAACACTGTCCTTCAACAGCTATAGGCTAAGCCCTAAAAGCTTCTATCTAGTAATAGAAAATTGTATTCTGAACGTAAAAGGAACAGTTTTCAAATAAACACCTTCATCATTTTGCTTTAACAATTAGCACAACTAACTTTAGTTTTTGCCTTTACCACTAACAATATAATATAAAGATCATACCAGTCATTCTGTGGGAATGGCTTCTTTTCCATTTGGTACAATTTTAAGAAAGGTTCTCACTATGTAGCAGGTTTTGGCCTGGAACTTTTGATTCTCCTCCCTCAGCTTCCCACATAACTAAGATCACAGGCGTGTACCACCATGCCCAAACGGGTAGGAAATCTTTATTCTCAAGACATCATTTGTTCTCAGAAATTTCCACGTCTAAACAGGTGGTATCCCCGTACTGCCTCAACGGCTCTCACGGTGTACCCTGATTATTCTCCACCTATGATGCTGATGTCACTCCTACTGCATCCATTCACCTCCATACTTCCACTCTAGATTTTGCTGTAACCAGTAACACGATCTCTCTACAGTATTTATGATGGTAAACATATAGTAATCATGTGTCAGCTACTTCATGGAAACCATTTAAAGCATGTTTATTATATACAAAATACAAAATTACCCAATCTTCTAAA
>NW_008335454.1:155895-164429 GCF_000622305.1 Nannospalax galili | reverse complement strand
CAAAACTAATTAATGCAAAACAGAATATAATATAAGTTTTAACGTGTTTGTGTACACATATCACTAATTCTCAAAGATGAAACTGAGGCACAGCAGTATATTATTTGCCCATTATTTCATAGCTAGTTTTGCTGACACTATGATTTTATTATAAAGTTTCTAGAACCCAGGGTCTCACCAAATGCAAACTCTTTCTCCACGTGTCATATATTCAATCACTAAGCTACCTCCTTTTCATGGTCATCCCTACTCTAGTCATCATTAACTTCTTTCCCAGCTTAAATTCTATAGTATTGAGTTGAATGGTACCTTTGCATCTATAAATAGCTCCCATCTCGCTGTCACATTTATTTGGCTAAATCTCGGGCACAGAAATTTAAACCCTAGCTAGCTCATTTGCTGGCAACACTGTCACCACCTGATGACTTTATTTCACTGAACTCACAGAAGCAATCCAAAGAGAAAGTTCATTCTCCCATCACATGTACAAGACACCTACATCTAGCTGGGCTCTAATTTCCAGTTCCTCGGGGTGCACTGTACTTGTCCTTGGTGAATCTAAACATCTTCATACATGTCATCTGTTTCTAAGATTTCACCAAACTGCCCATTCTTTCTAGTGTTTTATATTTGTCCGTCTATCTGAGCCTTGTGGCAAAGGCCAATCATAATTGCAGCTTTTGGGGGGTATGAGACAGCTGATCTTAGAAGTTCTGAGCCAGCATGGGCAACGTAGACAGACCCAGTTTCAAAATAAAAAGCATAAAGTGGGTTGGGGATACAAGTCAGCAGCATGCAAAGGCCCGAGCTCCAGGTCCCTTTATCACAAGATGAAAATAAGGATGTCTTGATTATCTTCACCAGCACACAAACAAAACGTTTCGCCTATCTTTAAAAAATAAATAGCTGGCTGTCATGGCAAAGACATTTAATCTCTGAACTCTGGAGGCGGAGGCAGGCACATCTCTGTGAGAACAAGTCCATCCTGGTCTACATAGTGAGTTCCAGGCCAGTTAGGACTACAGGGAGACCCTTTCTAAAAAAGACCAATCAAACAAACATAAATACATGAAATGAAAAATGTGCCTCGCTTTCTTTTGTCCTCATGATGCCACAGTAATAATTTCTTTCCTTTTCTGTCTTGTACTCATGCTATTTACTAGTCTTAGATTTCTCATTGACATTAAAGACCCTCTCTTCCTAATTTGCTCCCCTTTTTGTGGTTTACATATTGCCTCAAAGCTACATATTCTTATCTCTGTGTCTTTAGTCACGTTCTCTCTCTCCTGAAATCCATGCTCATTTATTAGTGTTGTACTGATCATCTTCCTGGAATCAATTTCATGTACATATCATACTGAACATATCCGGACTGGCTTGACCAACAAACTCCAAAACATGTAGAATTGATCTGGTCAGGGATTGTGAGAGAAATGCTTGATAATTATAGAAAACTAAAGAATCATTGTCATAGTGAATGCAGTCATACTGTGTATGAATGTGGTTTACTGTTTATCTGCCTGAGATGGCGAAGTAACACAAATCTAGTCATTAAGAGTAGCCATTTTCTGGGCTGGTGCTGTAGTCTACCTGTAGTGTGCTTGCCTAGCTTGCCCATGGTCCTGGCTTCTGTCCCTGTGTCTACAAAGACAGATGTCTAAGTGCTGTTCTGACTACCGTTTGTTCAGAAATGGAAAGTGATGCAAACTCATTCAGTACACACTTTTCTCTCAGGGCTAGTGAAAACGACTGTGTCAGTCCACTGCAGTTGCTAAAGCTATAAACCTCACACATGAAGAATCAACTTATTACATGTGAAAAGGCCACCAGGAAGTAGCAACAGAGACAAAGACGCTACGTAAGTAACCGTTCCTTATTCATTCCAACTGTGTTGGAAGCCTCTGGTTTCCTTTATATAAAGCAGCCCTATTTCCTTCATCTTTTGACAACATTTTGTGGCTTCAAATTGCAGGAATCCAAAGTATCCATGATAATAAGAACGAATATAACAAGACCAGAGGCTTTCTTGGGGATGGCATGTGCCTATGTCTCTGTGGCTGAGAGTTCAATGGGACTAGCACAGGAGTCTGGGTCAGTTCCATACAGCTAAGTCCAGCTAAGGCTTCTCTATTCCTACAGGAGCATAATTTCTACTAGATGAAATTAATTGTGATACCAACAATCACTTTTTCTTCTTTTTCCTTAAATTCTTGTAACTCTGAACTCCACTGCTGAAACAGACCAGCGAACTTCTCAGAATAGTCATCACTAAGCTTCTTTCTGTAAAACATAATAATGCACGCTGTCACATTTTCTACCAATAAGAACGTGCAAAATAAGAATGACTTGACATGCTACTATAGCATCAAAAGGAAATTATGGCAGTTTAAATCGTCTGATGGGAAACAAAAATAAAAGCAGATTTATGTTGATTCCAGAAGTGCTTTTCCCTAACCAACTAACAGAAAGTCTTCTCTCATATACAGTGTCAATTAAAGCTACACGTGTGGGTAGAGGGAGCCTCAATTGGGGAATTTCCTCCACTGGATTGGACTGTGACCATGTCGGGGGTGGGAGCATCTTCTTGACTGTTGAGTGATGTGGGATGGCCCAAACCACTATGGGCAGTGCCACTCCTGGGCAGGTGTTCCTGGATCATGTAAGAAAGCAGACTGAGCACAGGCCAAGGGAGCAATCCAGTAAGCAGCATTCCTCCATGGTCTGTGCTCCAGGTTCCTGACTTGAGTTCCTGCAAATAAGTACATAGTAATAATAAAAAAAATTGAAGAAATTTACTGCTGTATCTATTCCAGGTGGTGGAATTATGATTTTCCTGTGGTTCTGCATGTGTGCATGCTTCTTTCCAAGCCTGAAGATCTGACTTTCATCCTCAGGATCCAAATGGTGGAAGAAGAGAACTGATCACTACAGATTGTCTTGAGCCTTCCCCACCCATGCACTGAGGCATGTGCATACCCACATTTCCAAAGTACAAACAGTAATAAATAAATTAAATACATACATAAATAAATAAATAAATCACATAAAAAGCCTGGAATAAGGGGCTAGAGAGATGGCTCAGGGGTTGAGAACACTGACTCTTCTTGCAGAAGACCAGGATTCAAATCCCAGCACCCACATGACAGCTAACAACTGTCTGTAACTCCAATACCAGGGGATCCAACAGCCTCTTCTGACCTCCACAGGCATTGCACAATTAGGGTGCACTTGCCTACATGCAGGCATAACACTCATACACATAAAATAAAAATAATAAATAGAATTTAAAATATATGTATGTCTGTTAATAAATTAATTAAAGTAGTTTCTGTTAATAGAGCTTTCTAGTCCTGCAGAGACCCAGAGTTCACATGCAGCACCAATGTCAGGCAGCTCACAACTGCCTGAATTACAGGCTCCAAGAAGTCCAATGCCTCTGGCTTCCTTGGTCACCTGCACTCAGCAGAGTATTCTCAAACAGAATACACTCATACACATAATTGAAAAAATGTTTTGGTCTTTTTGAGACAGGGTCTCCCTGTAGCCCCAGCTGTCCTGGAACTCACTATGTGGACCAGGCTGGCTTTGAACTCAGAGTTCCACCTGCCTCTGCCCCCCAAGTGCTGTGATTAAATGCATGCGCCACCATGCCCAGCCTACATAATTGAAATTTTAAAATCTTTAAAATAGTTTTATTGTTTTTACGTATTTTTATATTCTATTCGTGTGTATGTGTATGTGTGTGTGTGTGTGTGTATGTGTGTGTGTGTGTGTGTATGTGTGTGTGTGTGTGTGTATGTGTGTGTGTGTGTGTGTATGTGTGTGTGTGTGTGTGTATGTGTGTGTGTGTGTGTGTGTGTGTGTATACTGCTGCCCTGAACCCATTGCCACTGCACAAGTACAGCCATCAAAGGACAACTGGTTCTCTCTATAATACTGAGCACGAGGCATAAAGGAGCACTACATAGTCACGGTCCAATTAAAAGTACTTTACTAATTGCCAGCAATTGAGAGAGGCAATAGGAAGAAAGAACTCTGGACCCTGAGGAGAAGCAGGGCAAGGTTTATAAAGCTTAAAACCGCAGTTACATCATGCCAGGGGCAAAGCCAATAACCATAGTTACATCAGATCACCATAGTTAAACCAGGCCAGGGGCAAGTCACTTAACAAAGGGGTTTTCAGTTAACAAAATGTTTCTAAGTTTCAGTTAGGAAAAGCAAGCTTCTCTGAATTGCAGAAACAATGGGTACCCTGAACCTTCAGGTATAGCTGAATAAAAGAACTGTTTTGCACGGCTAGTTGTTAAGTTTTCCAGTATTGTAGAAACAGTACCCCCCCTGCCACCCCTGGAACTGCCTGTATGAGACATTCTGCCTGGCTGACTGCAGTTAACATGAGCAGGCCGTGGGGGCACCTGGACAGAAACACAGGGTAAAGCAAAAGTCAGACAGAACAAAATGAGGCCATTTTGACCTTTTCACTTCTACACTGCAGATCCCCCACTGGCACTTTAGGTGATCAGGCTTGGCTGCAAGTACCTTTACCACCAACCAACTCCCTATTCCAAGTATCACCATGTTCAATGCATACAACAAAAGAAAACTGGCTTTTAACTTTTATTAACTTATTTTTTTGTATCTCGGTGGGTCAGTGAACAACTTTCAAAAATAGGTACTTTAGGGCCAGGGTGTGATTCCAGCCTCCAACTACAGTTTTCAGGCATGGTGCCAAGACCCATGAGCCAACTTCTTTTTAACTTTTACTTACCTATTTTTATTTTATGTGTATGAGTGTTTACCTGCATATTTATAAGTGTACCTGTGCAATGCCCACAGTGGCCAGAAGAAGATGTTCGATCTCCTGGAATGGAGGTTACAGACAGTTGTTAGCTGCCACATGTGTGCTGGAAAATGAACTCAGGTCCTCTGCAAGAGCAGCCACTGCCCTTATCTCCAGCCCTAATAGTAAGCCAACTTGAGGAACTCATTATATCACTTTCAATGTATAACTCTTGGAAATAAACCTAATGTTTTCATTACGTCTCTTTATATATTTACTTACTGTAGGATTATGTTTGCCTTCATTTACATGTGTCTGTTTGTGAGTTTATGTGCATGTGCCCATGCCACAGTGCAATTTTGGTTAAGTCAGAGGACAATTTAAAGGAGTCAATTCTCTCCTTCCTCTATTTGAACCTCTATGATCAAACTCTGGTTGGAAGACTTGGCAGAAAGAGGGGGTGGATATTTAGCCATGTCCATGCCCCACCGCCTTTGATAGGAACAACAGAAAAGGACTTTAAAAACCTTCCTGATTATTGCCAGATGTAGTGGGGCAGTACTTTAATCCCAAAACTCCAGAGGCAGAAGCAGGAGTCTCTCTGAGCTCAAGGCCACCCTTGTTTATTTTAATAGTTCCAGGTCAGTCAAGGCCACAGAGTGAGACCTGGTCTTAATAAAAAATAATGATGCTGGAGAGATTGTTCAGTGGTTAAGATCATTGGCTGCTCTGACAACAGACTCAGGTTCAGTACCCAGGATCTACATGGCATCTAATCAACTGTCCATAACTCCAAGTCAAGGAGATCTGACACCCTCTTCTAGCCTACACATGTACTGAATACACGGGTACACTTACCTACATGTAGGCAAAATACTACAGACAAAATATTTAAGAATCACTTATCATACTGGAGTATGGCTCAGAGGTTAAGTGAATTTTCTGATCTTGCAGCAGCTCCAAATTCAGATGTCAGCACCCATGTCAAGCATCCCACAACCACCTGAAACACAGGCTCCCAGAAATCTAAGTCATGTGGCCTCCTTGAGCATCTGAACCAGTATATTCTCAAATCAACCACACTTAATGCACATAAGTAAAATTAAAAGCCTATAAGGTAATTTTATTATATTTATGTGTTTCTATGCTCCTTAATGTATATTCCCATGCTGGTGCCCCAGTACTACTTCCATTGCAACTTATGGCAATCAAAATCAAAACACAAGTTGGTTCTCTCCTTTTAAAATGTGTGTCCTCCAATTTGTGCTCAGGGCATGAGAATTTGCTGCAAGAACCCATATACTTCTGAGCCAATATCTCAACCCAAACTGCTCCTTGTTGTGTGCATACAACAAAAAACATACTGTATTTTACATTTATTCTTTAGTTATATATTTATGTTTTGTTACAGTTAAAAATAAATATAAATAAATAAAAAGTAAATAAATAAATAGACCAGTGAACAACTTTCCAAAATCTGTTCTGTTGCCAGAGTATGGGTTCAGGTCTGGAAACCAGTTTTCAGGCACAGAGCCAAGACCCTTTACCTGATGAGCCCACTTCATTTTTTAAATTTATTTTTTTAATTTTATGTTTCTCAGTATTTTACCAGAATGTTTGTAAGTGCACACAAATCATGCAATGCACAGGGAGGCCGGAAGAGGACATGGACCACTGGAACTGGAGTTAAGGAATCTTGTTCATGGCAATGTGTGTGTGTTGGGAACTAAACTCAGGTCCTCTACAGGAGCAGCCACTGCCCTTAAAGTCTGAGCCGTCTGTCCAGCCCCATCAATGAACCAATTTGAGGCCTTATCTGTATCATCAATACTTAGGACATGAAGCAAGTTAAATTGTATTAAATCTCTTAAAAATGAAATTTGTTTATTTAATGTGTGAGTGTGTATGCCTATGTATGTGTGTGTATATGTCTGTATGCATAAATAGGAGTATAAGGTGTGCCATGTCTTTCGCCTTAATTTTTCCACCTTGAATGTGAGCAAAAGAAAAGACCTTTATAAACCATCTTGATTAGTTTGCCAAGTGTTGTAGGTCTCACCATTAATCCCAAAACTCAAGAGGCAGAGGCAGGAGTAGTTCTATGTGTGCATGGCCAGACTGGGCTATTTAGCAAGTTCCAGGCTCGCCTGTGTTACATAGTGAGACCCCGAGACCCTGTCTTAAAAATAAGTCTTCTTGGGGCTGGAGAGATGGCTCAGCAGTTAAGAACACTGGCTATTCTTGCAGAAGATCCGGGTTCGAATCCCAGCACCCACATGGCAGCTAACAACTGTCTGTAACTCCAGTTCCACGGGATCTGACAGCCTCTTCTGTATTCAGCTGGCATTGCACGACACGGGTGCACTTATCTACATGCAGGCAATACACATACACACATAAAAAATAATAATAAATGAAATATTTTTTAAAAAATTCTTCTATCCTGGACAGATGGTTCAGTGAGTAAGAATACTGCTGCTCTGTCAGAGGACCTGGGTTCAGCCCACAGCATCCACGTGGTTTCTAGTAATTGTCCCTAACTCTAGATCTAGGGTATCTGATGACCTCCTGTGATGAGTACGGGCATTGAATTCGTGGTTGCTCTTTCATGCAGGCAAAACATTATGAATGTAAAATAAAGAAAATTTTGAAAAATCATTTGTTGTACTGGACTGTTGTCTCACTTGTTTAGACATTTTTCTGTTCCTACAGAAGATGCTAGTTCAAATGCCAGGACCCGTGTCAGGCAGTTTACAACAGGTTAAACACAAGCTCCAAGAAATCCAGTGCCTCTGGGTTTCTGTCCCCAGCATTGTCCAGTATGTTCTCAAACAGTCCACATTAGTACACATAACTAAAATTTAAGAGGTTACAGAGATGACTCAGCTGTTAAGAGCACTGCTGGCTCTTGCAGAGGACCCAAGTTCAGTTCCTAGCATCCACATGGTGGCTAACAATTGTCTATAATGCCAGTTCCAAGGGATCTGATGGCCTCTTCTGACCTTCACGGGCATTGCAAAACACAAATACACCTACAAACATGCAGGCAATACACTAATACATGCAAAATATAAAAATAATAAATAATTTTTAATTAAAAACAATAAAAATAATATATATATTTTTATTTTAAAATACCATAAAATATTTTTATTATGTATTTATACGTCCGTCCATCCATGTCTGTGTGTGTGTGTGTGTGTGTGTGTGTGTGTGTGTGTGTGTGTCTGATCTGGTGTCCCAGTGGTACTTGCCACTATACAGGTATGGCAGTCCAGGACAAGTTCTCTTTCTCTTTCTACCATATGTATCCCCTAGCTAGAATTAATGCAAGAAGGTTGGCTACAAAGACACGTAATCTTGAGGCAACTCATTCACCCCAAACCACACCTTGTTGAATGCATACAACAATAAACCTGTGTTTCAGACTGTATTCATTTATTTATTTACTTATTTACCTATTTATTACTTCTCTGTGACTCAGTGAACAACTTTCAAAAATCGTTTCCCTGATGATAGTGTGTGGCTTGAAGCCTCAAACTCCAGTTGTCAGGCATGGTGCCAAGATCCTTTGCCACATGAACCAATGTTTTAATTTTTTGATTTATTTATTTGTATTTTCAGTGTTAGTGATTTTCCTACATATATGCAAATGCATCCATGTCACAAAATACTTGTGGAGGCCAGAGGAGGGTGTAAGATACCCTGGCACTGGAGTGAAGGACTGTTGTTAACTAACATATATATATATATA
>NW_008335454.1:61524-155412 GCF_000622305.1 Nannospalax galili | reverse complement strand
TTGCCGTACAGTCTGACCCTCCTTTTCTTTGTTCTAAAGAGTAATTTTTTTTCATTTTCTTCTTTCTTTTTCTTTTGGATACTGGTCAAAAGTCTAAGCATACTTTCCCTGACACCCTGGGCTTTCTCACCCTTTTTCTGAAGTCTTCCTTCCCCTTCCATTCCCTTCCATTATATGGCTACTTGCTGACCTCCACTGCTGAACACGCAGGTCTTCTTGGACCCTAACTCAAAAAGCATAACTTTTTTAAAAAAATATTTTATTACTTTTATGTGTGTGTATTGCCTGCATGTAGGTAAGTACACCCGTGTGGTGCAATGCCTGCGGAAGTCAGAAGAGGCTGTCAGATCCCCTGGGACTGGAGTTACAGACAATTGTTAGCTGTCATGTGGGTGCTGGGATTTGAATCTGGGTCTTCTGCAAGAAGAGTCAGTGTTCTCAACCACTGAGCCACCTCTCTAGCCCCTTATTTATTTATTTATTTATTTATTATTTATTCATTTATTTATTATTGTGTTTGTACTTTGGAAATGTGGGTATGCACATGCCTCAGTGCACGGGTGGGGAAGGCTCAGGACAATCTGTAGTGATCAGTTCTCTTCTTCCACCATTTGGATCCTGGGGATGAAAGATCTTCAGGCTTGGAAAGAAGTATGCACACATGCAGAACTACAGGAAAATCATAATTCCCCCATCTGGAATAGTTACAGCAGTAAATTTCTTCAAATTTTTTATTATTACTATGTATTTATTTGGTGTGTGTGTGTGTACATGTGTGTGTATTTTCATGCTCTAACACTATAACAAATGAGTGTGGAGCTCAGAGGACACCTTGAACAATTCAGTTCTCTCTTTCCAACATTGGATTCTGGGGATCAAACTCAGCTTGCAGACTTTGTGGTAAGCACCTCTATATGATGAACCATCTTGTTGCCTGCTTACAGTTCTCCTACCTTGAAGGCATGCTACAGAAATGGATTAAACTTTTATTACTACATTTATTTATTTGTTTAATTTTTGGTGTCTGTTTGTGCATGTGAGGGGGCACCTGCTTGCTACTGAGTATATGTACAACTCAGAGGACAACTTGTGAGATTCATCTTTCTACCATGTGTAAAATCATGGGATTCCAACTTAGGTTGCCAAGTGTGGTGACAAAGGCCTTTCCCCACTGAGCTAGCTGTATGGATCTAATTACACCTCCTGTAATGCTTAGGGGTTTTTGCATAGGTGTGTGTGAAGATCGAGGACAACTTTCAGAAATCAATTCTTCCTTTCACCTTGCAGAGTTGTGCAGCAATTTCCTCCCAAGACGAAATCTTGTAAGTTGGAGGAAATCTCCTTAAGACACAGGATATTCTAAAGGGAGGTGAAACATTCCATCCTGTTGAGAAGCTCCTTAAGCCCATGAAATAAATAACTCTAAGGATTCAGGAAGTTCCTGAAACTGACAAGATACATCAGGCCCCATCTTCTCCAAGGTTAAATAAGGAGTAACAACTACCTGAGCACCCTGGTAGAGAACTACTCCCTTATTTGTTGAGCTGCCTGCAAAAGTGAGCTCAAAGTTTCCATAGGCCATAGGATGAAGTAAATAGAAAACTGGTACATGTCACGAATCATGATTCACCACACAGGAAAGTATAAAGCAGGTTAGAATTTATTATGGCCGGGCTGGTCCTGTACTCTGGTGAGCATTCAGGGAACAGCCACTATCACCTCTCAGACATAACTTTTATAGGCAGTTCTGGGGTGTTATTGAGTCCTTTTGAATCCACCAGACACAAACAGCCAGGTCAGAGGCTAGAGCAACAAGCGGGTTAACAGATGCAGATAGCATAATCCAAGCGGGTCAACAGAAGTAGATAGCATAATCAGCCAAACACATTTCCTTGTTGGCAGAACATCCTGGCCCCTAGGCCTTTCTTGCGGTTTAGCTAGTTTTAAGAATTCTTGAGCACACTCGGGGCAGAGATAGTTCTGAGAATTCATGGGTAGACTAGGGGCAGATAGATAACCAGGAAATAAGGCCATCCTGGGACCCTGGAGCTCCCTTATAACAACTCAAGGGTCAACGGCTCAAGGGTCATAGCTTCAAGGGTCATAGGCTGCTTCAAAAACCAAAGGAAAAATGAGCACAAGTATATTCTAAGCAAGAATAAGGTATATTAAAAAACTGATGGTCATGTACCTTAAAAGGAAAAGCAGTGTGAATTAAATACATGTAAAACACCCTGAAGTACTTATTTTACCTGAGTAACTCTTGGCAAAACTTCTCAAATAAAGCCCTAATTAGAACAACTTAGTGGAAGCATGCATGCTCGGCATGGGTGAGGCCCTGTGTTGACCCCTCAGCACACCCACTCAATAAAAAAATGTAATAAAATATAAAAGAATCAATTTGTCCTTTTGGTTTCAAGTATTCACTTAATGGTGAAGCAGGGACTTCTTAGTTATCATTTAGATATTCTATTAATTATCTTATATTAATTATCATTCAGAAATGGATAATCACCCAGTCATGGTGGCTCACACTTTAATTCCAGCACTTGGGAGGCCAAGGCAGGTAGGACTCTGTGAGATCAAGGTCAGCTTGATGTACATGAATGTTATAAGTCAATAGGATAGAGTTTTGTTTTTAGAATAGGCTATGTTAAGTTTGCATGTATCCAGAAAAGGATGTCTGTACAAAATTGATTTTGTGGGATTGTTCTCTTAAAGAAGAACAATGTAAACATACCCATGCAATACAGGTTGCTTGAGAGGCTGAGGTTTGAGGATCACTTGAGCCTAGAAGTTGTATACCTGCCTGGACAACATGGTAAGTACTTGTTTCAAATAAAATAAAATCAACCAAAATAATTCAATGTAACTTTCTACACTTGTAGCCTGTAATTTGGAGACTGAAAAATGATACACAGAAGGCCAAATATGAATTTAATCTGCTTTATTGATAAAAGCTAATCAAGTGTTAGAGAGAAAAAACTCATTATTAGAATAAGAGTGGTGAGTGACTGGTACAAAGAAGCATACAGAGCTGCTCAGCTTCCATTGGAAGTTAAGAAGGAAGAAGCGTTTTGCACTTCAACAAGCTGATGTTCTCCTATCAGCAATTTGTGTAACCTCTTCAGAGGATGGTGTGATAAGAATAGGAGGTAGGAATTGGTTAGGCAGTCGGTCAAAAGACCCCAAAGAAAGGTAGGCAGTTTCTTGGCTAAAAGTCAAAATGTCCTTGGGCCTGTTAGCAACATACTCTGTTCCAAAGGCCAAAAATGTCAAAAGTATTTGGGAGCTTGTATCTAATCCTTAAAAGATTTTAGGGTTACCTCTTCAGAGGGGGAAATGTTGGAGGGGAGGGAGTGGGCATGGATTTGATCAAAACACCTTATATGCATGTATGAAATTCTCAGTAAAGTTTTTGTAAAAATTTTTTTAAAAGCTAATGATCAGACGTATTAAAAATAGATTTTCTATTTAAAAGAGATGTCTAGTGGCCAGTCTTGTATTAAATCGTATGTTTCAAGTTCTTTCTTAGAGTCATCAGAATAACACAGATTGAAGAGACTTTTGTAACCACTTGATGCTCTGCTTCATGAAAGGACATAAAAAAGTTATTTACCCTTTTAGTTCAGTTATGCATATGCCAGCAAATGAAATAGTTCAGTGCTTCTAATAATCCTTAGCTTTACAATTTGAAATGTAATTTAGAATAGCCTTCAAAAGCTTTTTGAACATCGCAATTTCTTTTTAAAATCTAGTTTGTGTCTTAGTAAATATATTACTTTTGTTGGTCTTTGTTCTAGTTTGCTTTCAAAATCTATGACAAAAACACTGATCAAAACCCACTTGGAGAGGAAAGTTTATTTGGCTTACAAGTACACTCCACCATCAAAGGACGACAATGCAGGAACTCAAGTCAGGAACCTGGAGCACAGACCATGGAGGAATGCTGCTTACTGGCTTGCTCCCTTGGCCTGTGCTCAGTCTTCTTTTTTACACGATCCAGGACCACCTGCCCAGGAGTGGCACTGCCCATAGTGGTTTGGGCCATCCCACATCACTCAACAGTCAAGAAAATGCTCCCACCCCCGACATGGTAACAGTCCAATCCAGTGGAGGAAATTCCCCAATTGAGGCTCCCTCTACCCAGGTATGTCAAGTTGACAACTAAATCTATGTAGCACAGTCTCCCAGGGTCTCCCAACACTAAAACAAGAAAGGTGTCCTGTATTGAACAAATAGTGAGGATACAAAGGCAAAAGACTATGCAGAAATGATGCATGAAATTGCTATTTTTAGTTAAACACAGATTGACTAAAAGTGTTAATAAACTAAGAAGTATGATACAGGTAAAACTTCCAATTTACTATTTCATGCTTTGAATAATTGTTACAAAACCGTTAGAATTCAGTAGAAAACAATGAATCACTTCCATCAGGAATGAGTCAAATGTGAAGTAGTTAAAACTTAAAGAAGCATAAAGAATATGTTGTTTTCTAAGACCGTGTTATACTATTATGCACAATATATCTTTGTACACTTCTCATTTGTAACTGTCTAATTCTTTTCACTCCCTGGTTCTGGTAAGTTCTAAATAGCTGGAACACATCGAAAAACATTTTGTTTTTGAAAATTTTCTACAAATATGAAAGGAAAATTATTATTACAAAAATTTGCTTTAATTTCTGCTGTTTTGTGCAACATGCATACTAGGGAAACACGATACTGCTGACCTATCCATAGCAGTTAAAATTTAAATTTAGCAAAAACAATTCCATACGAAACTTAAAACAGTTTTTGAGCTTGTATCTTTAACATTTTGTTTGAACAGCTATTATGACTGTGTTTACAAAATTTGTACGTTTTATTTATTTTTTTAAGAATTTCATGCACGAGTATACTATATTTACATCATTTCCACCCCTCTCCCCACCCCCAACACTTCCACATTCTTCCTCTCAATTTTATGACCTCTCTTTGATTTTTGGATTTACCAAGTCCATTTAGTGGTGCTTGTTTATATATGTGTTTAGGGATAACCACGTGGATATTCTATTAGACAGAGCAGCTGAATTCCTGAATGCTCAACAATATGCTTTCTTAAGCAAGACCTGCATAATGATGCCACCAGTTGACATGCCAGTGTGGATGGAGGAGTTTTCACAAGGTTCCACCTCTATTTCAAGAACTACAGGCAATTGATAGCTGCTAAGGGAAGGAGAATCATAGTTTTACGCTATTACGCAATACAGTCACCCTGCCAGTCATTATGAAACAAAAGTTTTCCAGACTAGGTTTTGCTGTCTTGCACTACCAGACCTAGAACTCCTGATCCTCCTGCATCAGCATCCACAGTTTCTAGGATTACAGGCATATACCCTGCCAGTCATTTACTTGACTAAATCACAAGCATGAAAAAGTTTTAACTTTAGCCAGTAGTCTACCTGGTGGCAACACGTTCAATGAAAAAGTTAAACAACAACACGTTAAATATGAAAAAGTAAGAAAAGTCAGTTTCTCTCCTATTAGCATTGCATGTTATAATGGTTTCACTGTAGGCAATTTGAGGGAAAAAAAGTTTAAATCTGCATGTGTGCACGCCTTCCTATGTGATGTGTTCTTGCATATGCGTTTTTCCATGTGTGTCAAAGTACAAGAGCACAGGTGTGGGAGCACATATATGCTGTTTTGTTGATCCCATCACAATGGCAATATTATAAGAAGCCTTTGAAACTAGCCTTTTACTTTGGTGGGGGGGGCAATGTTAAGAATTAAACCCAGGGCTACAGATGCTGTGCAAGTACTATACGAACAAGCTATATCATGATGTGCTCTTAACCATTAATTACTAAGGCATGTTCCATTTAACTGTAGACGAAACCTATTGGAAAAGATATTTTGATGTGTGTGTGAACACCATTCCCAAATCCGTGTCTTCAAAGTGAAATGTGTAAGTCTTCTCAGTTTCATTATTGCCTTGCCTATTTAATTCCAGGACCTAAGCTCAATTTCTTTAATGAATTTACCAAGTGAATACAAGAATGTTTTCTTTTATTCAAATGGGTGATGCAGTTTATTCAGCATGGGAACTAGATTTCGGAGAGGTTTTCCTTTAAGAAGAAGAATGCAAGCCAGGCAGGGTAGTGCCCACCTGTAGAGCCTGAGCTAGTTGGGAGGCTGAGGTGTGAGGATCTCTTGAGCCCAAAACTTGGACAGCAATCCCAGAGACAAGATGAGAACCAGTCAGTAAAATAAATGAAACAGACCAATGTAAACTTCTGAAACTGAACTCTGTACCTTGGGTAATGAAAGATACACTGTGGCAAAATCTAAATTTATACTTTATTGATAATTACCATTGCCAGAGATAAAAATTCACTAGCATAACAGAAGAGCTGAAAGCTTAACCTAGGGGAGTAGTGGATAGTGCCTTAACTGGATATTGTTTGGAAAAGAAGAAAGATAAACAAGGTCATGAATAAAAACGTTAACATTTCAACCAAAATTTCTTATCTAAACATTTTCTTGGCTGACATTTGAATTTCACCACTTAGGTTCGAGCTCCTTCTTCAACGGATCATCTCATCAAGGTAACAGGGACTGAGGGGTCTGAGGAACACTTGCCAAGTCTTTGCTGTTGCTCTTTAAGAAACGGAAAGAGTAAACGTGTTTATTTTCTGGTTCAATGACTTTCATGCAACAGGGAATAAAACATTTTAGTGCTTCCATTAATCCACCTTTCCAATTTGAAATGTAACTTACAATTTCTTCCATTAGTTGTCTTTGTAATTTCATCATTTCTTCTTTGAATCTGCTTTGGATACCAACAACATTGTCATTATTTTTCTCCATCTCAGCCAAATCCTAAAACACAAAAGTTTACTATAGTTATGCAATTGAGTAGATTTATGTAATTTTTCGTCTACATATTCTATACTAGAAAATACATTTTTAAAAGCCTATTTTTAAATATTCAAGCAATTCACATTATTTCTTAAAAGTAAAAGAATTCTACGTAATTCAGCAAGACCAAACATTCAAGAGTTAAGAAGTAACATATTTCAAACATGAATGAAATGTAATTACAGAAGGTACAAAATTAGTGTCGTGCACTTTGGTCAGTAATGTTTTAATGAAGTACTAAGGTCAAGATGGTTGGGAAAAGCTAGGCATAGTGGCACCCACTCTGCCAGCTCAACTGGGAGGATTGAGAGCTTGAGGCTAGTCTCTGCAACACAGAGTTGTTCTCTTTAGACAAAGCAAAATGGCATGAGGAGATGTGCAGATAAGAAAGCTACAGGGTCTTCTCAGCAAATCTCATAACTTAGGTGAACCCTTACAGTAATCTTATCAAACACTAGGTTACAATCTACTTAAAAGTCAGTGTGGCATAAATGTACTAAAGGAAAAATGATCTGTGCTGTGAACAATTATTTCAATTTGTTAAAAACAATTCACATGCCTGTGTGTTTGTCTTATGAGACAGGGTCTCAGTTTATGGGCCAAGCCAGCCTTCAGCTATCCATCTGTGGTGGTTTGAATGAAAATGTCCCCCATAGGCTCCAAGTGTTTGGACTTTTTGTCCCCAGTTGATGGCGCTGTATTGGGAGGTTTTAGAAGGTGTGGCTATCCTGGAGGAAGTACGTCACTGGGGGTAGGCTTAGAGAGTTCTTAAGCCTTGCCAGATCTCCAGTTGCTCTCTTGCTTCCTGTGCCTGTGTGATGATCTGAGAGCTTAGCTTCTGCTTCTCCTGGTCCAGCCACCTGCAGCCACCATGCCTCCCTGCCATGATGGCCTATAATTCGCTTGGAACCATAAGCTCAACTAAACTCTTCCTTCTATAAGTTGCTCGGGTCAGTGTTTCTATCACAGCAACAGAAAAGTGACTAATACACCATCTATATGTCTCCATCCCTCTGATACTGAAGATATGTGCATGCGCCTGTACACCCAGTGACATAACTTAAATTTGAAATCTTTACTAATCACTCAGCACAAATAACCTTATCTCTAACCATGTGACATGTACTATGTGAAGTGCTATGGAGAATGCCAAAACGGATCACACGATTGGTCTTTTTCCAACGAGAAGTCACATTTAAACAAAACAAAAAAAAAAAAAAAGGGAAAAAGTTGATATCGGGAATGAAAAGGTACTTTCTTGTAAGTAAGAAGTAGAAAGTGGGGAATGCTTCTAAATTACTTTGCAAAGGTCCATATTTCAAGAAATGAAAAGGAATTAAAATCATGTGGGTTTTTTTTTCAGGGGGGAGGGGGGACTACAACCAAAACGTGAAAGTACACAGTTAGTAGATTCAGACAGCAGTTATGTAGAGATGTGGGATTGATGGAGAAGTACAATCAAGGAAGCTTCCAAAGAGATGCCTGTCATGGGAGATCTTCGGAGTATAGCATGGGAAGATACAAAAAGATGTGTGAAAAGTAAGAGATATTTCAGAAACACGTGGCTGACCTATGAAGGATGGCCTGAGGAACAGAGGGAACCGTGAAGAGTTCTCACAGTGTTTTAAATAAAGGAGGATGAGAATATGAAATTACAGACAAAGAAGGAGCTGTGGTCCAACAGGAGGAATTAACAAAACAAGGAAGCATTAGGGAGATAAAAGTGGTAGAATTGTAGTAGTAACAAAGTGTGAAAACAAAGGATAGGGAGAAATAAAAATTATACTAGCCCAATAAAGTAGTGGAGTTCTTTAGTCCCAGCACTCAGGAGGCAGAGGCAGACAGGTCTCTGTGAGTTCTAGGCCAGCCTGAACGTGAGGAGGTGCAGGCCATCCATGTCTATGCAGTGAGACCCTTTCCCCCTCAAATTATACTGAAGTTCATAGAATAATAGTAATGTTTGCTGAATAACCATACTTATAAATTCTTAAAATGAATTCAAAAGTATTAAAATACCATTATTTTAATTTTATGTGTATGAACGTTTTATATGCATGTTTTTAAGTGAACTACATGTATGCAATGCCCGTGGAGGTCAGAAGAGGACATCTGGTCCATGACATGGGGTTACACATGGGTGCTATCTACCGTATGGTTGCTGCGAACTGATCCTGTGTCCTTGAGAAGAGTAACCAGCCTTCATAAATGCTGAACTGTCTCCTTAGCCACAAGTTATTTTAAGTTCTTGGCTTAGAAATTATTAGTGTATACCTCAACTTGGTTAATATACCAGTAGACCATTCTCAATTTGCAAATTTCTAATATTTACATGTAATAGTCTAATACATGTGAGTATAATGTAAGATATAAACTCATTTTGGTCGTCATAATTATTCTAACCACTGATGTCCCAGGAAATTCTACTGTGCTCCATTTTAAATATAGAATAAATTCGTTTAATTTAGTCCTTCTTATTTCACATACACCGGAATTACAAAGACAAAAGGCCACGGAACTGATGCATCCACTTGCTGTTTTCAGTTAAACTGAGCAGGATGACTAAATGTATGACGTATGTCTTGCCTATGATGTGAGTCTTCTCTATTTCTGTGGATGATTCCCAATTTATCATATTCTGTCTTGATCAGCAACCACAACATTAGAATCGTAAACATATGGTCATTATGTTAGACCGATATAATTAACTCAGAATGGAAAAAACATCTTAATTTTCATATACTATGAAAATTCTTCTTTCATAGCCTTCTAGAAATAAATGTGAATTGTATTTTATAAGAACATACTGTTATGTTTTACAACATACCTTTAAGAACTTATCATGAACATGTATAATTGCTTCCAGTTGCTGGTTCTGAACAACAGTAGATTGCCGAAAAATCCTTTCCTTTTTTTGAATGTCATTCTACAAATACAAAATGAAAACCTGTAACAATTTGTTGAAACGATGTGGGTGGGCCTCACCTATGACATACAAGCACTCTCTGTCAGAGCTCTAAGCTAAGTTCTAAAAGCTTTAAGGGAGTAACTCTAGGTAGGTTGACTAGACCCCAGTGGATGAACTTGCCCTGTGGGACTTCAGGGGACACTAACTTGACTTGATAGGCCTTGACATAAGTGACAGATGTAAGAAATCCAGTAGGGGAGGTAGGGGAAGGGGTATGGAATGGTGCTGACGGTGAAAGGGGTATAAAGATGATTAAGATGCTGTGTATGGAATACTCAAACTCAATTAAAAAAGAACTGAAGGTAAATAATGATTGAATGTAAAGAAAAGCCTGGGTTATTGGAGAAAAATTTATGAATAAATATTATTTTAAAGGAAACTATAAAATATGGACTTAAACAAAAAAAAAAAGAAATTACAATTTTCAAAAACCTTAAATGTAGTAAAGAAAAAGTCTGCCTTGAACTGAAAAGGAAGAGTTATGGAATAAATGCCTTCATCATCCTGCTCTATCAACCGTTACGACTAACTCGATATCATGCCCCAGTCATTCTCTGGAAAAGGTTTCTTTCCCTCTTTCCACAACCGGCAGACATGTTCTCACTAAGTTGCACTTTGTGGCCGGCACTTTTGATTCTCCTTCCTCAGCTTTCTAAATAGCTGAGATCACTGGCGTGCACTACCACACCAGAACGAGTAGGAAATTTCATTTTCCAGACATCACTCAATCCTGGAAATTTCCATGTGTAAACACGTGGTATCCCGATAACGGCTGTCCTGTAGTACCCTGGTCATTCTTCACCCATGATTTTGATGACTCTCCTTCTGCATCCCTTCACCTACGTACCTACTACTCTAGATTCTGCTGTAACCAGTGACTTGATATCTTGACAGTATTTATCCTGGTAAAAATACATTAGCCATGTGCCAGCTGCCGCTTTTAAATCATGAAAGCACATTTATTGCATGAAAAACATCACCCAATCTTCGAAACATGCATATAGGGACACACCAATCGTTGTCGAAGATGATTAAACTGTGGCACGGCCGCAAACTATTTGTTCATTATTTTAGAGTGAGCTTTGATCACATGATGATATGGAATTGGATTCCAAACACTGTTTCTAGAATCCATGGCCTCAACAAACTCTTTCTCCATGTCATGTATTCAATCACTCAGCACGTATCTTTTTATTACTACCACAAAATAATCCATCAAGTCCAACAATCCTTGCATGCTGCCTCATTTCATGGTCACCCCTACTCCTGTGGTTTTAAAATTTGTTGCCAGGTTAAAGCTATAGAAAATCAGTACAATTATTCTTTGGCCTCTATAAGTAGCTAAGTAGTCCCCATGTCTTCTGGTCTTTTTGAGGCAGGGTCTCCCTCTAACTGAATACGGCCCCGAAACTCATTATGTAGACCAGGTTGGTCTCGATCTCACAGAGATCCACCAGTCCAGCCTCCAAGAGGGGGGATTAAAGGAGTGCACCACCACACCTGGCTAGCCATTCTCTTCTAACTGTCACATTTATTTGGCTACATCTCAGGCTCAGAAATTTAAACCCTAGCTAGTTCGTCTGCTGGCAACACTGTCACCATCAGATGACTTTATTTCACTAAACACACAGAAGCAATCCAAGGAGAAGGTTCGTCCTCCCATCACATGTATGGGACACCTACAACTGTCTATGCTCTACTTTCCTTTTTCCCAGGATGTACTGTACTTGTTCCGAATAATTCTAATCTCTTCACACCTCCCATCCATTTTTAATCATTAAGCAAAATGCGCATTCTCTCTAGTGTTTTGTATTTGTCCTCTATCTGAGCCTGATGGCAATGGCCAGTAAGAATCTCAGCTGTTGGGAGGAATGGGGAGTGAGTTCTTAGAAGTTCACAGCCAGCCTGGGTAACATAAAAAGACCAAGCTTTAAAATATAAAGGGAGTGGCTGGAGAGATGGCTCAGCAGGTAAGAACATTGTTCTGGCAGAAGACCCGGGTCCAAATCCCAGTACCCACATGGAAGCTAACAACCATAACTCCGTAACTCCAGTTCCATAACTCCAGTTCCAGGGGATATGACAGTCTCTTCTATCCTCTGTGGGCACTGCACGATGCGGGTGAACTTACCTACATGCAGGCAATACACACACACACACACACACACACACACACACACACACAAATATATGAAAAAGACCGTTGGGATACAGGTCAGCAGAATGCAAAGGTCCAAGCTTCCAATTTCCTTTATCACAATAAATGAAAATAAAGATGACTACATAAACTTGTGTAGCATATACAAAACATTTTAAATATGTTAAAAAAAATCCCTGGGGCCATGGGAAACATATCAGCAACCTGGACTCAGAAGCAGACAGATCTCTGTGAGATCCAGGTGACCTTGGTCCACATAGTGACTTCCAGTCCTCCTGGGACTACAGGGAGATGCTATACACACACACACACACACACACACACACACACACACACACACACAAAAACACACACACATATATAAGCGTGCACACACACACACACACACACACACACACACACACACACACAAAATCAAACGTACATACATAAATACATAAAATGAGAACTGTGCCAAATATGCCTTGGTTTCTTTTGTGCCGATGATATCACATTACTTTCTTTCCTTTTCTGCCTTGTACTCATTCTAATTATTTTGCAGCCACTTTTCTACAGAAATCATTGTTTCTCAACATCAAAACCCTCCACGTGTCCATCCTACTTCATTCCACCTATCAGCAGCATCTTCTTTTAAACATTTTCCTTCGTTGGAGTACATTATTTTCTACTTGGCCACATCTTTTTCTCTCTGCCCTTCACTCTGCCCCCTCAGCTCCTGGAGCTCAGAATATTGACATCCTCTGGATGGTATGTCTTAAGATTCCTCATTTACATTACAACCCTTCTCTTTCTACTCTGATCCCATGATTGTGATTTATTCTGCGCTCAAGCAAAGTATTCTCATCTGTGTCTTTAGTCAGGATCTTTCTTCCGCTCTCTGCACTCAGATTCTAGTGTTGTACTGATCATTTCCAGGAATCGCTGTCCTGTACATATCAAAATGAACATTTCTGGAACTGACCTGACCAACCAACTCCAATATAATTGGCTATGAAAGGAACATGGGTTGTGATAAAATGTGTATAATTCAATAAAAAAAGTGAAAAAGAAACATTCTAATTGTAAATGTAAATGGAACAACAGAGTGTATGAAAGTGTCTCCCATTTATCTCCCTGATGTGGTGAGTTTACACAAATCTCACCATTCGCAGTTGCCTTTCTCTGGGCTGGTGCTGTAGTCTAGCTGCAGGGTGCTCGCCTAGCTTGCACATGGTCCTGGCTTCAGTAATTGTGCTACAAAGACAGAAATCTAAGTGATGTTCTGACTACTTTGATTTGTTCAGAAATGGCGCAATGATGTAGCCTGATTCCATCATACTACCCACAGTTTTCTGCCAAACGTTTTGAAAATGAAGGTGTCGTGTCGGTCCACTCCAGTTATTAAGGTAGTATTAAGTCTAGAAGAGGAAGCATTAACTTCTCACATAAAGGAACGCCACTAAGAAGCAGCAGAGCCAAGAGCACTATGGGAGGCAACAGTGCCTTATCCCCTGTGACTGAAGCTAATGTTCCTCTGGTTTCTTTTTATATAAACCAACACTATTATCTTCATCTTTTGACAGAATGTTGTGACTTGAACTGCAAGACTCGAACTAGATATAAAAAGGAACTGATATAGTCGGAGCAACAGCATCCTTGGGGTGTGGCCTGCACCTATGCTTCAGTGGTTTACCGTTCAACAGGACTAGCCCAGAAGTCAGTTCCATGCAACTGATATGAGTTTAGTGTCTCTATTCCTACTGGAGAATACTTTCTACCAGTAAATTAAATGTGATACCAACCATTAGTTTTTCTTCTTTTTCCTTAATTTCCTGCAAATCCAAATTCCAAGGCTGAACCAGAGCTGTAAACTTCTTGGAATAGTCTTCATTAAGCTTCTGTCTGTAAAACATAATAATGAATGCTGTCTCATTTTCTACCAGTATGAAATGAACCTGTAAAACGAGACTGAACTGGCATAGTATTATACTATCAAGAGGAAATTTTAGCAGCTTAAATATTCTGACGGGAAACAGAATTAAAAGTAGATTTATGTTGATTCTGGAAGTACTTTTTCTTAACTAATAGTAAAGTCCTCTGTAATACAATGTCTTCAAAACTAGGGAAGCCTGATTATACATGTCAATTTTCCTGAAAAACTAGTTCATCCCCATCAGGTTTCTTTTCCATTTTCTTACTGAATATACACTTCTAAGTCAAAATATTTCACTATGCTCTGCACTCCCCATTTTGGCACAGACAAGATTTATCTCAAAGAAAGGCCTAAGTGTTAACACATAATACTTGCCCTCTTTGTAGATAACATATAGTTAACTACAAGGCAATTATTAGTTTCTAGTGTAACTAACTGAATTGTGTTTAGATTTCTTCTAGACCGAATACAAAAGGCATTTAAAATTTTAAAACCACAGGCCGGAGAGAAGGTTCAGTGGTTAAGAGCACGCTGCTGTTGCAGAGGCCCTGGGATCGGTTTCCAGCACCAACATGGCTAACAACCATCGGTAACTCCAGTTCCAAGTGATCTATCCTGGTCTTTGACCTCCGACAGCATGCTACACGTGGATGTAATTAAAATGCTTGCACACATAAAATAAAAATAAAATACAAGTAGTAACACATGTTGCTTTTTTCTAAAGGTGAGAAAAGTCAATTTCACTGAATTCTGTAAACCATATCTCAATACTAACTATCAAGTCTGGAGGTCAAGGATATACCTGCCTAGAGAAAAGTTCAGTGAAACATTTTCAGTAGAGACTCCACTAAATAGAACACAGTAATAATTTTCATAATTTACAATAATATATATTAAGACGGATACAAAGAGCTGTGCCCCTGGTGGTGCCGGCCTTTCATCCCAGCACTCGGGAAGTAAAGGCAGAGACAGGCAGATCTCTGTGAGATCAAGGGCAGCCTGGCATACATAGTGAGTTCTAGGCCAGCTGCTACACCAGGGGAACCCTATTAAAAAAATACACAGAAAGAATTGATATGAACATGGCTGTGAAAAAGCAGACTCACATTTGGTCTTGTTGTGTTTCCCAAATTAGTTTGATTTTGTTGTAACAGTCTCTGACACACTCAGAACGCTTTTCCTTTCTTTGTCGCCTTGCATCAAGAGCCCTGTTAATGTCAACTACATAGGAAACAAATGTTCATTAAAAGTCAGTGGTGAAGAAAATGATGTTCCCACACTCTGAAGTAATTGTCAGTATGAGTGATGTTCATTTATCAGTGTCAAGAGAATTAAAACTACATTTCAAGATCACTCCAGCTGAG
This sequence comes from Nannospalax galili, assembly GCF_000622305.1. NCBI lineage: Eukaryota > Metazoa > Chordata > Mammalia > Rodentia > Spalacidae > Nannospalax > Nannospalax galili. The sequence goes on along the minus strand of NW_008335454.1, from coordinate 140,110 downwards.
TATATTGGATCACAGCTTTTACCCCAGCAATAGGGAGGCAGAGGCAGGTGGATCTCTGTGAGTTTGAGGCAAGCCTGGTCTCCACAGAACGTTCCAGGCCAGCTGAGGCCACATACTTTGGCAATGATCCAAACGTAAAATAAAAAAATAAAGCACCAACATGAGGCCAGATCAAGTTTCATATTGTAGAGCACTTAGGATTTTGAAATTTCTAACCAAAGATTTTTAATCAGCAAACCTACGGAAACATTCCAAATCCAAAACTGTGAAATATGAAACATTTGTAGAAGCTTCCAGTCATTTGGGATAACCATATGCAAATTTAGATTTTCCTGAAATAAGGCCTTGCATTCTAAGATGATAAAAATGAACCATTAAAAAAACCCAAAACAAAACAAAACACAGAAGTGGAAACTTCCCCTTCTTTGTGACCAAGGAAATATTAGTTTGATATGTGTGTATGTGTGTGTGTGCGTGTGTGTGTGTACACACATATAACTAGTTAGCTACTTCTAAATGTGTAAAAAAGATCCCCCTGCAAGGATACGTTTCCCTGAATCGTTGTTAGAAATCATGAAACAGTCAGTGAGAAGGTGGTGGTGTAGTTCAGGTGGTGAGTCTGGCCCAGTATCTCCACACTCGTAATTTTCATTATTATTAACAGATGTTCAAACCTTTGTTGGGCATTTTCTCTACTATTTAGAGCAAAGCACTCATACAAATAAATAAATTTCAGGTAGTTTGTAATAACAGTTTACCATTGGTGCTTTTGTCTACAAATCTTTCACTGATTCTCAAAGTTGTTTCTCACTTTCAATTCCATAATTTATTAGAATAAAAACAGTAAGGAACTGTTACTTTAGAGGCTTTAATTTTTCACTGTCTACCACAAAGGAAGGAGCACAGGAAAACTAGACAGAAAAACTAAAAAGCAAACTGTGTAAATTGAAAAGTGCAATATAGAGTCAGCGAGAATCTAATCTCTCCCTTTCTCTGTCTCTCTATCTCTGTCTCTCTCTCTCTGTGTGTGTGTAGTCTGTACATCACTTAATCTATACAAGGTAGTATAAAGAATTTTCCTATTTGTTTTCTTCCAAAATTCCATTAATATCACACATGAATAAAGTGTTGAATGCCCCCCAAGCCCACCAGGCTTGGGTCTTCAACAAGAAAGACACTCAGACAAAAGCCTGAAGTTATACGAGGAATTTATTTTAAGGAAGGCAGGTACAGGTTGGGGAGTGATCTTCAGAAACAACTCCTTCTGGGGTTCTCACAGCTCCTTTTTGTATGACTAGGAGTTGGGGGTCGCTAAGGTGATTTTTCTAACAGAAACAAAAAGGTAACTATGGATACAGCATGTAGCTGCATCTTTCGGTGCCCGCAGACCGAACTGAAACTAACTTTCTAGAAGACCTGATTTATCATGCAGGTACAGCCTGTCAGCTCTGACCGCTGAAGCAGAGAGCTCAGAAACTCTTAAAGCAGCACTCTCCTAATTTCCAATGCTTATGGCAAGCATGGCTCCCGACAATAAAGGCATTATTTTTAATTTTCTTTCCAGTGGAAAATATTAAGAACATTTATGATGGTAAATCAGCAATATTTAGACAAAATTCAATGAACAAGTAAGCATTAAATAACAGGCAAATTGTATACTGATTAACATAGCTTTATACAAATAACAATATAATTGTAAACAAGTCTATAAAAGTGTAATTATCTTCAACACCATACCTGCAAGTCTTCCAAGCATAACCTCCACCTTAGCCCTGTGAATAAATTATATTCAGAAATTTAAATGTTGCAGTGTGGTTCAGTTACAGATCATTTGTCCATCATGCAGAAAGCATTCAGTTGGGTATCTAGAATAGCAAAACTACTTAGTTTCAAAAGCTGTAATTGCTAGATTGGAAGAAATAAAGAATGGCCAATATTTCATATGCACAATTTGTTCCTCCACCAAAACAAATATTCCTTGATGTAAATTATTCAACAGGCAAAACTATTCTTAATATATTACCCCAGATCGCCATGCAGTCCTACAGGACTTTTCTTCCCATGGGCAGCAGTTGCATCAATGGATGAACTCAGTTCTGTGTTGACAGTTAAAAGAAAATCATGAATGATTTCTGAAATAAGTATGCTTTTGATAAATAGTAATGAAATAGAATCTTTATATGGGGGCTCTTTCAGAAATTTGCCAACATAATCTTATCACACAAAAAAAGTATAAATAGGGCCAGGCATGGTGGTGCAGGCCTTTAATTCCAGCACTCAGGAGACACAGGCAAGCAGATCTCTGTGAGATCAAGGCCAGCCTTGTCTACATAGTGATTTTCAGGCACTACTGTGGCTCCAGGGAGACTCTGTCTAAAAAGACAAAACGTATAAATGCAAAATTTCCCTTGAATGTTAGATGAAATTCACACAATTCTAGAGCAACTACAGGAACAAATATTCAAGATTTTTGGCATAGGTTCATAGTAAATTACGGGCTAATGAAATCAACACATTAGAAATCCAAAGGCAAGATACGCTACACGAATTTCTAGAAATCAGATACAGGTCTCAGAAGATCAAATGAAAATGTACATGGAAATATTTAACAAGTTTTAAGTGTACTAGTTTCACAAGAAAGGAACTAGGAGATATCACTAAACCCAACATTTTATTTCATTAAACTAGATTAATTTATGGGGATGGAGAGGTGGCTCAGCGGTTAAGAGCACTGACTGCTCTTGCAGAGGACCTGGGTTCGATTCCCAGCACCCACATGGCGGCTACGAACCATCCTTAACTCCAGGTCCAGGGGAATTGGAAGCCCTCTTCTGACCTCTGTGGCATGCATTGTATGACACGGGTGCACTCACATACATGCAGGCAATACACTCGTACACATAAGGTAAAAATAAATAAAATATTTTCTAAAACTTAAAAAAATAGATTAATTTTTTAACATTCTTCCCTCTAGCTCTGTGTGTGTGTGTGTGTGTGTGTGTGTGCGTGTGTGTGTTTGTGTGATGCATATATGTAAGAGTGGGTGTCCCCTGTGTATGTTTGTGTGTACACATTCCACAACATCAGCGTAGAGGTCGGAGGGCAAGTTTGTGGTGGAGTAGGTTGCCTCCTTCCACTGTGTGAGTTCTGGAAATCGCACTCAGGTCCTAGAGGTTGACCGACAAGCACCTTCCCCCTCTGGCCACCTCCCTGGCCCCCAACTTTGATGTTTTATACCTTGAGTGGCACTAATCACCTCTGCAGCACTTGGATTTTGATCTTCCACATAGGAGTATAGAGTTAAGGACTCCTCCTCCTCGCGCAGCTTTACAGATTCCTTAGACTGCCATCTTCCACAGGGAAGCATATTTAGACAGTTCCTGGTTTAAAACACAGAAAGAAAAACAAATATCTCAAGCGATCTGATTCAAGAGTCATCACTTAAATAAGCGAAAAAATATGAAAACATCAAATAAGATCAAATAAAGATGATTATTTAAAAAAATGCTAGCAGCATTCTTATTTCATTGGATAAAAGCGAATAATTTATGAAATGTCAATGCAAAAAGGCAGCAAATCATGGTGGTTCAACACTGACTGCAAGTGTGTTTGCACCTGTCCCCTCGATGATTCTGTCTCATTTCTGGCAGTTCCTGATAAATGTGCATCTCATACACAAAGTAAAATTCATATTGATGTCAAATAGATGACAAGTATTCCAATCAACTGTTCCTAGGAAAGTAAATCTTAAAAGCAAAATTCTGCAGCTCTACAGATGTACCTGAAAGACTCAGGTTCCATCCACTGTCTGCCCCCATCCCCCCCAAAACTACAAGAACAGCAACAGAAATTCCTGGTATTGGGCAACAAAGTAAAATCCTGCTCACTCAGTCATTCCCAGTCTGTCTCTCTGTCTCTGTCTGTCTCTCTCTCTCCCCCACCCCCCATCCCTCCTGCCCTCCCTTGTTCTCACATCCAAACTGCACATATCAACTTGGACAAGTAGAGGAAAATTAAAAGGGGTCTTAGGTTTGTATCTGCTGGATATAAGATTTGCCACAGAATAAGTACAGCATAAGTTGGTGTCCCCTGACCCAGCAGCTGCCTAACCCCAAGTCCTTGCCAAGGACCAAGGACACACAGCCCTCAACCCATCCATGAGTGTCCAACACCCCAACTGCCCCTCCCTGTCTGTTCCAAACGTCTCCTTCATCCTAAACCTCCCATACCTCCCAGGTTCCTACCTGGACACCTAGCACTTCATCCCTGCCCATGCCCACCTCCGGGCACAAACCCTGCTTCCAAACACACACCATCCATAATCCCTCCAGCTAGCCAGGCCCTCCAAACACCTAGTTCCACTACAGCTCCCCAGCTCTTCCTGACCCACCAGGCCCCCAGGGTCCTAGCCCCTCCTGTGTTCCCAGGTCTCCTTGCTCCTCACCCCTTCCTAGACACTACGTACATCTCTGATTCCCAGTTTCTCCTCGCCCCCCCGGATAGCCTGGCCCTGCTCCCCCCTGACATCCAACCCCTCCCCATCCACCAGCTCTCAGCGTCCCAGTCCTTAAACTGTTCCCCAGTTCCTATTTGCCCCCTTTCTCTTCCTCAGCTCCTTCTTGCCCCCAGCTTCTCCTACACACCTGCCCCTCCCTGTCTTCCCATCTCCTGTTGCCCCCCCCCGGTTCTCCTCATCCCTAGCCTTTCCTGTTACCCAGCTCCTTCCCATGTCTACCCTTCCTTGGCCCCCCTAGCACATGCAGGCTTCCTCATCACTGCAGGCCACTCCTGCACACCGGCTCCTCCTCAGGCCCAGCTCCTCACCCCCAACAGCTCAAGCCCCTGTGCTCAGGAGAGTCCCCTCCATTTTCCTCTCCGAGGCCCCAGGGAGCACCAACACGGAAGACGGGCCTCACAGGGAAAAGGTGCCTCAGCCCCGACTCCACGAGGGGCTCCATGACCCCCACTCACACCTAAACTGGACCCCAGACCCAAACAGACTTATAGGTGACCGCCTTCACCTCTGCAGCCTCCTTCAGCCGGATCCTCACTCCACAAAGTCAAAGTCGCTTTACCAACACCCGAAGATTAGAGAAGGCGGTCTCCAAAACACACCTCGCCAATCGGCTGAATGCTGTGCACACAGGCCCACTGGTTGTTTTGTTTCTATGTGGAGAAAGAGGACGTGGTGCCCGGAGTAGAGGCAGGGGAGGGAGGGAGGTTAGATACCTTGGTAGTCTTTTCTAGCAGCTTTTCCGTCAAGTGGATATGTCAGTGCGCATGCGTGGGTAGGGGCAGGCACGTGGGACAGCGCATGCGTGCGTAGGGCAGGCACGTGGGACAGCGCATGCGTGCGTAGGGCAGGCACGTGGGACAGCGCATGCGTGCGTAGGGCAGGCACGTGGAACAGCGCATGCGTGGCAATTAGACCACGCCATGTCTTAGTTTACCCTCTTTCCAACCTGGATGTGTGGTCCTGGGATCGAACTCCTGTCGCCAGCCTTGGCAGCAGTCTCCTGTATCCTGTGAACCATCTTGCCAGCCCGTTACTGTCTTGAGGGCAAGGTTGGCACAGCGGTGAGCTGTCAGTAGACTCTAGGCAGGGTGAGTTCCAATTTCAAACTTCAAATGTCTTAAATATCTAAAAATATGCGAATTATGAAAAATATACACAGCACCCCTGTTTTATAAAGAACTCTTTTTCCGTAGTCACTGCACCTGCCCCCACATCCTTCTCATGCTATTCCTCATTCAGACCTGTGAGATTGTTCAGTTTGAATAAACTGTTCCTTTACCTCAGTTTTCTGAGACTTTATACCTCAGAGACAGGCCATTGAACAATCTGGCAAGGCTGTGTCTCAGACTTGTTTCACAGTGCATGTAGTGTCTACCACTTGCGTTGTGGGGTGTTTGTATCTCGACTTTGTGTGTGTGTGTGTGTGTGTGTGTGTGTGTGTGTGTGTGTGTAGGCCAGAGGATAATCTAGGGTGTTACTGATCAAGACTGAGCAGTCTGATTTTTTGAGCCTGAGTTCTTTCTGGAGGTTGCCCAGTATGTTTGGCTAGCTGGCCAGGGAGACCCAGGGACCTCCCATTGGCTCTGCTTCCAGAGCTAGCATCATAAGCACATGCTAAGTGCCACGTATATGTTTTCCCGTGGGTTTTGGGGTTCGAATTCAAGACCTTATGCTCACAGGAATGTACTTAGCAATGGTGCAATCTCCCCAACCCTTTCACTCACCGCTTAGTCAACATGGTGTCTCTGTGGGAATCAGTATTATCAGGCACAGCCTGGATTCTCTCATTTGGCCATGTCACATTTCATCACCACAGTATTCTCGGTTTACTCATTGATCTTCCTGTCCATTGTCATCTGTGATGTTTCTTAGTTGGGACCTGTCTAAGCAATGCTGTTCTGCCAGGCTTGGTGGCACATGTCTTTAAGCACAGCACTCAGGAGGCAGAATCAGGCAGATCTCTGCGAACTCAGGCTGAGCTGGACTACACAGCTGTTTCCAGGACAGCCTGTGTCTCCCAGACTCACCCCCCAAACATCAAACAAGCAGACACTATTCTGGAAATTCCAATTTTAGTTTTGTGCTCAAGATTTTGGGGTACTTTGACACAAGGAAATCTTCAATTAGATGAAATCTGAAAAACATTTAACAAAGCAAAATACTTCCCTCTCTGATGGCTACTTATTATCACTTGGTAATGTCAGATTTCTGAATTTTGCCATTTTTTGGTATGGAAAATGTATTTCTGAGGTCCTTTATATTTCTCTAACCAAGCACAAGTCCAGGTTCCTAAAACTCCTAGGGTCCATTTGCTTTTTCATTTCCTTAAAGTACCAATTTGCATCTCTCGTGCATTTACAAATTGGTACTTTTAAAAATCACTTTTACTGATTTGTAGGTCTTATTTCTGTTTTCTTGCAGTGCTGTGGGTTCCAACCCAGGCTTTAGCCATGTTATTGGCACAGTGTCACAGAATTACATCACCAGTTATTTCATTGTCAGTTATGTTTTTGGGGTGCACAGTCTTCTTTATCATCAGTGTTTTGTGACTCTATGTTATTGCCTACTGCTTGGTTTACTGTCTCTTCAGTGGACTTGAAGGATGAAATTAGGAAACTTGGTTTGTTTGATCACAATTGCTTTGAGAGTTTGTATAGTCAATACGTACATATGTTGTTTGAGATGTTGTTTAGGGGCAGTGTTTTTCCAGTTTTTTTGAAGAAAATTATTATTAAAATGCGAATATTGTTCAGTCTGTAAATTACTTCAGAAAATGTAGATATTTAAGAATAGTATTATTTGTGACTGATTCCGTTTTTTGTTTTTTGTTTTTTTTCTGTCTTTTTGAGACAGGGTCTCCCTGTAGTCCCAACTGGCCTGGAACCCGATATGTAGACTAGGCTGGCCTTGAACACACAGTGATCCCTCTGCCTCTGTCTCTTTCTTGAGTGCTGGGATTAAAGGCACGTGCCACCATGCCAGGCATTTTTTTTGTTTTTGCTTTGTGAATGAGGACATTTTTGTTTGTCATTCTCCACTTTCACTTTTTCCCTGTTCTGTTTGTATTGACTGGCACTTTGATTTCAGTGAGTGGAGTATCAGTGTTGGATTCTCTTTTTTTCTGTCTCCGTTGTTCAAAACATGCGTCTCTGGGCTGGAGATGACTGGGCTGTTAAGAGCAGTGGCTGCTCTTCCAGAGGATCCGGGTTACATTCCCAGTGCCCACATGGCAGCTGACAACCTTTCATAACTTCAGTTCCGTGGGGTCTGAGGCCCTCTTGTGACCTCCGTGAGCACTGCACGACATAGGTACATACACACAAGCAAAGCATACACATTAAATAATACTAAGTAAAGTACAAAATGCATCCATACTTTCTGATGATGGTGCTTTATGTGGGTCTTTGGCAGTTTCTCCTTTTGAATATTCATCTTCCATTTTTCTCATACTTATCTTTGTATATTTTCTGTATACACTGGGAGAGCCTGACTGTACGCCCCTGCACCATGTGTGAGCCTGGTGCCCCTGGAGGCCAGAAGAGGGCATTGAATATTCTTTGGGAACCCAACCCAGATCCTTTGCAACAGCAGCAAGTGCTCTGAACTGCTGAGCCATCTTGTCAGCCTCTAACTTCAGCTCTTAATTCACTGAGAAAAGTTCCTTCTTCAGTTGTTTTATTGCATTTATTGCACTTGGTTTTACGCCATGAACATGTTTCAAATTACTAAATTATGTTTCTATATGTATTGAAATGATCATATTCCTTTTTCCTTGAAGTTGTCAGTGTACTGAATAAAATTTCTGTACTTATACTAAAACAAATTGGCCTTCTGGTGTAGATGCGTGCTCTTCACCATCTAGTAGATTTCAATGTGTTACTGTGGTTTGTTCAGCATATTGTGCTCATGATTGTGATAGAGACAGGCTGGATATTTTGTTGTCTTACTGTCTTTCTTGAGTTTGTATTTAGTTTCTGAACACGTCTTGTTCCTTTCTCTATCTTTTCTCAAATGTTCATAACAGGGATGTCTTATACATTGGGGTTTTAGATACTTTGTCAATCTTGCCACCCTTTTCACGTTATTTTGCCTCACTATATGGGATCTGGAATTTCTCACTCTGTGTTGATCTTTATTTTAATTTTAGAGATGGAAATCATCATCATTTTATTTTATTATACTAGCTGCACGAGGCCATTTTCATGGCCGTATATGATACTTTGAACCTATCCCCCTCCTAGCCAGCTACTCTCCCTTTGCTCAGTCCTCCTCTTCCCACCAGTCCCTTTATTCCTCTCACAGTTTCCCTTTTACTTTCTTGTCACAGGTACACATATCATTTTATGTGCCTCTAATTCCTAAGACACACAGATGTGAGAAAACATGCAATATTGGTTCTTCTGAGACTTAATGAACTTTATATCATTATCTCTAGTTCCTGGAGAACTTTTTTCCATCATAAAATAGTTATCCTGTTTTGTCACGGTTTTCTCCTTGTTCTTTTAAAGACATGCACACAGACACATAGACACACACACACACACACACACACACACACCCCACAATTAATTAATTAGCTAAAATAAAAAATACTTTTTGGTTTCCTTCGTTTTGGTTTCCTTCATTTTTTCTGCTCTGAAATGCTGCAGTGCTGCAGCTACTGGGTTCTCCTTGTCTGGTAGACTTCATGGAAATAGCAGAGTCCAGGGATTTCCTGTGGAAGAGTGGCTTGGTAGTGGACTCCTTCTGTTTATAGCCTTTCTGTCTAGTGAGGTCAATGGTGGTAAACAGTCTTTTTCTAAGGAAGTCTTCACTATATTTAGTTCTGTAACTTGTTTAGAGTTGTAATAAAATAACAGTCATGTGGTCAAATATCTTGGTTTTCATATTTTCTATATTTGGACTTAATCAATGGGAAATTATTATATAATATAATAGAAAACTCCTTTGATCTAAATTTCTTCTTCCATTTTAGTGTAGATTTTCAGAGGAGGTCTCAGCATGTCGTCTAGTCTAGCCACTCTCAAGCAATTTTCCTAGTTGATTTCCTGAGAGCTGGGATCAATCACACTTGTGTGCCACCATGCCTAGCTCCCTTCTTCTGTAGTGAACTTTCCCCTGTGCCTGTCTTTCTTCCTTTGTGCACTTGGATTCTTCCCACTCTTCCTAGACATTCAGTGCAGGATGTGTCCCTGTCCAGATCCCATCCTTCTGCTAGCATGATGAACTTAATTGGGGAAGGGAGGAAGGGCAGGATCTGTGCCTTGTTTCGGCAGGATCTGTAAATTGCTGCCCTCATTCCTTTTCATTTTCTTGGCGACACCCGTGCTGGGTTTATCTGGACACTGCTACGGAGCAGAGTTTCTCTGAACTTCCAATGACTGTAGAGATTTATTTTCTAAACCAGTCTATGAAGCTGGTACAGGGACCGGCTAAGCCATGTGCCTGCATCCTGAATTTTGTTTGTGTTAACCTGTGACTTTTGTGAGCTATTTCATATGTACTCCCCTTTGCAATTAAAACACTGAATATATTTATATGAGAGAAAGAGAGAGGGAGAGAGAATGATATATGTGATAATGGACATATATATGGAAGTCATAGGACAACATTTGGGAATGCGTTCCCACTTTGCCCCCTGTGGGTTCTAGGGCTTGAACTCATGTTGTCAGGTCTCATGGCAAGTGCTTTTACCTGCGGAGCCATCTTGCCAGCCTTTTCAGTGCTTTCTGTAGGCCTTTGTCTGTCATTGTCTTTTTGCAGTCTTTTAAGCCTCTCTTCCACTCCGCTGCCCACACAGAAAAGCTGAGAGCAAGGGTATGAGTTCTCTTGTAAGTTCAGTTTTTTGTTCTTTTGGTTTTTTTTTTTTGCTTTATGTATTTAGAATGTTATTGCATTTCCTATATCATGTTAAAACATATTGAATAGTAAATATGTCATTATATTTTCAGTGTTTCCTCATTTTTTGAGTCCTGAAGATGATTTGTGCAGTGACTCACATTTTTGGGCCACCATCAACTCCTCCTGAATTTTAGGCCTGTAGGACTGCATCCACCTTCAATAGCTTGGAATTTGAATGTTTCCCCATCTTGTGCGAACCATAGTTAAGATTTTAAGCAAGTGTGGCATTGTGGGAGAGTTTATTTCATTTAATGTGTTCTTTCAAAACAGATTCTGGGGTTCCAACCTCTTCTTTTCATCTTTTTTTGTCTTGGCCTTATTTGAGCAGATTGTTCTTTGTTTTTGTTTTTCTCTATCATAGTACTTGTTCACATCAATTGTCAACCTGGCATTTCTGGGAAGAGGAAACTTCAATTTAGAAATAGCCTCCCTCCATCAGATCGACATGTGGGCCTATCTTTGTGTCATTTTCTTTGTTGCTGGTTGTTGTAGGAGGGCTGTGCCCCCTGAAAGCATAAGGGCAAAGAATATTTGTCAACCTAGAATCACAGAGTTCTCATTTTCCTCTGTGAGAAGGAATTTCTGTCTTATTTCTTTGTTTTCATTGGGTGGCCTAAACGTGAAGTCAAACACATGACAGAGGGCTACACTACTGAAGAATGTGAGAAGCCCACACAATTATTCTCCTCACAATTCTGCACTTGTTGTCTGTCACAAGCCTAGCAAGAGGAGGCACAAAACTGCAACCTTAACTTCAAGAACTCTTACATCTTGAGACTGAGCACTCTAACTGCTACAGTGGCATTTTGTTTTTTGATTAGATATTATCACAGAAGATTTTATTACCAAACAGTGACCCAGTTTAGGCCTGCCCAAGTGCTTATTATTTAACAGCATGATCACAGCCAATGTCATACACAGTATCTCTCATCAGGTCTTCTTCATTCAAGGACCCTCATCCCCACACAGCACAACTTCCCGGGGTTTCATTTAGGAGTAAACTTATGACATGACGAGATATCATTGGGAGACGATTGCTGAGGCCTTGACCAAGGTCTTCTTCCAAATTCCGGGAGAGCGGACAGAGGAGGAATTCCAGTCTGTTACAGAAATTATCCTGAACCTCTGTCTGAGTATGAACTACATCATGAAAAAGACACACATATGTTCCAGAGTGGGAGTGTTAGGGAGATCAGTAAGCACCCTTATCAATCGTAGAACTGAAAACTGTGCAGAAATGGTGAGAAAGAAAGGAGAAGACAAAGGTGGGTCTGCTGAAGGAGGAGAATTTTCAAATACATGCAGTTCCATATGCCTTAGAATGAATTAGGCCGTGAAGTTAGGAGATATTGAACCTGTACATTAAATATTGTAAGACAGAAAACGTCATATTGAAAAGAAACCTTGTAGATGATATTTCATAAAACAAAAATATGTGAATACCCTGAAATCACATTAAGTTCCTTATATCGCCCTTGTAACTATTCGCAAAACTTTTCGAATAGGTTTACCATCACTTTCATGTGGGTATCAAAGAGGAGGGTGGATGACAAGTATTGTTTGCGGAACATGGGTGTCCTGGTCAATAGCATCTCACAGGAAGTCCATTCCTGACACTGAGCATTCATGTTGCTAACCTATGGTGACTAGTAGGAGCAATGCCCAGTTATGCGTCAGAGATCATTAATGTGTATGTATATACTTTAAAAAGCTTCGATAGTGGTGGGTTTCCATATGGCTTTTTCTAAAGGTCTTTAGTGCTATTACTTCTCCCTGTACTCCCTCTTCTGTCCTGTCCTCCCATTCCCAACCCCATCAAACCCTTCCTACTCCATTATTCCCCCTATGTCTTTTATATCTCTACATTCTATCTCCCCTCCCATGAGTCTCTACCCCACCCCCATGACCACTTAGGCGTTTCCTGACCACTCTGGATTTTCCACCCGAAGCATGAGTGTTTAATATTTCAAATGTAGCACCCAGCTACGAGACAGAGCATGCAATATTTGTCTTTCTGACGCTGCATTACCTCATTCAGAATGATTGTTTCCAGTCCCACTTATTTACTTGAGAATTTCAAGTTTTCCTTCACTTCAAAGACGAATAATATTCCATTGTATATATGTACCGCACTTTCACTATCCATTCGTCAGTTGATGGATATCTAGGTTGTTTCAGTTCTTAGCTATTATCAAAAGGGGATCAATGAACATGAATGAACAGGTATCTCTGCAACAGTATATGTAATATATGGGGCATATGCCCAAGAGTAGTTAGGACGCCTCATATAGTACATCAGTGTCTAGCTTTTGAGGAATCTCCACTCTGATTCCCATATTGGATGCATTATACCCTATTGCTCAAGACACTATATAAGTGAGCTCTAGCACAAACCAAGAGAGATGTAGCTGGTAATGACTTCAAAGCCTCATCTCTACTAGCCAGCTTTCATTGTGGTAAGTGGCTCCACATTTTTCAGCAAGATAAAATTTGTCAGCTGAGCCTGGCGTGGTGGCACACGCCTTTAATCCCAGCCCTCGGGAGGCAGAGGCAGGCGGATCTCTGTGAGTTCAAGGCCAGCCTGGTCTCCATAGTGAGTTCCAGGACAGCTGGGGCTACAGGGAGACCCTGTCTCAAAAAGAAGACAAAAAAAATTTTGTCACCAGGCTTACTTACCTAGCTGTGAACCCTGTAAGCTACAACAACTGGCCTGGCAAGTTATGCACACTGGTGAAATATGCAATAGTGGCTTTATGTTATGGGAGTAGCCAAGCACTTTGTGATTGGATTTATGTTGTGTTTCTTAAGATGGAGCCCAGACCTGACGTTGATAACAGCCCTAGCAATCTGTGACTAGACAGATAGCCCTAGGGAAGGGCCAATACTATTATTCTGCTAAATAGATATAATATTTAAACTGATTCCCTATGACTTTTTTTATACCCATTGATTAATTCAACTATCAATGCTCACCAAAGACATTTCTTTATGCTGAAGATGGTGATTTAACTAGAAATCCACAACTGGCAGATGTGCAGCGACTAAGAGGCTGCAGAGTGCTTATGTCTGAATAGGGCACCTTTATCATCTTCTGCCTTCTAAGGGTCAGGAGAAGATGGCTCAGTGCTTAGTTAAAGAAGTAACTACTCTTGTAAAAGATCTGGGTTTGATTCCCAGCACCCACTTGGCTGCTAGCAATTGTCAGTAATTCCACTTTCAGAGAACCCTATGCCCTCTTCTGAACTCCAAGAGTACTGCACAACACAGGTGCACCTACTTACATGCAATGTACTCATGTACATAAAATAAATAAAATATTTCAATAGTCTTCTTACTTTGTTTTAATGTGTATACCTGTATTGCTTGCATGTGTGTAAGTGCACTTGTGTCATGCAGTGCCCGAGGGGATCAGAAGAAGGCTTCCGATCCCCTGGAACTGGAGCCATGGAAGGCTGTTAGCCACCATTTGGATGCTGGAAATGGAACCTGGGTATTCTGCAAGAGCAGTCAGTGCTCTTAACCGTTGAACCATCTCTCCAGATTCATAAAATATTTTTTGAAAAGGGAACACTTTTCCAAAAAATATAGTAATATGCTCTTTTTTTTTTTGCTGTTATGATGAGAGTTCAGGCCTACAACTCCAGCTGTCAGGCATGGTACATACTTCCTTTAACTCATGACCCAACTTTTTAAAAAAAATTAGATATTTGTATTTTTGTAACTAATTTGCCAGGTGGGTGTCGGTTCCCCAGGAACTTGAGTAAAGGACTGTTGTTAAAGTCATGTGGGCACTGAAAAAAGAACCTGGATCCTGTGCAAGAGCACTAACTCTCCTTACTTCTGAGCCATCTCTCCTGCCCCACTAATGAGCCAAATTGAGGCCCTTCATACATCAACTTCAAGAAAAATCATTTGAATTAATTTTAAAATTCTTACAAATCTCTTAACTAAATTAGTTAATATGTGAATGTGTTTGTCTATGTGTATATGTGTTTATGTGTATATATGCATGTGCTCATGCCACAGTGCAGTTTTGTGGAGGTAAGAGGAACATATACAGGATTTGATTATTATTCTTCCCATGTTTGGATCTCTAGGATCAAACTCTGCTGCCAAGCTTAGCAGAAAGATGAGGTATATGATGTGTCTGCCCTGTCTTAATTCCAGAACCTTGACTGTGAAAAACAGAAATGTATTTCCAAAACCATCTTGACTAATGACGCATGCTGGATGCTTGCCTTTACTCTCAAAAACCCCTGGGGCAGAGGCAGGAGTAGCTCTATGTGTGTATTGCCAGATTGGTCTAGTCGGCACATGTCAGTCTAGCCAGTGATACACAGTAAGTCAGTGTATTCAAAAACGTCTTCCATGCTTGACAAATGACTCAGGGGTTAAGAGCACTGGCTGCTCTTACAGAAGCCCCATTTTCAGTCCCCCAGCAGGTGTATGGTATCTAGCAACAATGCTAACTCCAGAAAATAGGGATCTGTCTCCCTCTTGTGGCCTCTGTGGTTATGACAGGCACGAGTGCACTTACACACTGGCAAAACTCTAGGCACGTAAAATAAATTAAATAAAAATTTTAAACATAAAACTCATTTATTGTGTAGTACCCCAGTGCCATTGCCTATGTCAAGCAACTCACAATAGGCTGAACACAGGCTCTAACGTCTCTCTCCTCCTTAGGCTCCTGCACTCTCCTTCATATTCTCAATGGGAACACGTTTGTACACATAATTAAAATGTAAACAACTTTAAATATATTTTATCATATCTATGTGTTTGTGTGTTCTAATGCTTGTGTTTGGCAACCAGGTGGCACCCAGGTATGTCTTGCCACTCTGGTGGCACCCAGGTACGTCTTGTAGCTGTAGAGGTGCAGCAATCAAAGGACAAATCAGTCCTGACCTTCTACCATTGGTGTCCTCAGCTGGAGCTCAGGGATTGAGAATTGCCTGCATGGATCTCGACACTGAGGCAACTCATTCATTCTCCATTACACCATGTTGAATGCATAGAACAAACATAAATTTTGGTTTTCCTTTCATTCTTTATTGTTCCTCTATGGTTCAGTGAACAACCTTAAAATATGACTTCTCTGAAACCTGGAGGTGATGGTTCAGGCCTCCATTCTGATGTCAAGCAGGATGCCAACATCCTACATCACATGGGCTTACTTTTTTAAAGAATTTTGATTGATTTGTTTGTTTTAACTGTGTGAGAGTGATTTGACTGTATGTATGTAAGTACATCTGTGTCCTACCATGCTGGTGGAGGCCAAAGCAGGATATCAGGTTTCCTGGCACTGCAGTGAAAGAGTGTTGTTAGAAAACATGTTGGTGCTCGGAAGAAAACCTGGGTTTTGTACAGAAGCACTGACTGTTCGTACCAGCTAAGCCATATCTCTAGCACCATCACCAACCCAGACTGAGACCTTTATTATATCACCTTCAGTGCATACTACATGAAATCACTTTAAGTTTTCATTACATCTCCTAAGATGTGAATGTATTTTTCTGTGTGTGTGTATATGTGTCTTTGTTTTCTTGCATGTGACAATGCCACACTGAAAATTGTGTATAAATAGCAGGACAATTTAAGAGAGTTGGTTTTCCTCATATTTGGGCCTCTGTGATCAAACTCTGGTTGCCAGTGTTAGCATAAGCTGGGCATGTACGTTGTTCAGTGTCCTCTGTCTTACTGAATTCCACCACCTTGAATGTGAACAATAGAAAAGAACTTTAAAAGTCATCTTGATTATTGGTAGGTGTAGCAGGGCTTGCCTGTAATCTCGAAACTCCTAAGACAGAGGCAGAGGAACTCTATGTTGCATGACTAGACTGGTCCATTTACTAAGTTCCAGGCTGGCCAGGGCTACTCAGTGAGACCCAGGCTGGAGATGGCTTTGTGATCAACAGCATTCACTGCTCTGATGGAGGACCTGGGTTCAGTCCCTGGAATCCTCATGTTGACTAGCAACTGTACCTAATTACACACCTAGGGGATCTGACACCCTCTTGTGGCCATTGCTGATACTGCATTTCTGGGCACACTTGCATTGCATGCAAACAAAACACTATGCACATACAATAAAATAAATAAAAAATAAATGAATTAATTAAAATGATTTATTGACCTGAAGCACTGGCGCATAGTGTTTTGTGTGTGTGCCTGTGATGGTTCCCAGGTGTTACTTGCAACAGCACAAGTACATCAAAGGACAAATCAGCCTTCTTCTACCGTGGGTGTCCCCTAGCCGTATCTCAGGTCATGGGGACTGACTGCCACAGTCTCTAGCCTGAGGCAGCTCATTCACCCCACATTACCCCATCTTGAATGCATAGAAGTATTTTATTTACTTATAAATTTGTTCATTTTTTTCTCTGTAGTTCAGTGAATAATCTTCAAAAATGGCTTCTCTGTAACAAGGCTGTGAGGGTTCAAGCCTCAAACTGCAGTTCTCAATACCAATACCCTTTAACCCATGGTCTTACTTTAAAACTGTATTTATTTATTTGTATTTTTTTGTGTTTGAGTAATATGTCAGCATGTATGTAAGTACATCTGTGTCTCACAATATCTGGGGAGGCCAGTAGAGGGTGACAGATTCCTCTGGCACTGTAGAGAAGCACTGCTGTTAGAAGGCGTGTGGGTGCTGGGAACAGAAGCTGGGTCCTGTGCAGGAGCACTGGCTGTCCTTATCTTCTGAGCCATCTCTCCAGCCCCCAAAATGAGCCAATTTAAAAACTTTATTCCATCATCTTCAACGCATTCCACATGAAATAAGTTTAATTTTTTAAAAATTTCATCTGTTAATTAATTAGCTAATTAATATGTGAGTGTGTTGACCTGTTTCTGTTTGTATAAGTGTCTGAGTATGTATGTGCATGTACCCATGTCACAGCGCAGTTTGGGGAAGGTAAGGGGACAAGGTACAAGAGTTCCTTTTCTCCTTCCAATATTTAGACCTCAAGGATCAAACACTGGCTGCCAATCTTGGCAGAAAGATCTGGACTGTGACCTGCCATGTCCTTGTCTTAATTCCATCCCCTTAAATGTGAACAACAGAGATGTACTTTTAAAACCATCTCAATTATTGCCAGGTATTGTGGGACTCCAATTTAATCTCCAAATTCCTGAGGCAGAGGCAAGGGTAGCTCTGTGTGTGCATGACAAAATTGGTCTATTTGGCAAGCGTCAGGCCAGCCAGAGATACAGAGAGAATGGTGTCTCAAATCATCATCATCGTCATCATCACCGTCATCATCATCATCTTCCAGGCTGGACAAAGGGCTTAGGGATCAAGAGCACTGGCTGCTCTGACAGAGGCTAAAGGGTTAAGTCCCCAAAGGGCACATGGCAACTACCAAAAGTCTTCTCTCTAGAAAAGAGGTTCTCTCTCCATCTTGTGGCCTCCCAGGAAATTGCACTAATAAGTGCTCTTAAATACAGGCAAGCAAAACACTGTACATGCGAAGTAAATAAGTAAATATTTTGTTATTTTTGAGACAGGGTCTCCATGTAGCCACAACTGGCCTGAAACTCACTATATAGACCTAGGTGGTCTCAATCTCACAGAGATTCGCCTGCTTCTGCCTCCCCAGTGCTGGGATTCAAGGTGTGTGTCACTGTGCCCGGCTCAAAATAGGTAAAATAATTTTTTAAATCATTTATTGTATGGTGTGTTAATGCAGGGTTTAAGAGAAATTTCTGATCTTCAAGAGGATCTCAGTTTCAATGCCAGAACCCATGTCAGGCAGCTCACAACAGGCTGTACACAGGCTCCAGCAGATCCAATCCCTCTGTCTTCCTCCAGTACCTGCACTTCCCTTCATATTCTCAAACACACCACCTTTGTATAAATACTTAAGCATAAACATCTTTAAATACATTTCATTATATTTATGTGTTTTTAGGCTCTAGTGTGTGTGTATGCCAGTGCACGTTTCCAGGTGCTGCTTTCAATTGTATACATGTGTCAATTCAAAGGATAAGTCAGTTATGACATTCTACCATGAGTATCCCAAAGTGGAACTCAGGACATGAGGACTGGCTGCAAGACCACTGGCCTGAGGCAACTCATTCACTCTGCAGTACATCATGTTGAATGCATAGAAGTTTTTTTTTTTTTTACTTACCTTTAAATTTATTTATTTTTTTTGTTTCTCTCTTGTTCAGTGAACAGTCTACAAAAGTAGTTTTTCTGAAATAGGAGTATGAGGGTTCAAGCCGCAAATTCCAGTTGTCAGGCTTGATGCAAAAATCCTTCAACCCATGGGCTTATTTTTTTTTTTAAATCTGATTTATTTATTTGTGTATTGTGTATGTGAGTAAATTGCCTGCATGTATATGTGGTGGTTTGAATAAGAATGTCCCCCATAGGCTCCAAGTATCTGAACATTTTGTCTGAGGTTAGGAGTGCTGCTTGGGGAGGTTTTAGGAGGTATGACTTTGCTGAAGGAAGTGTGTCACTGCGGGTGTGCCTTGAAAGTTCTTAAGCTTTGGCAGATTTCCAGTTGCTCTCTGCTGCCTTCACCTGTTGAAGATGTGAGCCTCCTCTTTCTGCTCTGGCCACCTCTTGCCACTATGACTCCAAACCATGAGGGACTCTGATCCCTCGGGGACTATAAGCTCAAATAAACTCATCCTTCTTATTCATGGTGTTTTATCACAGGGAAAGAAAAATAACTAATATAGAAGTTCATAACTAGAGTGTGGTGTTGACTGTGAAAAGCCTTACCATGTTTTTGGAGAAGTGTGTAAGAGTTTGGAAGTTTGAACTAGAAAAGCTCTTGAATATTGTAACAGAGCTTAATAGGCTGTTCTAGTAGGAGCCTGAAAGAAAGTAGTGCTGAGAGCTAAGTAGTTCCAGAGGGAAATAAGGACTTAACCAGCTACTGTGATATTTTGACAGAGCTTGGCTGGAGTCTGCCCCACAGCCTAAAAGCTTGCCTGAGTCTAAGTTTAAAAGTAATGGACTAATTTCTTTGGCAAAGGAAATTTGAAAACAGCCTGACGTTGAATAGGTGTGCTTATTGATGATGAATATTATAGAGTTCTACAATGAAAAAGGGCAAGTGAGGCAGAAAGAAATGCAGAATGAATTTAGGAAACGAACTAAGACTATTAATGGTGAAGCCAAGGCATGTGCTGAAGACTTGCTCTCTTTGATAAGGACATTAGAGCCATTAAGGAGAGGCCTAGAGATTGGAATTTAAATAAGTAGAGTACCTTCCAAGGCAAGGCCAAATCCAATGAGGCTTCCAACCTATGAAAGGAAAATGCAGAAGGGGTATTGTGCTCCTAGAAAACCACAGCACAGAAAAGCTGCTAAGGTGGTTGAAGCAGGCCAGGGGCCATCTACTGTTCTTCTTCTATGGTTTCAGGGAGCCACCTAGGCTAGGCAGCATGCAGCAGGGGCATCCCTTCATAAAGAAGGCCTTGACAGGCCATTGTGTGAATCTTTGAAGTTGATGCCTGGTTGGCAGTGGAAACCCAAAAAACGCTGGGGATGCTAGAGTCATGAGACATCTGTGAACGAGAGCTGCATACAGTGAGTGGTTCCAGCCCAAGAGAGAAAGGGAGAGAGAGAGAGAGAGAGAGAGAGAGAGAGAGAGAGAGAGAGATAAGAAATGTATGTAGCAGCAAACCTGGAGGGATAGAGCCACATAAACTCCTTGAATGTGTGAAGTCCAAGAAGTCAGATATGGATCTACTGGATTTGGTGTTTGCCCTGCTGGTTTTCAGACTTGTTTTGGTCCAGTATTTCCTCAGTATGCCGCCATTCCACCAATATAAAATGGGAATGTGTATTTGGTTCCGTTGTATGTTGGAAGTGTGCAATTTGTCCTTTGATTTAAGAGGAGCTTACAGTTAAAACATTACCTTGAGTCTCTGAAGAGACTTTGGACTGTGGAGTTTTGAATAGTATTGAGACTGGTAAAGACTACGGGAACATTTAAGGCTGGACTAAATGAATCGTACATTTTATATGGTCATGAGCCTATGTTGGTTGAGGTGTGGAATGTGGTAGTTTGAATGAGAATGTCCCCTATAGGCTCCAATTACTTGGACATTTTTTTCCCATTTGGTGGTACTGCTTTGGGAGGGTTTAGGAGGTGTGGCCTTGCTGGAGGAAGTGTGTCACTGGAGATGGTCTTTGAAAGTTCTTAAGCCTTGCTGGATTTCCAGTTGCTGCCTGCTTCCTGTGCCTGCTGAAGATGTGAACAGTATGCTTTCTGCTCCAGCCACCTTTTGCCACCATGCCTCCCTACTATGATGGATTCTGATTCCTCTGGAACAGTAAGCTCACATAAACTTTCTTCTCTATGTTCCCTTGGTCACTGTGCTTTATCACAGCAACAGAAGAGTAACAAATACAGTATGTAAGTGCATCCCTGTCTTGTAATGTCCCAGGAGACCGGTAGAGGGTGACAGATCCCCTGCCACTGGAGTATAGGACTGTTGTTAGATGGCAGGTGAGTGCTGGGAACCTAACGTGGGTCCTGTGTGGGAGCACCCTCACTCCTTACTTCCTGAGACATTCCTCCAACCCCACCAATAAGCCAAATTGAGGCCCTTATTACATCACCTCAAATGAATACCATATGAAATAACCTTTAAATTCTTATTAAACCTCTTGTTATTAATTCATTAAAAGGTAATTAAATGTGTGAGTCTATTTTCTTTTGTATGTGTGTATATGTGTTTGTGTGTGTATGTACATGTGCCCATGTCACAGTGCAGTTTTGTGTAGGTCTGAGGACAATATGCAGAAGTTGGTTCTCTTGCTTCCCATATGTGGAACTTAGTGATCAAACTCTGGCTCCATGCTTATCAGCAAAAGGAGGTGTATGGTGTCTCTGTCCTTTGTCTAAATTCCACCACCTTGAATGTGAACAACAGAAAAGTACTTTAAAAATCATCTTGATAATTGCCAGGTGTAGTGGGGCTCATCGTTAATACCAAAACTCCTGAGGCAGAGACAAGAGTAGCTGCCACACAGGTTTACTTGGTAAGTTCCAACCCACCCAGTGATACACAGTCAGTGTCTCAAAAAAAAATCTTTCAGACCTGACAAATGGCTCAGGGATAAAGACAATTAGGTGCCCCGACAAAAACCCTGGGTTAAGTTGCCAGAAGGAACATGACATCTAGGAACAAAACCAACTCCAGATAAAGGAACTCTCACCCTCTTGTTGCCTCCCTGTGTATTGCACTCATGAGTTCAGGTACATAGAAGCAAAACACTATTCCCCTACAATAAAACAAATAGAGTAAAAAAATCACTTATTGTATGGAGAGTTAGCAAAGGGGTTAAGAGACCTTTCTGCTCTTGCACAAGATCCCAGTTGCAATGCCATGACCCATGTCATACAGCTCACAACATGCTGAACACAGGCTCCAGTATCTCCGTCTTCCTTAGACTTCAACAGTCTCTTTCATATTCTCAACGCAACTGCACTTATACACATAATTAAAATGCAAAAAACTGCACTTATACACATAATTAAAATGCAAAAAACTTTAAATATATTTTATTATATTTATGTGTAAGTATGTTCTAGTGCATGTGCTTGTCTCTGGTTGAATCTAGATAGTTCTTGCAATTGTACAGGTGTAGCAATCAAAGAACAAGTCAGTAACGATCTTACCATAGGTGCACAAGCTGGAGTTCAGGGACTGAGGATTGCCTTCAGGGATCTCTACACTGAGGTAGCACGTTCAGCCTGAATTATACCATGTCAATGCATAGAATAAAAAAAAATCTGGATTTTAAATGCTGTTTGGTTTTTTGTTTCTCTGTGGTTTAGTAATCAACCTTCAAAAACCACTACATTGCAAACTTGGTGTCATACTTCAGGCCTCTAATCTGGTGATTACCCATTGTTGTTGATTTATTTACTTCTACTATTTGTGTGAGGATGATTTGACTCCATGTATATGTATATGCATCGTGTACTACTCTTGGACGCCAGAGGATGGTATCATATCCCCAGCAATGGAGTGAAGGATTGTTGTTAGAAAGCATGTGGATGCTGGGAAGCAAACCTGGGTCCTGTGCAGGAGCACTCACTGCACTTACCTGCTGAGCCAACTCTCCAGCGACACCAAAGAGGCCAAATTTAGACTCTGATTATATCACATTTAATGCATACCATATGAAATAATATTACATTTTTTTACATATCTTCATTAATTATTCAGTTAGTTAATTGAATGTGTGAGTGTGTTTGTCTGTGTATGTGTGTATAAGTGCCTGTGTATGTATGTGCTTATGAACATGCCATAGTGCAATTCTGTGTAGGTAAGAGGACAATATACGGGAATTGTTTCCAAGCTTCCCATATTTGCACCTTTGTGATCAAACTCTGGCTGCCAAGCTTAGCAGAAGGGTCTGTCAGTATGTGGTCTGTCTGTCCCTTGTCTTTATTCCAGCATCTTGACTGTGAACAACAGAAATGTACTTGAAAATCTATCTTGATTATTGCCAGGTGTTGTGGAGCTCACCTTTAATCTACAAACTCCTGATGCAGAGGCAGGAGTAGCTCTATGTGTGCAAGGCCAGCCTGGTCTGTTTGGCAAGTTCCAGGATAGCCAGTGATACTCAGTGCGTCGGGATCTCTGATGCAGAGGCAGGAGTAGTTCTATGTGTGCAAGGCCAGCCTGGTCTGTTTGGCAAGTTCCAGGATAGCCAGTGATACTCAGTGCGTCGGGATCAAAAAAAAAAAAAAAAAAAAAAACTTCTAGGTTGGAAAATGGCTCAGGGATTGAGAGCACTGACTGCTCTGAGAGAGGCTCTGGTATAAGTTCACAGAAACTACATGGCATCTAGCAACGGTCCTGACTCCAGCTAAAGAGAGTCTCACCCTCTTGTGACCTCCAAGGGTATAGCACATGTGAGTGCACTTACACACAGGCAGGTTAAAAACTCAATTCTCATAAAATAAAATAAACAAAAATTTAAACTCATTTCTTGTGTGGAGTCTTAGTACACAGATTAAGAGACTCTCCTGCTCTTCCAGAGGATCCCAGTTCCAATGCCAGAACCCATGGCAGGCATCTCACAACAGACTGAGCACAGGCTCCAGTAGATTCAATTCCTCTGTCCTCTGTAGATTCCTGTACTCTCTTTCAAACACTCAAACACACCACATTTGTACACACAATAATATGAAAACATCTTTTGTATGTGCTAGTGAAACTGTATGCCAGTGCTGGTTCTCAGGTGGTATTTGCAACTGTATTGATGTTGCAGTCAAGGACAGGGCAGTTATGACATTCTACTTTGGGTGTCCCAAAAGTGGAGCTCAAGACATGAGGATTAGCTACAAGGATCGCTAGCCTGAGACATCTACTTCCCTCTATATCACACCATGTTGAATGCCTAGAAAAATAAATCTTGGCTTTAATGTTTATTTATCTATTTACTTATAAATTTATTTATTTCCTGTTTCCCTGTAATTCAGTGAACAACCTTCAAAAATGGTGTCTCCAAAATAAAAGCTGTGAGTGTCTGAGCCTCATCTCAAGTTGTCAGAATTGATGCCAAGGTCCCTTAACTCATGGACTTATTTTTTTAATTTTTCTGATTTTTTTATTTGTATATTTTGTGTTTGAGTGGTTTGCCTGCATGTATGTAAGTGTAACTGTGTTCTGCACCACCCACCTGTTGAAGGCTGTGGAAAATAACAGATCCCCTGGCACTGGAGACAAGGACTTTTATTGGAAGACATATGGGAGGTGGAAACTGAACCGTGGTCTTGTTCAGGAGAACACACTGTCCCTACATTCTGAGAAATAGCCCACAAATGAATCAAATTGAGGTCATTATCATGTCACCTCCCATGCATGCAATATGAAATAACTTCAACTTTTATTTCATTTAATTAATATGTGTGTTTGCCTGTTTATGTATATAATTTTCTGTGTGTATATGTGCATGAGCCCATGCCACAGGGCAGTACTTTAAAGGTAAGTGGACAATACACTGGGCTTAGCTCTCTCCTTCACATATTTGGACGTCTGTGATCAAAGTCTCACTGCCAAGCTTAGTAGGAAGGCAGGGAATATGATGTGTCCTCTGTCCTAATTCCACAATCTTGAATATGAACAACAAAAATGTATTTACAAAACTATTTTGATCATTACCATCTGTAGTGGGGCTTTATTTTATACCAAAACTCATGAGGAAGAAGCAGGAGTAGCTCTGTGTGTGCATGGCTAGACTGGCCTATTTGGCAACAGTCAGGCCAGCCAATGATACACAGTAAGTCAATGTCTCAAATAAAATCTTCCAGGGTGAAAAGTGCTTCAGGGATTAAGAGCACTGGCTGCTCTGACAGATGTCCTGGGTTAGGTCCCCAGTACTCACTTGGCATCTAGCAGCTGTTGTACTTCAGATCAAGAGGATCTATCTCCCTCTTTTGGCCTGCTCTTGTATTACACACTTGGGTACACTGTACATGCAGGCAAAACTATGCATGTTAAAAAGGTAGCATATTTTAAAATATTTCATTGTAAAAGGGGAAGGATGTGATCTCCCTAGTTGCTTGGTGAGGCAAGAGGCCACCCACATAAAAGGCTCTATGGACCCAAGCAGGGCTCTGTTCTCTTCTGTTTTGAGTTAGTTAGCCCTTGTGGGATCCAGGCCTCCAGCCCTTAGAGAATGTGAAAGAGGTTCATGGCCTAAAGTGGCAAGTGAGCCCCATCACCCCTAGGTTGCCATCCTAAGTTCACCTCACTTCCCTTTCGAAATCTCAAGGTGTTGAAGGTGTGAGCCCTGCTCTTAAGAGTCTGGCCAGACACAATGTCCCCTTGAGGCCCACGTCCCCTGACCCTGGCCCCTGTGCCCACCCTGTCTTCTCATGTAAACACCCTTCTATCTTCACAGTGGCCCCAGTTCCACTGCAAGGCAGCAGGTCTGGAAGGCCAGGCCAGACCAGGCCAGGCCCCTAGGTTAGGGCCATCAATGTGAACAACCACGGCTTCCACAGCCTGCCCAGCTTCTCTCTGCTCTGTCCTGTCTGAGTCAGCCTGGCTTCCCTCTCCCAGACCTCTGCCTATCTCCCTTCTATTCACAGCACCGAATCCAACAAATGACCCAGTGGACACATCTCTGATGGGAGATGGCTCCTCCCTAGCCATAGGCTTTCTCCCTAGAACTTGCTCTGGCAAGGACAAGTTCTTTCCTTGACTCTACCCTGTAGCCTGGGAGGTCCCCAAGTTCTGGACTGAAGCTTGTTCCTGAAGAGAAGCTTTGGCCATCCCCTCTCAGACACTGATGCCACTGTCCCAGGCCCAGGCCCTTAGCAGAGACACCTGATCCTCTGGGCCTTTGGCTTTGTTAAAAGGCTTGGACTCGAGTGCCAGAAAACGAGGAAATGTGTGAGCTGGGAAAACAAAATCAGCTTCTTTGCTTCCCCTGGGCAGTCTTGACTTGGCTTCCAGTAGCCCAGGGCCTTTGAGGCAGTAGAAGTTTAATCTCTTCCTCTGTTTATAATTATCAAACAGCAGGTGGAAGTTAGAATGATGGTGAAGGCAAGGATCTGCCCACAGAAAAAGGCTGTGTAAGGCCAGAGTGACAGGCTTCAAAGGGCTCTAGTGTAACTGTAGCAGGAGTAGAGAAGGAAGGTCTCAGGTCTTGGCCAATAAAGGTACCAGAGAAAGGGTTCCATGTCCCCTTGGGCAAGGATCTGTCCCCAAGGGCACAGGCCCCAACTCAGGGAGCTACAGGGAGCCCCTGGTTCACATTGAATTGATCACCTGCTTCCAGGATGCTGCCAGCAGTGGGCCTCTAGCCAGATTCTCACCCCTTTAGGGCCTGGATAGATGCAGCACTGCCAGCCCAAGGATGTCATGTACATTGGGGACATTTTCACATTACCTCTTTATGAAGATCTAAATATTTATATCAAATCTATTTTTGAAACATGAAAGATGCCTTCATGGTGATATCACAGAGGCAGTGTAGAGTTCTTCAGCCATTGAACATTTCTGTACTGAGTCAAAAAAATATTTATTGTGATATCTCATTGGTGCAGCTGTCAAGAAAACTATGTGGGTGCTGGAGAGACAACTCAGTAGTTAAGAGCACTGACTTCTCTTGCAGAAGACCCAGGTTCGGTTCCCAGCACTCACATGGCAGCAAACAACTATCCTTAGCTCCAGTTCTAGGGGATCTGATGCCCTTTTCTGACCTCCTCTGGCATTGTACAACATGGATACACTTATAAAAATTCAGGCAATATACTCATACACATAAAACAAAAATAATAAAATATTTTTTAAAAATCTGTCTGCTCTTGCACAGGATCCCAGTTCTAATACCAAGGCTGTGAAAGAAAAGTTCCCCCAAAGAACTCCTGTATGGACTGAACTTCCTGCAGGGCTGACCAACTAATCATCACTCCAGAGACTGTGGAGAGTTTGGAATGTTGAAGGTCCAGGTCTAATTACCATTTATCTCAGGCCATCTTTAGCACCCTTAACAGCCGCTCCTTACCTACCTCTGTTTCTCATCTAACATCCTGTGACTAACAAATAAAAAACCTTTTAGAATGTATTATCCTAGCAGACCACCTGGTCTCACCAATCAAAAGGCTAAGAATGTCATCATACAGCATCTGAGACCTATAGTAAAAAAAAAAAACAAAAAAAAACAAAAACCCCTCACTTCATTGTGACCCGCCTACTGCATGTATCCTCCAATGTATTTGAAAAATGTCTTGATTTATGACTTTTCTTTGTTCTGTTACTATAAAAATGTAAGGCAACTGTTACCAGGCTGAAACATGGAATTTGGGGTCACCTGAATCTGTGTTCCTGGGCTATGGTCACTCATGTTAGGCTCCAAAATAAATGATCTCTTATCCCCTTTGAGGTGAGAGTTATGTATATATGTACCTACACTCATGGGAGGCCATAAGGCAGTGACAGATTCCCCTTCATCTGGAGTTAGGACTGTTGCTAAATGGTAGGTACCTGATGGGGACTTAACCCAGGGCTTGTGTCAGAACAGCCACTCATCTTAATTCTTGAGCCATCTGTCCAACTTGGAAGATTTGTTTTTGAGACATTGACTGTGTTTCACAGGATGGTCTGAACATTGCCAAATAGACTAGACTGGAGGTGTACACATAGAGCTATTCCAGTCTCGGCCTCAGGAGTTTTGGAATTAATGGTGAGCTCCACTATACTTGACAAAGATGATAATAGTTTTTAATGAAATTTCTGCTGTTCATATTAAAGGTAGTGGAAATAAGACAAGGGACAGACACACCATGTACCCTATATTTTTCCTAAGCTTGGGAGCCATAGTTTGATCACAGAGATCTAAATATGGGAGGGAGAAAACAAACTCTTCTATATTGTCCACTTTTCTACACACATGCACAGGCAAACACACATATTTAAGTAACTTTTAATTATTAAGAGATGTAATAAGAATTTTAAAGTTATTTCATATTCTATGCATTGTAGGTGATATGAGAGCCTCAGTTTGGGTCATTGGTGGGGCTGGATGAAGTCTCAGGCAGCAAGGACCATTGGATGCTCCTGTATAGGACTCAGGATTGATTCCCAGCACCAACATTCCCATGCCTTCTAACAACAGTTACTCACTCCCCTGCCAAGGGATCTGTCTCTTTCTACTGGCCTCCATGGCTATTTCAGAACATGAAAGTACTTATATACATGCCAGCATATCTCTCACACACAAAAAGTAGAAATAAATACATTAAATATTTAAAAATGTAGGACCATGGGTTAAAGGATCGTGTCATCAAGCCACACACTATCATCAGGGAAACGATTTTGAAAGTTGTTCACTGAGGCACAGAGAAGTAATAAATAGGTAAATAAGTAAATAAATAAATGAATACAATCTGAAACACAGGTTTATTGTATGCATTCAACAAGGTGGGGTGAATGAGTTGCCTCAAGAATAGGTGTCTTTGTAGCCAATCCTCTTGCATGAGTCCCAGCTAGGGGATAAATATGGTAGAAGGAGAAGGAGAACTTGTCCTGGACTGCCATACCTGTGCAGTGGCAAGTACCACTGGGACACCAGATCAGACACACACACACACACACACACACACACACATAAATACATTACATAATAAAATATTTTATGGTATTTTAAAATTAAAAATATATTGTTTTTTATTCTTTTTAGTTAAAAATTCTTTATTGTTTTTATTTTTTATGTGTATGAGTATATTGCCTGCATGTATGTAGGTGTATCTCTATTTTGCAATGCCCGTGAAGGTCAGAAGAGGGAGTCAAATCTCTTGGAACTGGCATTGCATACAATTTTTAGCCACTATGTGGGTGTTGGAACTGAACTTGGGTCCTCTGCAAGAGCCAGTAATGCTTTTAACAGCTGTGTTGTCTCTGTAACTCCTTAAATTTTGGTTACGTGTACTAATGTGGACTGTTGGAAAACATACTGAACAGTGCTGGAGCCAGAAGGCCGGAGGCACTGGATCTCTTGGAGGTTATGTTCAACACACAAATATACATGCGTGTGCACACACACACAGAGGAATATAAAAATACATAAATATAATAAAACTATTTTAAAGATTTTAAAATTTCAATTATGTGTATGAATGTATTCTGAGAATACTCTGCTGAGTGCAGGTGACCAAGGAAGCCAGAGGCATTGGACTTCCTGGAGCCTGTAATTCAGGCAGTTGTGAGCTGCCTGACATTGGTGCTGCATGTGAACTCTGGTTCTCTGCAGGAGTAGAAAGCTCTATTAACAGAAACTACTTTAATTAATTTACTAACATATATATATTTTTAAATTCTATTTGTTATTTTTATTTTATGAGTGTTATGCCTGCATGTAGGTAAGTGCACCCTAATTGTGCAATGCCCGCAGAGGGCAGAAGAGGCTGTCGGATTCCCTGGAACTGGAGTTACAGACAGTTGTTAGCTGTCATGTGGGTGCTGGGGTTTGAATATGGGTCTTCTGCAAGAACAGTCAGTGTTCTCAACCACTGAGCCATCTCTCCAAACCTATATTTATTTATTTGTTTGTTTGTTTACTTACTGTGTTTATACTTTGGAAATGTGGGTATGCACATGCCTCAGTGCATGGGTGGGGGAGGCTCAGGACAATCTGCAGTGATCAGTTCTCTTCTTCCACCAGTTGGATCCTGGGGATCAAAGTCAGATCTTCAGGCTTGGCAAGAAGCATGCACACATGCAGAACCACAGGAAAATCATAATTCCACCACATGGAATAGATACAGCAGTAAATTTCTTCAGATTTTTCATTATATTTAAGTATTTATTTGGGGGTGGTATGCGTGTGTGTGTGTGTGTGTGTGTGTGTGTGTGTGTGTAGTTTCATGCTACAACACTATAATAAATGAGTGTGGAGTTCAGAGGACACCTTACACAATTCAGAATTCAGTTCTCTCTTTCCTCCCAAGATGAAAGTTTTCCTGTTAGAGGAAATCTCATTAAGACACAGGATATTCTAAAGGAAGGTGAAACATTCCATCCTTCTGGGAAGCTCCATAAGCCCATTAAGTAAACAAATCAAAGGATTCAGGAAGTTCCTGAAACTGACAAGATACATCAGGCTCCACCTTCTCCAAGGTTAAATAAGGAGTAAAGACTACTTGAGTACCCTGGTAGAGAAATACTCCCTTATTTGTTGAGCTGCCTGCAAGTTGTACAGTGAGCTCCAGATTTCCATAGGCCATAGGATGAAGAGAAAACCAAAAGAATAATGAGCACAATTGTATTCTAAGCAAGAGTAAGGTATATTATAAAACTGATGATCATGTCCCTTAAAAGGAAAACACTTCTGTGAATTAAATACATATAAAACACCCTGAAGTACTTACTCTTGGTAAAACTTCTCAAATAAAGCACTAAATAGAAAACTTAGTGGAATCATGCATGCTTAGCATGAGTGAGGCCTTGTATTGAACCCTCTGCACACCCACCCAATAAAGAAAATGTAATAAAATATAGAAGAATCAATTTGTCTTTTTGGCTTCAAGTATTCACTTAATGAAGCAGGGACTTCTTATATGAATTATCATTTAGAAATGGATGATCATCTAGTCACAGTGGCTCACACTTTCTATTCCAGCTCTTGGGACTCTGTGAGATCAAGGTCAGCTTGACATACATGAATGTGATAAATCAGTAGGATAGATTTTCATTTCTCAGAATAGGCTATGTTAAGTTCCCATGTGATAGAATTGCGTGAATTGGAGAAGAACCACAAGCCTCATTAGAGAAAGCCATAAATCCCTTAAAGTGTCTAACTGGCCCTAAATTGGCAGCCTGGCCTTGCTCGAGACTTAATGGTCACTCCCCGGACTGAGAGAGAATCTTGGTGGAACTCACCTGCTTGCTTTAGTGCCATAGATAACTTACCCGCCTGTCTGAGAAAAGAGACCCTCAAAGACATCAAACCTGGGCAATAATTCAACTCCCCACAAAATGTAGCTGTATCTCACAACTTCAGTATAAAAACCCCCAGTTTCTTTGACTACTTATAGATGCTTGGTTCCTGAGGACAGCCTCTACCTCTCACTGTATCTTCTTTGAATAAAGGAAGGTATATTCCTTGCCTGTTGCAGGCCTAGCTCTGGTTTCTTGTCCCTTATTTTTCTATCTTTGCTTTTATTATCCAAAAATCTAACATATGGTGGCCCGTATGGGGAAGAGTTTCAGAGGCCCCGGCCCCCTCCAGACCCTCTCCAAGAGCCTCTTGGCAGCTCTGGCCTTAATGACCATTGAGTGTCTGGCAACATTTCACTTAAAGCCCCTCCTTGGCTCCCTTCTTCCTAACTCTCCTCTATACATTCTGATACTCTTTGCTCTCTCTTTTTTCTATATCCAGCTAGACCTCTGGGTATGGAAGCCACCTTCCATTTTGATAGAGTCCAGGCCTATAATGATGCTTCCCCCAGTGTAGCAAGGCCTTATAATTTTGCAAGCCCCTGTGGGACAATTTGCAGGGCCCCATGGAAAGCAGCTGAGTCAACAGTTATGCTGACCGTCTGCAGACAGAAAAACAAGCCCCTGCACCCATGAACCTTGTAAGACCAGATCACTGGAATAAGCTGTCTCAGCACTAGCTGCTTCCCCCTGATAAGTTTCACAATGTGCAGACCCTGCTTCTCCCAAACTGTAAAGATTATTTTTGCCACCTCCCACATTCACCAACCCCCCTATTAGAACTTCCCCAGAAGTCATCAGGAAGCTGGTTTCTTTCACTTCCGAGTGGAATGCCAGCCCCCCTGCAACCCCCCCTCCAATAAACTTTATTTTGCTAGAGTCCTCCTGTGTTTTCTGTGTTGATTCCCTGAACAATTTATCTAACAGATATATATGATAAAACTTGTTAATTTTTTTTTTGGTCTTTCTTGAGACAGGGTCTCCCTGTAGCCCCAGCTGGCCTGGATTTCTATGGAGACCAGGTTGGCCTCAAATTCACAGAGATCTGCTTGCTTCTGCCCCCCAAGTGCTGGGATTAACAGCATGCACCACCATGCCTGGCTGAAATTCATATATATCTTTTAATGAATTAATAAATTAAAAATTAACTATGAGTGTGTTTGCTTGTGTATGCGTGTATATGTGTCTCTATGTGTATGTGCATATGCCCATGCCATAGTGCAATTTTTGAAGGTAAGTGAACAATATACAGGAGTTGGTCTCTCCTCATATTCGGACCTCTGCGATCAAACTCTGGCTCCCAAGTGTAGCAGAAAAACTGGGTATACAGTGTGTCTGTCCTTTCTCTTAATTCCACTACCTTGAATATGATGAACAAGAAAAAGTACTTTAAAAACGATTGTTATCACGGCCACCTATGGTGAGGCTTGCCTTTAATCCCAAAACTCCTGAAGCAGAGGCAGGTCTAGTTCTAGGTGTGCATGGTCAGACTGGTTATTTTGGCAAGTTCCAGGCCAGTAAGTGATACATAGTGAGTCAGTGTCTCAAAGAAACATCTTTCAGGATGGACAAATGGGTTAGGGTTTAAGAACACTGGCTGCTCTGACAGAGGTCCTGAGTTAAGTTCTCAGCACTTGCATGTCTTCTAGCAAGTTTCCTAACTTCAAATCAAGGGGATCTTTCCTATCTTGTAGCTTGCCAGTGTATTACACACTTGGGGACCCTCTATACAGGCAGGCAAGCAGTATACACATAAAATAAATTTAAAGATTAAAAATCTTTTTTTGTGTGTGATGGGCTATTGGTGCAGTTGTTAAGAAAACTTTCTCACTGGCGTGGTGGCACATGCCCTTAATCTCAGCACTTGGGAGGCAGAGGCAGGCAGATCTTTGTGAATTTGAGGCCAGCCTGGTCTACATAGTGAGTTCCAGGACAGCTGGAGCTACAGAGAGACGCTGTCTCAAAAAGACAAAAAAAAAGAAAGAAAGAAAGAAAGAAAGAAAGAAAGAAAGAAAGAAAGAAAGAAAGAAAGAGAGAAAGAAAGAAAAGAAAAGAAAAAAGAAAACTTTCTCTTGCACAGGATCCCAGTTCTAATGTCATGACCCATATCAGGCAGCTTTCAACAGACTGAGCCCATCTCCAGTAGATTTAAGCCCTCCGTCTTCCTTGGCAACTGCACTCTCCTTCATACTCTCAAATACCCCACAGTCGGACACATAATTAAAATGTAAATATCCTTAACAATATTTTATGATAGTTATGTAACTTATGTTCTATTGTTTGTGGATGCCTGTGCTTCCGCCCAGATGCTTCTTCCAACTACACAGATGTGACAGTCAAACCATAAGTCAGTTATGTTCTTCTAAGTTGAATGTGTCCAAGCTGGAACTCAGGGCATGTGGATTGGCTCCAAGGACTTTTACCCTGAGGCAACTAGTTCATCTTAAATGTCACCATGTTGAATGCATAGAACAATAAATTGGGGTTTGAAATTTTTTAAACACATATATCTAAAAAGTTTTGTGCACTTCATATAATAAATCTTAATCATATTTAGATCCTGGCCCCCATCCCCACCTCCTATATCTCCCCCACCAGATTTCATGCATTCTGTCATTTATGTTGAAGCCTACTGAGTCAAGCTTTTATACCTAGATGTTCCTCAGTGCAAGTTAATCCACTGTACTCTAGTCAGCACATCTAGGGTCACTCCCTTAAATATCAACTCTCCTTCTCCCAGCAAGAATCAGTTGGCAATAGTTCCTCTGCCAAGGTTGGGGTCTGCTGCCTATTTCCCCAGTTCTATGCTGTGTTTTTGTCTGGTAAGTCTGCATGGGTACTGTGCATGCTGTCACCATTGCTGAAAGTTCATATGACCAAGTTCCCAGAAGCCTAGAAGACTCTGTTTCCTTGTTAGTGCACCAACCCTGGCTCTTACAGTCTTTCCACCCCCTGTTCTGCAAAGATCCCTGAGACATCGGTGAGTGAGGTTTAATATAGGAGTTATGTCCAGGAAATGCACTCTGCAGCCTCTTATTCTCTATACCTTGGCCAGATGTGGCCTTCTATGTGCACTGCACCCTGTTGCATGAGGAAGCTTTGCTCGTGAGTGTTGGGTGATGTGTTAGTATTCTTTCTGCCCCCTGTTCTGCTATGTTCCATGAGCCTTGGGTGTAAAAGTTCCACTGTAGATGTGTCACTTAGGTCTTGGCATCTCTCAGACACATATTCTGTGTGTGTCCAGATGTGGAACTCTGTAATAGCCTCCATCTGTTGCAAAAACAAGCTTCTTTGTTAAGTGGTGTACTATATGCATGTCTGTAAATTAAAGGATTCATATTTAGCATGCAGTAAGAAGCTACATTTGTCTAGGGATATGACAGAGGTAAGGTTTTCTCTAGGATCTATGACCTCTCCAGCAATGTGTATTTGGCTATGTTTACAGAGTCACCCATGAGTTCCCTCCCACTGAGAGGGCTTGAAATCCAATTAGATAGCTGTTGATCAACTCCTAGATAAAAGTGCCACTACTGTACTGTTATAGTTTGTTGTATACTGGTCATTTTTGTGGTTATTAGGTTTTAAAGCTGAGGTTGGACCACTGATTGACTTTCTGAATTAGAATCTTGCATAATAGCCTCTAGAACTATGAGAGCTAGTCTTCAGGGAGGAAGCTTCCCAGTCAGTTCCAGCTTCATTCCTCCAAGTCCAAAATATGCCATGTCTTCAGCAATAGGGTCTCACAGTCAAGTTCTTGTAAATAATCAAGGGCTGTGCAATAGGCTGTGTTATTTTGGAAGTCTCTTGGACTACCCTATGCAACGATTTGAAGAGAAGTTTCTCCTGTCTGGCACTGTGTTTCTTGTTACATAGTCTGCAGGTACACACATGCACTCATGTTCATATATTAAATAACTAATTGTTTCTCTATAGTTCTCTAAACAACCTTCAAAGATGGCTTCTCCACAACTATTGTCTGATGATTCAGGCCTCCAACTTCAGTTGTCAGGCATGTTGCCATGAACATTTAACCCATATGTCTATATTTTCTGTAATTTTAAAAAAATGTATTAATTTGTATTTTGCTGTGTGAGAGATTTGTCTGAATGTGTGTAAGTTCATCAGTGTCCTGCAGTGCTCTTGGAGGCCAGAGGAAAACAGATGACCCCCTGGCACTGGACTGAAGGACTCCTGTTAGAAGTCATGTGGGTGTTATA
Organism: Nannospalax galili; assembly: GCF_000622305.1. NCBI lineage: Eukaryota > Metazoa > Chordata > Mammalia > Rodentia > Spalacidae > Nannospalax > Nannospalax galili. The sequence continues at coordinate 105,043 of NW_008335454.1, read as the reverse complement.
AACTGAACCTGGGTCCTGTGCAGGAACACTAGCTGACCTTACTTCTAAGCCATCTCTCCAGCCCCATCAAACAGCCTAATTGAGGCCCATAATATATAAACTTCAATGGATACCATATAAAATAATTATAAAATTCTTATTACATCTCTTAATTAATTAATTACATGTATCTGTGTGTTTACCTGTGTTTGTGTACATATGTGTCTGTATGTGCATGTGCCCATGCCACAGTACAATTTGTGCAGGAAAGAAGACAATATAAAGGAGTTGGTTTTCTCCTTGCCATATTTGGACCTCTGTGATCCAACTCTGGTTGTCAAACTAGCAGAAAGACCGGGTGTATGGTGTGCCATGTCCTTTGACTTAATTCCAACACCTTGAATGTAAACAACAGAGATGTACTTTAAAAACTGTCCTCAAAATTCCCAAGTGTGATGGGGCTGAACTTTATTCTCAAAACTCATGAGGCAGAGGCAGGAGGAGCTCTTTGTGTGTGTGTGGCCAGACTGGTCTATTTAGCAAGTGTCATGCCAGCCAATGATGTGCAAAGAGTCAATGTCTTAAAAAAATAACCTTCCACTCTGGAAAAAATGGCTCAGGGAATAAGAGCAATTGCTGCTCTGAAAGAAGGACTCGGTTAAGTCTCCAGGAGGCACATGCCATTTAGCAACAGTCCTAACTCCAGAAAAAATTGATTTGTTGCCCTCTTGTGCCTTCCCAGGATTTTCCACACAGGAGTGCACTTACATATATGCAGGCAAAAGAGTATGCATGTAAAACAAAAATAAAAATTTGAATAATCCTTTATTGTGTAGAATTTTACTTCAGGGTATAAGAGACCTTTCTGCAATTGCACATGATCCCAGTCACAATGCCATGTCCCATGTGAGGCAGCTCACGATACACTGAACACAGGCTCCAATGTCTCTATCCTCCTTAGGCTCCTGCACTCTCTTTCATATTCTCAATGGGACCATGCTTGTACATGTACTTATAGTATAAATAACTTTAAATATATTTTATTATGTTTATGTGTTTGTATGTTCTCATCCATGTGTCTACCTCTGGTGATACCCAGGTGCTTCTTGCACCTGCATAGGCATTTGCAATCAAAGGACCAATCAATTATGACCTTCTACCATGGGTGCCCCTGGCTGGAGTTCAGGGATTCAGGATTGGCTACATGGATCTCTACACCGACACAACTCATTCCCCTCAGTTACACAATGTTGAAATCATACAATAAGAAAATCTAGGTTTTAAGTTTTATTTGTCATGTATTATTTGTTTGTTTGTTGTTTACTGTTCTAAGTTCTGTGGACAACCTTCAAAAATGACTTCTCTGCAATCTAGGTGTGATAATTCAGGCCTTTGTGCCAGTTGTCAAGGATGATGCCAAGATACTTTGAAAGCATGCACTTACTTTAAATTTTTTTTGGTTTATTTCTTTAGTTGTGCAACAGATATTTGACTGTATGTATGTAAATGCATCTGTGTCCTGCAATACTTATAGAGACCAGAGGAGGGCATCAGATCCCATAGCACTCGAGTGAAGGATTGTTATTAGAAGATATGTGGGTACTGGAAACCAAACCTGGGTCATTTGCAAGAGCATTGACTGTCTGTACCTGCTAAGCTGTATCTCCAGTGCCACAAACAAGTCAAATTGAGACCCTTATTATATCACCTTCAATGCATACCAGATGGAATAACTTTAATTTTTATTATATCTCTTAATTCATTAATTAATGTGTGCATGCATTTTTCTGTTTATGAGTGTATATGTGTCTGTGTGACTGTGCACGTGCCCATGCCATAGTGCAATTTTGAGTAAGAAAGAAGACAATTTGAAGATGTTGGTTCTCTCCCATATTTTGACCTCTGTGATTAAACACTTGTTGCTATGCTTAGCGAACAAAGGAGTGGAGTGTATGGCGTTCCCTGTCATTTGACCTAATTACATCATTTTGAATGTGAACAATAGAAAAGAACTTTAAAAAGCATCTTGATATTGATAGGTACAGTGGGCCTTGCTTATAATTCTGAAGCTCCTAAGGCAAATGCATACTATTTCTATGTTTGTGTGACCAGACTGGTCCATTTAGCAAGTACCAGACTGGCCAGTTCTACACAATGAGACCCTGCCTCAAAAACATCTTACAAGCTGGAGTGATGGCTCCAAGACTAAAAGCACTCACTGCTCTGGTAGAGGACCTGGGTTCAGTCCCCAGCACCCTTATGATGCCTAGTAACTGTTCCTAACTCCAGATATAGGGGATCTGACACCTTCTTATGGCCTTTGCTTATATTGCATATGTGGGAACATTTACATATATGCAGACAAAACTCTAAGCACATAAAATGCAATAAATAAAAATGCTTTAAACGATTTATTGGCCTGGAGTATTGGTTCAGTGGTTAAGAGAACTTTCTTCTCTTACAGAGGATCCTAGTTCTGATGCTATGTTTCATATAGGCTCCAGGGAATCCAGTGCCCTTGTCCTTCCTTATCTCCTACAATGTCCTGTATATTCTTAAAATCAAAACACTTGTACATACAAATAACATGTAAAAATAAGATGTAAAATTCATAAAAGTGTTTCATTACATTCATGTATTTCTATGTTCGTTTGTGTGTGTGTTAGTATGTGTGTGTGTGTTTGTGTGCCTGTGATGGTGCTCAGGAGTTACTTGCAACACCACAAGTCAGGTTTCTCCTTCTACCCTGAGTGTCCCCTAGCTGAATTTCAGGGCATGAGGATTGGCCATAAGGATATCTGACCCTGAGGCACCTTGCTCATCCAAATTACACAATAATGAAAGCCTAGAATAATAAAATCTTGGTTTGGAATATATATATATATATATATATATATTTCTCTATGGTTCATTAAAGATTTTTTAAAATGACTTCTCTGCTGCCAGGGTGTGAGTTGAGGCCTAGAACTCCAGTTGTCAGGCATAGTGCCAAGATGCTTGACCCCATGAGCCTTACTTTTGCTTTAAGTTCTTTTTTAATTTTTTTTTCTGTGTGAGTGATTTCCCTGCATATATGTAATTGAATCTGAGTTCTCCAATACTCGAGAAGCCCAGAGGAGAATGTGAGATTCCCTGGCACTGGACTGAAGGACTGTTGTTAGAAGGCATGTGGGTGATGGGAACCGAATCTGTGTCCTGTGCAGGAGCACCAACTGTCCGTACGTGCTGACCCATCTCTCCAGTCCCACTAATGAGCCAAATTGTGGCCCTTATTATATCACCTCCAATGCATACAATATGAAACAACTTTAAACATTTTTCATCTCTTAATTAATATGTGTGTTTCCCTGTGTATGTATGCATCTCTCTCTCTCTCTCTCTCTCTCTCTCTCTCTCTCTCTCGCTCTCTCTCTGTGTGTGTGTGTGTGTGTGTGTCTGTGTCTCTGTGTCTCTGTGTGTGTGTGTGTGTGTGTGTGTTCATGCCCAGAAGGTACAGGGCATCCAGCCACAGTCCTAACTCCAGATAAAGAAGATCTCTCATCCCCTTGTGCCCTCCCTGGATAATGAACATACAGGTGCACTTATATACAGGCAGGCAAAACACTATGCTCCTAAAATAAAATTTAAAATATTTTAAAATAGGCTGGAGAGATGGCTCAGTGGTTAAGAGCACTGGCTGCGCTTGCAGAGGACCCAGGTTTTATTCCCAGCACCCACATGTCAGCTAATAACCATCTGTAACTCCAGTTCCAGGTAAATCCAATGTCCTTTCCTGTCTTCCATGGGCACTGCACAACACGGGTGCACTTACATACATGCAGGCAATATACTCACACAGAAAAAATAAAAATAGGACAAAATAATCTTTTTAAAAAATTATTTTAAATAATTCTTTTTTACTATTTTTATTTACTTTCTGGTTCTTGTGTTTGTTTGGGGGTATATGGTCATCTTCCTGTCTCTTGCCATTGCACAGGTCTGGCAATCAAAGAACAACTTGCAGGAGTTGGTTCTTTCCTTCTACAATGTGGTTCCCAAGGCTCCAGGCTTGACTGAAAGTTCCTATACCAAATGATCCATCTCACCAGCCTTCATTTTACCAAGTTGACTGCATATTATCAAAAAAATAGTTTATTTATTTATTTTGTGTATGTGTACGAATCAGAGAACAACTCTCAGGAGCCAGTTTTGTGTCCACCATGTGGGTTCCTGGCTAGAATTCTGGGTGTCAAACATGTCAGCAAGGGCCTTTTATTGCTGAGTCAACTTAAGCCCCTAATATCACCACCTTGAATGCATACAACAGAAAATGGCTTTAAATTTTGTATGACATTTATTTATTTATTTATTCATTGTGTGTGCGTGAACCTGTGGTTGTGCATGTGCATATGCCTCAGTGCACCTGTGGGGAGGGCAGTGCAGAAGCAAACCTGTAGTGGTCAATTCTCTTCTTCCACCATTTGGATCCTGAGGATCAGACTCAGGTCTTCAGGCTTCATGGCGAACATCTGCATATACAGAGCCATCCCAATGACCACCTGGAATGGCTACAACAGCAAATAGATTTAACTTTTTATTACGTTTATTTATTTAATTGTGTGGTTTGGGTGTGTGTGTGTGTGTGTGTGTGTGTGTGTGTGTGTCCATGTCATAATGAATGAGCTATGGCGGTCAGACGAAAACTTGCAGAATTCAGTTCTCTCTTTCCAACATTTCAGTCCTGGGGATCAAACTCAGTTTTAGTACAAGCTGAGCCTTCTTGATGACCACAGTTCTGACACAGTGAATGCATACTATAGAAAATGGCTCAATTTTTGTTACGTTAATTTATCTGCTTATTTTTTGTTGTCTGTGCATGTGAGGGGGTCATCCACTTGCTACTGAGCATAGGTGGAACTCAGAGAAAAACCTGTGAATTTGGTTCGCTTTTTTAAATATTTTATTATTATTATTATTATTATTATTGTCTTTTTGAAGAAGGGTCTCCCTGTAGCCCCAGCTATCCTGGAACTCACTGTGTAGACCAGGCTGGCCTTGAACTCACAGAGATCCGCCTGCCTCTGCCTCCCAAGTGCTGGGACTACAGGCATGTACCACCATGCCTGGCTTTATTTATTATTTTTATTATTTTATGTGTATGAGTTTATTGCCTGTATGTATGTGAGTGCATCTGTGTCATGCAATGCCACAGAGGTCAGAAGAGGGTTTCAGATTCCCCTGGAACTGGAGTTAAGGACGATTTGTAGCCATCATGTGGGTGCTGGGAATCGAACCCGGGTCTTTTGCAAAACCAGTCAGTGCTCTTAACCGCTGAGCCATCTCTCCAGTCCTGAGATTTGGTTCTCTTTACCATGTGCATCATGGGACCCCAACTCAGGTTGCCAATATGGATGGCAAGGGCCTTTCCTTTCTGAGCCATCTCTATGGCCCTAAATACACACCCCAAAATGCATACAAGAAAAAGGGACTTTATGAGATTGGGTTTTGTTTGTTTATTGTGTGTGTTTGTGCAGGTGGGGGCAGTGATCAGAGGGTAACTTTCAGAAACCAGTTTTCCCTTTCTACCTTGTGAGGTATTGTGCAGCAATTTCCTCCAAGATAAAATCTTTCATCTTTAAGAATCTCATTAAGACACAGGATGTTCTAAAAGGAAGTGAAACATCCCATCCTGCTAGCAAATACTTTAAGCACAGGAAATAAACAAATCAAAGGTTTTAGGAATTCCCTGAAACTGGCAAGATACACAAGGTCTTTCCTTTCCCCAAGGTTATATAAGCAGTAAACACTACTGAGAGAAAGTTTCAAAATAACCTGAGTTGCCTGGAAGAGAAACTCTCCAATCTTTCCAGCAGCCTGCAAATTGTTCAGGGAGTTCCAAGTTTCCAGCTTTCAGGAGCCATCACCCATGCTAGGGTGGGCTTTGGCGTCTTGTCTGTGAGTCATTTCTGCCCCTTTAAATCTTCACCCATGGTTCTATAAGTAGCCCCCCCCATAAAAACTTAATTGGTTCCCTGTAGGCACCCCCTTGGCCCAAACCCCACTGCTACCAGGAGGCCTTTGCACACTGGCCCCCATAAGAGAAAGCTGGGGTGAGAAGAGAGACCCGTGGGGCTAGTACGTGGGGGAGGGGAACACCCAGGAGACTGTGTCAGTGTACAACTCGTTCCGTTTATTGTGGCAGAAGCAGAGGTTCATATAAGGCAAAAAGGTGGGGTTAGTTTTCTGGCAGGCTGGCAGGTAGGAGGAGGGAGGGGGCTTCTAAGGCTATGAGGACTTTGTCCTGTCCTCCAGTTACATAATCTACAAGGGACCCGGTTAGGATTAAAGGATTAGAGGCTTAATAGTTTTTCTTGGGGGTTGTTGGGTAAGAGACAGTGTGTCTAGAATGGAGCAGGCCAGTTTCCTGCCATCCTCACTAGGAGGTATCCAGCCTGGTGGCCATGCTCTACATTCCAGGAACCCCTGACTTATCCCAATAGTTCCCCAAGTTAACTTTGGTGGTATCCTTGCTTTGGTGTTTCCTTGGTTCCTTATTTGCACTGATTTTTTTTCACAGCTCCATGTTAACTGTGTCACACAAAATAGGTTCTAGCAACCAAATCCGATGGGCAAGTTGGTCCCAGGTGTATAAACCACTCTGCCACCTTACTGGTCCTAATTCCATCACACTGAATGCATATAACAGAAAATGACTTTAATTTTTTAAAATATTTAAGACTTTGCTTTATATGTACACGTACCTGTGCATGTGAGAATGCCAGGGTGTATGTGTATATGTTGGTCAGAGATCAGCTTGAATAAGTCAATTCTCTCCTTTTACCACTTGATCCCAGGGATCAAACTCCAGTCATTAGGCATGGCAGCAAATGCCTTTAACCACTGAACCTTCAGGTGTACCTGAATTCTATTACACTGAATGAATACAGCATAAAATGGTTTTTATGCATTTTTGTTTGTTTTATATGTGTGCATGTGAGTGGGGCAAGTACGTGAAATGTATAGGTCCATTCATGCCTCCTGCCACTGCACAGGTCTGGACAGCCAAAGGACAACTTTAGGAGTCAGTTCTCTCCTTTTATCATGTGGGTCCCAGGGATTGAGCACAAGGCATCATGTTTGGCAATAAGTAATTTTACCTGCTGAGGAATCTCAGCAGCCCTAATTCCACCAAGTTGAATTCATATAACAAAAAAAGTTTCTTTTGACTCTAATTTTATTTATTTACTTATATTTACATAGTGTATCCATGTGGGTCAGAGAACAAGCTTTGCAAATATTATTCTTTGCTTCTACCATGAGGATTTAGGGCTCAAATTCCAGTTGACAGACATGGCAGCCAGATTTTTACAAGATGAGGTATCTTGCCAGCCCTAATTTCATCACCTTGAATGCATAGAAAATAAAAATTTTTATACCTTTAAAATTTCTTTTAAAAAATTTTTATGTGTATGCATGTATTGCCTGCATGTAGGTAAGTACACCGGTGCCGTGCAGTGCCTGTGGAGGTCAGAAGACGCTGTCGGATATGCTGGGACTGGAGTTATGGACAGTTGTTAGCTGTCATGTGGGTGCTGGGATTCGAACCAAGGTTTCTGTAAGAACAACCAGTACTCTTAACTGCTGAGCCATTTCTCCAGTCCCATACGTTTAAAATTTCTATGACATTTTATTTATTTATTTATTTATTTATTTATTTATTTATTTATTTATTGGTCTTTTTGAGAAAAAGTCTCTCTGTAGCCCCAGCTGGCCTGGAACTCACTATGTAGACCATGCTGGCCTTGAACTCACAGAGATCCACCTGCCTCTGCCTCTCAAGTGCTGGGATTACAGGCGTGCATCCCCATGCCTGGCTTACAACATTTATTTGCTTATTTATTTTTATGTATTTATTTTGGTGGATGTGCACATGCCACAGTGTGTGTATGTGGAAGTCAGAGGACAACTTGTGCTTTTGGTCAGATGACAGCTAGGAGAATTTGGTTGTCTTCTACCATTTTGATCCTAGGGATCAACCTCAGGTCCTCAGTCTTGGCAATAAGCACTTGTATAGGGTGAGCCATTTCGGCCGCTCTAAAGTTGAAAGCATAATATAGAAAATGACTTTAAAGACTGTTTAAAATTATATTTAGTTTGTTTTATCCTCTGTGTGTGTGTGTGTGTGAGAGAGAGGAGAGAGAGAGAGAGAGAGAGAGAGAGAGAGAGAGAGAGAGAAATGCAGGCCTGTTTCTATCCACCTGTCAGTTGCTACTTTCGGGTTTAGCAGTCAAAGAACAAATTGCAGGAGTCGTTCCTCTCTTCTGCCCTGCGGGTCTCATGGTTCAAGCTCAGGGCGTCAGGCTTGACAGCAAGTGACTTTGCCTACTGAGTCATCTCACCAGCCCTAATTCCACCAAATTGAATGCATATAACAAAATATTGCTTGTTTATTTACTTATTCATTCATTCATTTGTTCATCTATTTGTTGTGTGTATGTGTGTGGGTTACAGAACAACTGAAAATTGGTTCTCTGTTTCAACACTGTGTGTTCAGGGCTCAAACTCTAGTTTTAAGACATGACAGCAAGAGCCTTTACCAGCTGATCTATTTTTCCAGCCCTAATTCCACCACCCTGGATGCATACAAGGAGAAACACCCTTAAGTTTTTATTACATTTATTTATAGCTGGATGTGGTGGTGCACACCTTTAATCCCAGTACTTGGGAAGCAGAGGCAGGCAGATTTCTATAAGATCATGGCCAACCTGGTCTACATAGCCAGTTCCAGGCCAGCTGTGGCTATAAGGAGACACTGTCTCAAAAAAGTAAAATAAGTAAAATAAACATTTATATATTTGTTACTCATTTATTGTGTGTGCCCGCCTGTGCACGTGTGGCATACACTCCTGTATATGCCACAAAGCAGATATGGAAGTCAGAGGACAACTTGCAAAAGTAAGTTCTCTCCTTCCACCATTTGGACCCCGGAAATCAAAGTCAGGTCATTAGGCTTGGTGGCAGTGGCCTATCCAGAGTAAGCCTTCTTGTTGTCCCTAACTCCACCACCTGGAATGCACACAGCAGAAGGTAGCTTCAAATGTTTATTTATTCATTTGTTTTTTTTATTTGTTATGTGTGCATGTGAGGGAGCATGCACCTGCCACTGAGAATGTGTGAAGCTCACGACAACTTTTGGGACTCAGTTCTCTCCACCATGTGGGTCCTGAGGCTCCAACTCAGGTCTACAGGCTTGGTTGGCAGCAAGTGCCTTTACCTGCTGATCCATCATCTCCTTGGCCCTAATTGCACCATATTGCATACATACTAGAAAAAATGGTTTTTTGATATTATTTGTTTGCTTGTTTATTATGTTTATGTCTTCTGGCACAAAGCCTGTGTCCGGAGTGGAAGTCAGAGGATCACTGTTGGAAATCAGTTATTTCTTTTATACTTGTGGGGTGCCTAGGTTGTCAAGCTTGGAGGCAAGCACCTTTACCTTACTGGCCATCTTTGCCAACCCTAATTCCACTACCTTGAATACATACAGCAGAAAATGACTTGAATTTTTTTATACTTATGATGTATTTATGGACTTAATTTATGTGTATGTGCATGTGTTCCTGAGTACAACAAAGTGGACCTGAGGAGGTCAGGGGACAAATGGAGGAAGTTGGTTCTCTCGTCCAGGTCAGTTAGGGGACTGGAACTCACATCCTCATACTTGCTGGAAAATGCCTGTACAAACAGAGCATTTTCCATGACCCTAATTCTATTACTTTGAAAGAATCACCATAAAATGTCATTGATTGATTGAATGATTGATTGAATGACTGATTGATTGGACTGACTGACTCTGTGTGTGTGTGTGTGTGTGTGTGCACACCCAGATGCCACTTGCTACTGCACAGATCTAGCAGTCAAAGGACAACTTTAAGGAGCTGTTCTTGTCTTCTACCATGTGGTTTTTGAGGCTTGAGCTCAGTTCATGAGGTTTGGCTACAAGGGCCTTTAACTGCTGAGTCATCTGGATGACCCTAAATCCATATTCCCAAAAGCATAAAACAAAATGGCGTTTATTTATTTTTTTGTTTATTGTTAGCATGTGTATGTGAGGGTGGGTATGTACGTAGCCCCCAAGTAGATTTTAGAGGACAACTTTCTGAAATAGTGTCTCCTACTATGCGAATTATGGGATTAATTCATTGCCCTGAAGTTTGGCGGCAAGGACTTGAACTCACTGAGCTATCTCAACAGCCATAATTCCACCATCTTGAATGCATATAACAAGAGCCAACTTAAAAATTTTTTAATTACATTTGCCCATTTGTTCTTGTTGATGGGGCCTGTGTGGATGCCCTGTGTTACTTGTCTCTGCAAAGATTTGGCAAAGAACAACTTTAGGGAGCTGGTTCTCTAATTTTACCACGAGTCCTGGGCTGACAGCATCAGGCTTGGTTCTAAGTACCTTTACTTGCTGAACCATCTCACCAGCTTTAACTCCAAGTTGAATGCATGTAACAAAAAAAAGTTTTATTTTAATTGATTGATTTTGTGTATGTGTGTAGGCACAGGCTGGTGCGTGGGTGGTGATGTCCAACAACTTTAGGAAATCAGTTCTTTTTACACCACATATGGGTTCTGGCAGGAAGCGATGGAAAATGGCTATGACTAAAAAGTGGGTGTAGTCAGTTATCGGAGTCCAATAATTATGTTTCGCTGTATTATTTGAATGTTTAAACTGATAAACTTTTTGCATTGAGAAATTTGAACAAAGCCCTCCTCCAGTCTGGGGGTCAGGCAGCAGAAGTCCTGGGCTCTATGTAGGGATCCCATTGGAAGACTTTTAAGTTCCGGCAGTCCAGAAGCGCCAGGGGGCATACTGGGAACCACAGACCCACACAGCATCACTCTTAACCACGCCTCTTTTCCTCCTCCCAGCGCTCCTGGACCCCGCCCTCCTGCCCATTGAAGCTTCCTTTTTTCTTTGCCATCCACCCCCCCACCCCCTGGAGCAAACTTTAGGCTCCTCCTTGCCCCTCCGCCATCATTTCTCTTGGTTGGAGCGCCCAGGCATCGCCTCAAGGGTTCCTCTGGAGCGTCTAGTTGCTTGCTGCTCTGAACTTTTCCTGACTGATCCAAACTTGACTGGACTCAGAAAAATGTCCGCAGTTCTGTGGACCTTCTACGATGTGGACCTTGTGTGTAAGACTGAGAGAAAGGTGAGCAACGCTAACGTGAGCAGCACGCAAGATTCGAAGGCAGTGGGAACGCAGGTGGCCACTGCCCCCAGCAGCTCTACATCAAGTTCCTTCCAACCATTTCCACCAATTAACCAGTCAGAGGTCACTTCCTTGGCTCCTAGACCCTGGAACTTCCAGGGAGCTGCTAATTGGTGCTGGGAAGACTACGCGGGGTCAGGGGAGGGCTCCCAAGGCTTGCTCCAGTCGTCAGGCAGGGGTGTGGCTCCATTCCACAATGGCGAGGGCAGGGGGCACCTGAAGGGGCAAAGAATGAGCTTTGGCCTGCTGGGCAAGGCACGTTACAAGACTGAACTGTGTTGGCCCTTTGAGGAGTGTGGCAACTGCAAGTATGGTCAGAAGTGCCAGTTTGCTCATGGCCTCCGAGAGCTGCGCATCTTGTCGCGGCACCCCAAGTACAAGACCGAGCTGTGCCGTACCTTCCACAGCGTTGGCTTCTGCCCATATGGCACACGCTGCCATTTCATCCACAACCGGAAAGAGCAGCAGCCGGCGGCGCCTTTTGAGAGCGTCTCAGAGACTCTGCATCCGGACCTCCCCTGGGAACCGAGGCTCAACCTGAATTCCAGCCACCCCCAGACCCCGGGAGGTCTCAGGGTGCCGCTGCAGCGCAAAAGCCCACTGTCGGGCACTGGCCCGCCACTGCAGGCCTCCTACACCACAGCCTTGGGCGCCCGGATGTGCTGCACAGCAGCCCAGGGCGCCACGTGCTTGATGGCGGCTCCTTATTCCAACAACGCCTTCACCTTGGGCCCTGAGCTGAGAGGTTTCCTCTCGCCGCTGGCCTGCCAAACCCACAGTTTCGCTGCCTACTATCATAACGAGCAGTTGGGCTTTGCTGCATCGACGGGGTTTCCTGCACCCCTGGCCGTGCCCTTGCTCCCCGCTGTACCGCTACCCATTGCAGAGTCCCTGCCCACCGCCTCCTTGATCACCAGGGACACCGACATCAACAGCAACACCGACATCAACAGCAACACCGACACCAACGTGGACTCTGAAGATACAGATCCCAACCACAAAGCTACTGACACCCCCTCGGCACAGTCCTCGCCCTTCAGCTTCCAGCAGCTGTGTATCCTGCCTGAGTCTCCAGAGTTCGACATGCTGTCCGCCCCGCTCGATTCCTTGCTGGCCTGTGTCAACTCTCTGGGATACTCCTCCAGCACAGAGAGCCCAAACTTCAACAGCAGCCACCGTCTACCCATCTTCAGCAGTTTGTGCATCTCCGAAAAATGAGGCAAGAGGGCTCCAGAGGTGAAGAGACGGAGGAGGAGAAAGAAGAGGAGGAGAAGCAGTGTTCCAGTGGATGGGGCTTCTTGCTCTCTACATTACTGGGGACACTAGGGTGAGGGTGACGAAGCCACAGGGAATTTGTAGGCCCCACTGGGACCCTGGGCTCAGAACTCCTTAGGTTTGCTGACAGTTTTCTCATTTTTTGTTAATACTGAAGAGTTTCATTTTGTTAAGAAAAAAGCTAAGAAACTTTTTTTGCTGAACAGTACAGTTGTGATGGGAAGAGAGAAAAAATACCAGTTTTTTAGGTCTCAGATGATTTGAGACACTAGGGGCAGAAAGCCTAGTACTTTTTTTCTATTGAAAGGCATGGTTACAGTTCAAACTCTTACTTTGAAAGGAATTCCTAATGTTTGTCTGACTAGTGTTAGAAAACCAGCTGGCACCAAGCTGCTGAACTACAAGATTTTAAAATCCAGTATTTTGCCAAGAATATGCCTTGATAGCAAGCCTAAGCTCTATATGTTATGGTTGGCTTTGTTTCTAAAGCAAAGTTCTCTCTGTCTTGAAGGACCAAGAGATGCTTGTGTTTTAAAACTTGATAATGGTTTTCTTGCCCCCACTTAGTGTGGTGGATATTTAGCTTAGAACCATTTCATCTGCTCTTTGCAAGCACTGGGGCATAGTATAGTTCATAATTGTTGGAAAGTAGCTGCTGAATTTCCAATTGTCTTGAGTCTTAAGCCACTGTACCAAAACACAATGTGAAAAATGCATTTAAGTTGTATACTATGAAAAGTATATATTGTGAGTTTTGTTCATAGAAGTTTGTCTAACTGATAATGAACAGTAATAGACAGTCTTATACTAAATTATGGCTGCTGCTATCAATTGGCAAAATGAAGTTTGTGCTCTTTTAATGGTAATATATGCCTTTTGTAGCTTCACTTGCTTGTTTTGTTGTAAAATAGTAAAAAAATGTTCTGTATTAAATTTGTTCTTTGACAATTTTAAACATGTATGCATGTTACTCTCACCCCCATCCTCTCCTATCTCCCTCCAATTCTGGTCAACCCCTACCCCCACCCCTCCTCCTATGGGTCCATTTCCCATGTTCATGTCTTTTTCTTTTGTTTAGTGGCACACTGAGTTAGAACCATGGTTGGCTGTATGAACATGGTTATGGGAGTACCCAGCGCAGCCTGCTGAGCTCACCAGTCATTACCCATCTGAAGATAATGATTCCGTCTCGCCTTAAAACCCCTGAGGAGTCAATAGTTTAGCAGGGAGGAATAGGGCCCCATGAACCCCTATTCATTCATCAATTTAAAAGATTGCACTATTTCATAAATTTTTTTCCTTGTTTATATAACTTTCAAATGGATGCATGATTTTTTTTTAAAAAACTTAATTTTATTTATTTTGGTGTGGAGGTGAGGACCACAGAATTTGTGGGAGTCAGTTCTCTCCTACCATGTGGATTTGAGATCCAACTCAGGTCCTTGGGCTTGGCAGCAAGTTCCTTGACCTACTCAGCCATCTTCCCAGCCCCAGATCATGATTTCTTTACAGAAATGTGTCTTGATGCTTCGGAAGTAGTTTTGAGAAATATTTTTGTTTTCTTAGAATATATGATGCTGCCCATTCAACTTGGAGAGGGAGAAATGACCACAAACTTTGCTATCAGGTTACATTGGCATACTTTACTAATTCAAACTTTTTGAACTATCAAAAAATGTGTTTGCTGATTGCACCAATCCTATTACAGTATGTTCTGTAGTGTAAAAGAACTTACCTTATATCTTCCTCAACTAGTTATGTATTTTTTTAGTGCTTGAATGTAGGATGAATTCAACTGCACAGAAGGAGAGATTTTTGCCACTTAAAACATTTTAGCCATAGAACTGGGCTTGGTGGCTCATGCCTTTAATCCCAGCACTGGAGAGGCAGAGGCAGGTGGATCTCTGTGAGACCTAAACCAGCTTTGTCTACATAGCTCCAGGTCAGGTGTGGCTACAGGGAGACCATGCCTCACCCCCCCCCAAACACACAATTAGCTGTAAAGTGAAGAGGCCACCTCTCACTGCTGAAATTGCATGCAGTATATGAATATCCCTAGTTTAATTATAGAGGATTCCAAACTTTGTACTATCATTTTTTCATGTAAAAAGGAGGAATGCCTCCTGAGTTTTCTGGATGGCAAATGAGCAGGAGCTTATAGTTTGTATGTAGGTGCAGTTGGAGCACTATGTATGTACTCTCTGGCCTAATTTGACAGAAGAAGGCTTTTCCTTTTTTGCTTTTTTTAAAATTTAGTTATTAAAAAATTTTATGTGTATGAGTGTATTACCCAGGTGTATGTAAGTGCATCCATGTCGTGCACTGCCCGAGGAGGTCAGAAGAGCGTGTCAAATCCCCTGGAACTGGAGTTACAGACAGTTGCTAGTTGCCATGTGGGTACTGGGAATCAAACCCAGGTCCTCTGCAAGAGCAGCCAGTACTCTTAAGCACTTAAACACTGTGCTATCATCTCTCCAACTCTTGATTTTTTTTTTAGTAATTTTGTCCTTGTTTTGTCTTTTTCTCAAAGCTTAGGACCAAATCCAGGGCATTGTACTTAATAGGCAAGTGCACTCCTCCATGAGCATTTTAAACTCCCAACCCCAGAAGTAGGCTTTTTAGCATGACAAGATGAGTCAGTTTGAGATCTAATATATTTAAGGGAACCAGTTCATTACAGATTGTGACTATAAACACCATACTATAAATGTTTTGTAATTTTTCCCTCAATAGAATTTTTGGATGGGGGAATAAATTAGAACAGAAGGTCATATGAGCTCACGGAAGTTGTATGTCAACTTTAACCCTACATCCACATAAATGTTTGTGTTAATCCAAGTAAGATCAAAATCCCACTAGGATAAGAGACTCCAAGTGGTAAACAGTCTTACCTTGATTGTTTTCAGTGCATGAATTGCTTTACTTTCTTCCACAAGACCAATGACATTTGTTCCAATGTTCACTGGGACATGACCACTTTCCACATCAGTACTGAAGATTTATTCATTAATCCAGCTGTAGTCAGTGGACACAACAGTCACAGTTCCCCTGATAGACTTCACCTGGGAGTTTCCTGTGACACAAGTAAACAAAAGTCACACTTTTCACATCAAATACAAAAAAACTCACTATGCAGAAGTCCTACACTGACCACATGTGTAGACATGAGCATATATCATCACTTCTCTGACCATATTGTCCATGTCAAAGACAATAGCCACTTCTTCCCCATAAGTTTCTTATGACTGGTGAATGGAGCATCCATGTCATCAGTTTCATCTGTGGGTGACCTGTCCAAGTAAGAGTGCAAATGTCATCATAGCTGCTCAGGAAACCTCTTTAAACTCCCTCCATTGGAGCTGGAGAAATGAATCAATGGTTAAGAGCACTGGCTGAGTTTGGATCCAAACCCCCACAAGGTAGCAAAGAACCATCTGTAATTCCAGTTCCAGGGAATCTGATGGCCTCTTCTGACCTACACACACACTGCACTTACATACATGCGGGCATAACACTCATACATAAAATAAAAATAAAATCAGTTTTAACAAAAGATTGAAACTCCCTCTATCACTACTATACATCTTCCTCAGCAGCAGCAAATGCATAGACACAGCTCAAGATTCTTCAACATCCTTTCAGACAGAGCACTGAATGATATGTGGAGACTTGTGGACATGTATACAAAATTCTACTTTATCCTGCATAAACCTGATAGGTAAGAGTATTTTGGAATCTGACTTCAGTATTCTCCCAGAAAAACTGGTCACCTGCCTTCTTTCGTAAACTACTTATGACTGCTTCTTGGCTTCACATCCATGTGTCCATGGGAAACAAGGATAAATTTGCTCTCAGTGTAGGATGCTTCCCATCTTTGGGAAATAGAAAAAGGCATCTTGCAAGGAGAAAGTTCAGTACAGCTCACAAAGACTTTTGTGTCATGCGTTCTGTGAGTTGGTCCAAATACCCTTCTGCTCTGTCCCACCAAGAGACCTTGGGTCATAGTTCAATGTTGGCCTAACTCTGGGAACTCAGAAGCACTTCCTACTCAACAGCTACCAAGGATGACTGGGGCCCCCTCCTGCTTTTCTTGCCCTGCGAAGCCTCATAGTTGAGAGCCTTTCTGAGGAGTCTCTTTGCGTATAGGACAGGGGACTGAGTCCCAGAAGAGTATCTTGCACCTGAGTTTCATTAGAATCCATCCTCCTCTCGAAGAAAGCTAAAATTCAGTGCACAAGGTTCAGCATGTTGCTGACACCATAAGCACTGGCAACAAGGTATAGGGCCTCCTTTTTCTGACTTTCGGGCCGAACTCCAGTTCCTATTCCTCAGCCCCTGTGAGGTGGTAAAAGATAGTGTGTATCCCTCAGGAGAGCTAAGCACTCTTCTAAGCCCTAGGTATATCACGATGAAAAAGATGAATTCATTGGTCTTACATGTAGAACTAGCATTATAGTGAGGATAAGTGAAGTAGGGCTACATATCAACCAACTTTTCTCAAACTGCGACTTCTTGTTCAGGATCAGCAACACCTGAACAGCTTAGAAATCAAAATTTTGGAATTTTCCAGAAAATGAAAAGCACTTGTTAGCTCCCATGTCAGGCCCAGTGCTGTCCCTTTGTCACAATGGTGTCATTCTCAACTAAAGAATGTTTTTCAATTTTTTAAAAAAATATTACAGAGCTGGAGAAATGGCTCAGCAGTTAAGAGCACTGGCTGCTCTTGCAAAAAACCTGGGTTTGATTCCCAGCATCCACATGGCAGGTAACAAAGGGATCCGATGCCCTCTTCTGACCTCCTCAGACATTGCAGGACATGGGTGCATTTATACACAGCCAGACAATACACTCATGCACATAAAATAAAAAAATAAAAATAATTTTAAGCTATTACGTTTTTGTGTTTGTGCATATGTGTAGGAGCTTGTGCAACAGCACCCATGTGGAGGCCAGAGGCCAATTGTAGGAGTCAGCCTTTCTCTTCCACTATGTGGGTCCAGGGGATGGAACTTAGGTGACTTGGCTTCCAGCACCTTTACCCGTTGAGCCAACTCACCAGCCCTCACTTCTTTTTTAAAGAGAAAATCAAAGATTATTTGAGATCTGGAGCAGCTCCACTAACCAGACAGGAGCCAGAGGCTCTGTAGCCAGAGCCAGAGATTCTGTAAAGGGTCAGGATCAGCATAGACTCCGGAGACCAGGACACAGTTATGAAGGCCCTGGCCTCTTTCTGCTGGATGTCTACTACTCTGAAATTTGCCACAACTGCTTTTGCAACACCCCAGCTTGCTTGTATAACTGCACACCTTTTATCAGGAATGCTAGAGGCCACAGTCACTCCTCAGCCTCAGGCTCAGGCTACAGCAAACTGTGCACTGCAGTTAGCACAACATACTCCCTGGGTCTAAGGAACTAAGTGTCTGAGAAAGCTCTAGGAACTGCAGGCTTTCAGCATTCACTGCTGGCTGCATCGTTCATGTCTTCCATCTCCTTGGTGATATACTTCACCAGCCTGATATTTGTCAGGTAGAACATGTTGCAGAGGGCCCCAAGGAAGTAGAGTGTTGATGTGGAGGCCAGAATTCATGCACTCTTCTCACTCACGGTCTTCTGGATCATCTGCTGGCTCAAATATCTGCCCAAGGATCTTGGCCTTGGACTCCACAGGAAGAAGGAGGAGGCATGGCCAGCTGTGGCATGAGAATAGAGGATGTTTTGGACAGACTGGGCTCTCTGCCTGTAGCACCTGCCATGCTTAGCCCAAGAGGACAGGGCCCCTGGCTAGGTGCCTTTCCAGTTTCTTCTCTCTAATCCCACAACCCTAGGATGCTTCTGCTTCACACTGAGCTGGCTACCTGGTCACCACAGGGCCTTGGTCTCCCTGTGCTTATTTTCTTTCCTGCTGGGCCAGGTGGGGAAACAGAGGGGGCAGGGATGGTACAGGGGTGTCTCTTTTGCCAGGGCTTTTCAAAATTGACCGTCGTTTCAAGCATCACCCTTGCCACACTGAGTGACCATTCCTTCCCAAAGACTGAGGATTTGTCCAGAAGAGGAAAGAACAATGGAATGTACAGAAACTGGTTTTCTGGTGGTCTGGACTTAGGTGCTCCTTCAAGAGCACAAGAGTGCCCAAACATGTCCACAGAGGTTAGGAATGGACTGGAACTGCCCAAAGGATGAAGGAATGAGATGTAAATGAAAGAGGAGGCTTTCCTGTTTCCCAGTGTTCATGCAAGTAGAAACACTGTATGCTGAGGGTGACAGACAGTCCCCATCAGCCTAGTGTGTGATGAATGTGGCAGCTGGACTTCCACCTGCCCTCATCTGTGCTTTACTAGGCAGGGGCACTGCGCCTGAGTTTGCAGGGTCACCAGCAGGCTCTGCCAACAGGGTGCTCTGTCGAAGTGACAGTGATGCTTCTGCCCACATCCTGGGGGCTGGAACAGAATCCAGATGCTCCATCTCCTAGAAGCTTGGAGCTGTCGTGTTCACTGGATGTTTGCCAGCAATTCATCTCCTCTTCTGTAACTGCACTAGGGGAACTTAAATAGCCTGACTCCCTTTTTCAGAGAACTGACTCCTTGTAGTCCCCTGGAAGATGAAGAAACAATCCATGCAGAATAAAGTATAAGGTACAGGCTTTTCCCTCTCTCTGAACTTTTTTAATTTCACATAATATAATAGTTTACTTTTGAATTTGAATATAAATCTGCACCTTTGGGGGCTGGAGAGATGGCTCAGTGGTTAAGAACACTGACTGTGTTCTTAACAGAAGACCCAGGTTCGAATCCCAGCACCCACATGGCAGCTAATAACTGTCCATAACTCCAGTTCCAGGGGGATCCGGCAGCCTCTTCTGTCCTCCTCGGGCATTGCACGACATGGTGAAAAAAGATGAATGATCTGCAACTATTGGAAATATGTATAGCAGTAACTCAACATGAACTTAGCTTCTGCCTTTGTCTACAAAGCTAGAAATGTAGGAGGGTTTTTTCATTAAAATATTATTATTTTTAAAAAATAGAGCATTATATTAGGCTCCAGTCTAGACACATTCAATTAGAAACTCTGGGGGTTGGAAATCAGCAATCTGTTTACAAGTTCTCGGTGGAACTTTGCTCACTGCTAATGTTTAAGAAACATTGATATAAATAATGGAGAAAAATACCAGGTGGGGAAGCTTTCCAATACTGTTGTGTTAGGAGGAGAGAGCACCTGACCCCGAAGAAGAAAGAAGTAACTAAAGAAGCAGGACAGAGAACACAGGGTACCATGTTAGTAGAAGATACATGTACAGGAGTAAAAATGACACAGTATGTTTAAGGATTCCTTCAAGTGCAGAGTAATATGGAAGCTTCATGTTATGGTTAAAGGAAACAAAGACAAGATCTTTTAGACAAAGGGAACAACAGTATCCTGCAAGTTCTTACTATATATGGGGAAGGTAGACAACTAGACTGTCCAGAGCACGGGTACAGACTGGGAGGGTGCCTGGACTGCTCTGCAGGCAGAGGGTGAGCAGCATCGACAGGAAAACTGAGATACTTAACTGTCTCGTGTGCCAGATTAAGTAAAAACATTAGTCCACACTTTCCTGATGAAGCTCTGGGTTCTCTGAATTGACAACTGTCTCTGCACTGGGAAGAAGTGCCTCCAGTTCCTTGAACAAGCCAGATATTCATGTGTTTCAGAGCCTATGATTTTACCATTCCTTAGCTAGTCAACTGGCTTGTTTACATACTTTCTTTACATCTTCGCTACAATGCTACCTTGTCAGTAAGGCCATCTATGAAGGCAATCACTGCTCTTCCTATCTACGAATGCACACTACACCCACTACATCCTGGTCTTCTCCTTTATTTTTTTCTGTAATATTTAACAAAATATTCTGACTTTATATCCACATATTTAATCTCATGTTTATACCTTTCTGGAAAGTAAGCTCCACATCTTAACAAGTTTGTTCATTTGTTTTTTTTTTTTCTTTTTCTCTCTACATAGTCTGGGCTTGTCTTGAATTCACAATCCCCTTATCTAAGCCTCCCAAGAGCAGGAATAATAGATGTGTACCACCATAGCTGACATCCTTAAATTCTTTAATTAAAATATGGTGGTTGCGGCCCCTCCTTGTCCGGGATGCTGCTGCCGCTGCTGCGGAGTAGCTGCTCCCCACCCGGCGGCGGGGGCAGCGGTGGCGGCGGCGGCGGCAGCAGCGCGGAGCGGGCAGAGGGCAGCCGGCAGGTCACACAGCTGCAGCGCGGAGCCCGCGGACCGCCGGGACCGTTCGAGGGGGCGGACGCTGAGCTCGGGGCCGAGGGGGCGCCGGATCCCGGGGCGCACGGCCGACGGCGGGCCGAGCGCGAGCCGTATGAGTGCATGGATCCCGGCGCCGCGCTGCACAGGCCGGCCGGGGGCGGCGGCCTGGGCGCGGGCTCTCCGGCGCTGTCGGGCGGCCAGGGGCGCCGGAGGAAGCAGCCCCCCAGGCCGGCGGACTTCAAGCTGCAGGTCATCATCATCGGCTCCCGGGACGTGGGCAAGACCAGCCTGATGGAGCGCTTTACCGACGACACCTTCTGCGAGGCCTGCAAGTCCACCGTGGGTGTTGACTTTAAAATCAAGACTGTAGAGCCAAGAGGAAAGAAAATTAGATTACAGATCTGGGACACAGCAGGTCAGGAGAGATTTAACAGCATTACCTCAGCTTATTACAGAAGTGCCAAGGGAATCATATTAGTGTATGATATCACCAAGAAGGAGACGTTTGATGACTTGCCGAAATAGATGAAAATGATTGACAAGTATGCTTCTGAAGATGCAGAGCTTCTCTTAGTTGGAAATAAGCTGGACTGTTAAACAGAGAAATCACCAGACAGCAAGGAGAAAAGTTTGCACAGCAGATAGCTGGGATGCGGTTCTGTGAAGCCAGCGCCAAGGATAACTTCAATGTGGATGAGATATTTCTGAAACTCGTTGATGACATTCTGAAAAAGATGCCTCTGGATATTTTGAGGAATGAGTTGTCCAATAGCATCCTCTCGTTACAACCAGAGCCAGATATCCCACCAGAACTGCCTCCACCTCGACTGCACGTCCGATGCTGTTGATTTGCTACTTTGCAGACAAAGTGCAGCAAAAAATTCCTAGAAAGGGGAAAACATTCTCTTCCGCACTACAATCATTTTGACAATTTCCTTTCACACTTTGTAATCCAAGTCAGAGCTATACACTAACTTGTAAATATGCAAATATGCAATCCTGGGTAAGTTTGGGTTATAAGTTACATATTTCCCTCCAAATTCTGTTTCCTTCATCGCCCCAGTGTCTAGTGTACCTACACTGGGAGATGTAGTACTTCTAATATATGAAGAATGGGAGAGAAGAAGGTAGATGGTTTCTTAAGTAACATAATTGTCCTTGTTAATTATGAGGACAGATATTCTGATAAAAAAGAGAACATGGTGCTTTGCTTACTGTTGAAAGAAAATTTGTAAAAACTAAGGATTTTTTTCAAAAAGAAGCTACAATAACTGCTTTTTCTTTATTTACAAGACTTTCCTCCAGCTGTAGCAACTTGAGGTTTGGAGTGTGTCTGCCACCTCAAAGCACCCTCCAGAGCTGCCATTGAGGTTATTTATTGATTCTGTGATGAGAGGGTAGTCCTGATTAGAGGCCTGAGTTTGACTTGGTCCCGGGCCTGCAGAATCTCTGGGTTCCCTGATGGATATGACTTAGGCTTTTCAGAACGATAAATAAAGATTCAACAAAGAAAGAACTGGTGAACTGGGGATGTAGCTCAGCATTTGAGCATTTGCCCAGCATGCCAGGGTTCAATTCCCGGCATCACACCCCCAAAAAATTGAAAGAAGGATTTTTGAAACATTAGAAAAAGATTTTAAAGCCACGCTGCTGTCCTACATAAATCCTGTTTAAAGGAATTTTAAAGAGATACATTTTACTATATCAAAGAACACACGTGTATTTGCCTAAACATTCTGTATTTTGTAATGAGCAACGCTCCCCTTTATGCTGAAGCTCACTCCTATCAAGCCTAGACTGTGTTCATTTTTGGGGGGGGGGATCTGATTATGAATTTGTGAACTCTATCTTTGGTATATCTTTTATTAAACTACGCTGTTTTGTTTAGTCAAGGTAAATAAGTATGTATTTGAATGTGTCCCAAGTGTTGTGGTATGAGAAGCATCGTGGTCTTTCTACACTAATGAAGTGCAAATAAAATTTTGTATTTATGAAGGACAAAAAAAATATGGTGGTTGCAGGAGCCGGAGAGATGGCTCAGGGGTTAAGAACACTTGCTCTTCTTCCAGAGGACCTCGGTTTGAATCCTAGCACCCGCAAGGTGGTTCACAAACATCCATAACGCCAGTTCCAGAGGATCAGACACCCTCTTCTGGTCTCTGCAGGCATTGCATGACATGGGTGCACTTACATGCAGGCAAAGCACTCATACATATAAAAGTAATAAATATTTATGAAAAATAAGGTGGTTGCTCTGCTTCTACCTTCAGAATGTCCTTGCACTTTAAATTCTCATAACTGAACTAAAACTGGACTGTGTGTCTTCCTTGTCCGCCCATCCTTCAAGTGGCCCCCATTTTTATACTGATTGTGTTGCACAATGCCCCCCATCATTTCCTCCACTCTCCCATTCAAGTTTTATGAATACACCTCATTTGTAGAGTAGCCACAGTCCCCATCACTCAGTTATCTTGGAAGGCTTACACATCTCCAAGCAGTTCTGCAGGACTGTGGAAGGACAGTCTTCATGTCATTGGTGACAGACCTTTATAGACACCACCCTGACATTGCTGTAAATATGCATGCCATATTTGAAGAGTTTGATTCTGTGTCACTCCCAAAGAAACCTTGCTCAAAGGGCCTTCAATCCAACCCATTATTGGCTAACCTGGTTTCACTATTACAGAACTAGAACCAGTGATGGATTCTACCTGTTACAATACATTATATATAGCTACCAATTGCTGTTCTAGTGGTGGCCACAAATAACCCCACCCCAAGGGCTGCCAAACCCCTAGAGAGATGGTTCATGTGTACTCCAGTATTAGTGGCTCTGGGGTCATGGTGACATAATGCTGGTATCTTATAGACATACAACGCTGTTGCATGGCTGTATGGAGCCCAGATGGCACCTAGACAATGATTGTTGGCTACACCATTGTGCTGGACAGCTTTAGTGTCAACTTGACACACCTGGGTTGAGGGAGCCTCAATTGGGGAATTGCCTCCATTGGACTGGCCTGTGGCCGTGTCTGTGGGGCATTTTCTTGATTGTTGAGTGATGTGAGAGGGACCAGCCCACTGTGGGTGGTGCCACCCCTGGACAGGTGGGCCTGTGTTGGATGAGAGAGCAAGCTGAGCAGGGGCCAGGGAAGCAAGTCAGTAAGCAGCATTCTTCCATGGCCTGTGCTCTAGCTCCTGCTTCCAGGTTCCTGCCTTGAGTTCCTACCTTGGGCTCCCTAATGAACTGTAACCCAGGAGATAATAAGCTGAATAAACCATTTCCTCCACAAGTTGGTAGTGGTCAGAGTGTTTTGTCACAGCAATGAAGAGACAAATTAAGAAAACCATCCATCATCAACCCGATAGACTCACTCAGATTTGGGGTCCATACAAGTATGTAGTACATCAAGAATAATTTGTTTTCACCTGAGATCAACAATGAACGTGTGTCATATCAAGTAACCCCAGAGTGTCTGTATAGCTTCACCATCTGTCATAGCTTTGTGGCTCAGGATTTGGCGCTTCAGGAAAGGCTTTTAGAACAGGGATCTATTGAGGATGTTGTGAATCTGCTCTGGGCTGTCTTGAGATTAAGAAAGGACCCAGCTTAAAGGAGCCACTGGGGAGTAGCATGGAAGCAGAAGGGTCAGTGTTTCCTTGGTGTCAATTGTTCCAGCAGAGAACAGAGAACTAGGGAGGAAGAACAAGAATAAAGGAAAGAAAGCTCACCTTCCCTGGTCTCACAGATACTCAAAGCAAACTCCTTGTCATTCTTATTTTCCTCACAAACAACCATCACTGCCTCTCTGTCTGCTCCAAGTTTCAGCTCATAATTCAAAACCTGTGGTTAGTGTTGGGCAAAAAGACTTGTCTCCACCTCTGCAGGAGGGAGTAGCTGGTTCTGCACATTTAGGGAGAGTAAAGTCAAAGTCAACACTAGAGCTTCAAATTGAAACCACAAGCAACATGGTTACTTTGCTCATTGCAGTTTTACTGTAATGATGGCTTTGTTTTCTCTTTCAGACATAGCATGGGTTAATGTAATTATAAGAAATAAAATTATTCATCCATGTTCTAAGCACCTACTTTACAAACGGACACTTTTCATCACAATAGTTGTAATTTGGGCGCTATGTTTTTAACAAAATCATTGCTGATAGAATAAATATATAAAAATATTGATAGCAATTTAATAGTTTGTTTAAAATCTTTTATCTTACAAATAGTCATATTAAACCCAAGAGACTGCCGGCAGTGTTGGCACATGCATTTTAAAATACTTTATTTATTATTTTTTATGTGTATGCATGTATTGCCTGCATATATGCAAGTGCACCCATGTCTTGCAATACCCACAGAGGACAGAAGAGTGTGTCAAATCTCATAGAACTGGAGTTCCAGGCGGCTGTTAACTACCATGTGGAATCAAACCCTGGTCCTCTGCAAGAGCAGCCTGTGCTCTTAACTGCTGAGCCATCTCCCCAGCCCCTGGCACATGCTTTTAATCCCAGCACTCAGGAGGTAGAGGCAAGACAGATGTCTTGGTCTACCTGGCCAGTTCCAGGCCAACTGGGGCTGCAGGGTGACCATGTCTCAGAAAAAAATTCCAACAATAGCAACAACAACCCAGAGACAGTATCTTAATTGTAAAGCAAAGCCAGTTCTTTGTTTTCATTTTTGTTTTGCTTTGAGACAGGGTCTCACTATGTAGCCTTTCCTGGCATGAAATTCACTTTGTAGACCCAGTGATCTTAGAACTCACAGTGATCTGCCTGCTTCTGCCTCCCAAGTGATATGACTAAAGGTGTGCACTAGCACACGCATCCTACAAAGCCAGCTCTTAAAAAAATTATCAATTGATATCTTGGACATAAATATACAAGGCAGTGACTGGCTAAAAATGTGTAAAGGTCTGTGCTGGGTAGCTTTAGTTGTCAACTTGGGACACCTAGAAAGAGGGAGCCTCAGCTGGTGAATTGCCTCCATTAGACTGGCCTGTGGCCATGTCTGTGAGACATCTTCTTGATTATTGAGTGATGTGGGAGGGCTCAGTCCACTACCTTGAGCTCCCTCAGTGATGAACTGTGACCCGGGGGATGTAAGCCAAATAAACCCTTTCTGTAGAAAACCAGGATGCCAGGCCCTAGGGTGAGATGAGTCTAAAACTTTTAAGTCCAGGCTGCATTCTCTGCTAAAGGGAGGGGCACTGAAAACAGTA
Source organism: Nannospalax galili (assembly GCF_000622305.1). NCBI lineage: Eukaryota > Metazoa > Chordata > Mammalia > Rodentia > Spalacidae > Nannospalax > Nannospalax galili. The sequence goes on along the minus strand of NW_008335454.1, from coordinate 79,054 downwards.
GCTGTGATAATCCCTGTCTTGCAGAACACTGCCAGACTGGCAGGAGAAAGAGGCCTGGTCATAAGTGCAGGCTCCCTGCTCGGTGGGAAAGCATCTTCGTCAACAACCCTTAGCTTATCTCCTTGTCCTGAACAAATAACTCAGCTATCCTTAGCTAAGAGATTAGGCCAGGTTAAAGGTTTACTCCTGAGCTAAAAGCTAAAAGTTCGCCATGCTTTTAGCTCTAAGAAAGAAAACATTGTGGCCACTAAATTACCGGATGGGCACTGATAACCTTGAGTAAAAGTGTAAGAATCCCTCTGGCACCAACTAACAGACTAAATGTCCTGTTTCTTTGTACCCTAAATCTTTGTGACTGCCATATTCCACGTAACTGCTAGTTCTTTGGGATGTATAAAAACCATCTGAATTAAATAATAAACAGCTTGTTGAAAAGACACAGGGTCCAAGACTCTGTCGCCAATCAAATCTCTCTGCCCTGAAGCCAGTAGGTCCCCCACTAAGCAAAGCAATCCTGAGTCCCAACACTTTTCCTCCCCAAGTTGGTATACTGATCAGAGTGTTTTGTCACAGCAATTGAAGGTAAATTAAACAAGGTCTTAGAAAAATTATGTGTGGCATGAAATAATTGAAACTACTTGTAAATCTTTGTGGACACATATGTAGGCATATTCTCCTAACAAATCTAAACAGATCAGGTCTCTTAAATTAACAGTATCGGGTCTCTTAAATTAAAAATCTTGAGGACCCCTCCCTTAACACCAATCCAGGAATGAGTTTTCTACTGACCCTATGGCTATTCTTCCCTCTGAACCCTACCTCAGCCATTCCCCACTACACCTACCCACTGTGTTTCTATAAATTTGAAATGAGATAAAGATAATATGTAGATAATCTTAAAATTTCTAAGGTCATAGCTTAGTCAATTAGTCTAAGGATGTCTAGTCAAGGTTTATATAAGGATGTTGCCCAAGCTCTATCTACATAGCACATAATAATTAAAAGTACTGGACTGGTATAACTAACCTTGTTGGATGTTTAATATCCAGACTATAAGGCCTATATTAATCTGGTCAGAGGGACTTAAAGGTACAAATTTTTGTTCCTTGCCCTCCAAGATCAAACAAGTTCAGGAGCTATGGAGCATCTCTCAAAATGTCCCATAACTTTGGTGACTCACCTGGCCTCGTGTTCAGGGAGGCCATGGAGACCCCAGAAGATGGATTTGAACCAGTGTCCAGTCCTCAAAGAGGAGGGTCAACACAGAGGAAACATTTCCTCCATGCTTCCAAGCAAAACCCTGGTTAAGCAGGACCTATTGACTTATCTTCACATAGATGGAATTGGTAAAAGAAAAGCCTGAGGAGCCAGGGGATCCCCCCAAGCCCATATGATCCCTGAGAACCAAATCCTCATATGACCTTAAGAGTACAAATAAATTGGGTTTTGGGGCCAACAGTATGGTCTTAAACACCCAAAAGGAAAGTATAACCAAAGATTAAAGTCATCAGTATATTTTAATAGTTCGAGAGATCATAAAACCGAGACATTAGACTTAAGTTCTTATGCTATTTAGACAATTATATCTCATTGATGATTTTGTTCCTAATAAGACAACACTACTCAGATGTAAGACTTCAAATCTTGGTGAGCAATACTGTAGTGCCCACCTACAGCTAAGGGAGACAACCAACTATTGTTCTAGCCTAAAAAGTTAAATGATGGCTAAATTTATTTTCTCTCCCTATCTAGACACCTTTGAGAGGTAACTGACACTGATTCTAACCATGCCAACAGCTATCAAAATGCCTGAAAACAAATCCTGAGTCCATCACTCTCGAGTCCAGCCTTGGAAGAGGGGAAAAAATAACAAAAGAGCTATTCCCTTGGTGTTGACCACTGCTCCTTGCCTCTTCAGATATTTTCAGGACCAAAATCCAAAAATTAACTCTTACTCTCATACTAATTTTAATCAGCTGTTACTTTCCTTCCCTCCACATGTATATGAGTGCCTGTCAGCTATCAAGGACCCTGTTGAGATGCACAAAGAGGTAACCCCCCCTGTCTGATTGACCCCTAATCCAGCCCCGACGCCCCATCGACCTTGTCCAGCAGGAAGTAGCAAGACAGCAATGGCACTCCCTACCCTATAACACAAAAGGCTGGAATGTTAGGGTTCAGATACACAGCAGTCCCACCCACTCATCAAGAGGGCTTCATGGTTCTGCAGGCCCCTGAGAAGAGCACCCTGATCTTTGAAGTCAAAAGCAGACATTTCTCCACAGTTTGGTCAGCACAGCAGGCTTCCCCTTTGATCTCAAAAGGGGGCAGGTTTTAACAGTCCCACTCTCCCGCTTCTCCCCCCCCAACCACCTAATCTTTAAAAAATATATCTTCCCACCTTCTGCACCCCCTGAAGCCCCCCCCAATAAAAGACCCCAGCTCACGATCTGTGGGTGGACATTTTTTCCCTCTCCCAAAGGGAACTTTGTCCGTGGAAAATAAAATTCTGTCCCACTGAGTGCTTTCTCCTGATCAACCTGATTCATCCATCGGCTTCTTCATCTATCATACAACAGTTACAGGCACATGTGTAAACATTTTGGGGACAATGCCAGTATTTGGAGTTAAAAAAAAAATAAATGTTTATTGCTGGCAACTAAATGGTGTTTATAGCATCTTTTATCATACAGTAGATTTCATACATTCACTAAACTTTTCTGAGCTGTTCTATATGCAAATATGTGTTTTACTGTTATCTATCTTCTGTGTACATTTGTTATTAAAATACAGTAAAGTATAAAAAAGTCTTGCCACTTCCTGCTGGACAAGGTCGTCGTGGGGGATTTGAACCCAGGTTTTCTGCAAGAACAACCAGTGTTCTTAATCGTTGAGCCATCTCTCCAGCCCCTATTTTGTTATTTTAAAGCAAAATAAGCCAGGCGTGGTGGTGCACTCCTTTCATCCCAGCACTCGGGAGGCAGAGGCAGGTGAATCTCTGTGAGTTCAAGGCCAGACTGGTCTACATAGTGAGTTCCAGGACAGTTGGGGCTACAGAGAGACCCTGTCTCAAAAAGACAAAAAAAAGCAAAATAGGGGCTAGAGAGTTGCAGATAAGATCACTGGCTGCTTCTGCAGGGGACCTGGATTTGTTTCTCAGCACTTAAACATGGTGCACTTACATACATGTCATTGCATGACATGGGTGCACTTACATACATGCAGGCAAGACACACATACACATAAAATAAAAAGTAAAAATAAAGCCAAAAATATAAAAAATGCTTTTTTTGTGAAAGAATTGCCACATACATTAAAAGCACGCAAATAGTGGCTAATGGGACAAGGATTTGAAAATAAAATGTAATCACTCCTTAGATCAAACTTTAAAGGAAGTATTTATGTTATCTAATACCTTCTAATTCATTCTCTAAGATCAGCATAAACCCTAGTACCAAAGCCTGCATCAAATATGACATAAAATAGCAAGGTATATTGTGTACCTCAAAGAAACATGAACATCAACAAACCAATTTAAGTTATTCTCCAAAACTTTTGACCAAAGTGGTTCTATTCTAGGAATTCAGGGTTGGCTGAATACTTAGAAAGCAATGTAATTCTCCCCATCAGCAATATTGAAAGGCAAACCACATGATGATTTCATAAATATAAGATTGGTCCCCACTCAACTATGTAACTCTGTGATATTGAGTTACTGGAAGGTTTGGGATGGGGACATTCAAGAGGTACTGACAAAGATTGCCGTGGAGTAAGGCTTTTATTATAAAAGCTATTAACTCCATGGACAGACAAGTAGACAACAGCATGGTAGGGGTTCTGAAGAGAATTAGGGGCCCCAGCATCAGAGACAGACAACATGATTAGGGGTTCTGAAGAGAGGAAATTAGGGCCCACATGAGAGAACTGGAAATCTCTCATACCTTTCTGAGGATGAGGAAAAACTGCAGCCAGGCTCTCTGAGTCTCATGCAGGAATCAGGGAAAGGATTGGTGAAAAAAATCTGTAGCCAGCAATACTGCCTTTGATGTAAACTCACTTAACCATCTTGGATTCTGGGTGTTTAAAAATATTTAATTTATTATTTTTATTTTATATGTATGAGTGTATTGCCTGCATGTATGTAAGTGCGTCCGTTTCATGAAAATGCCCCTGAAGGTCAGAAGAGGGTGTCAGATGCCCTGGAACTGGAGTTACAGACAGTTGTTAGCCATAATGTGGGTGCTGAGCATCAAACCCGGACCCTCTGCAAGAACAGCCAGTGTTCTTAACCACTGAACAATCTCTCCAGCCCTCATATATTTTTTAAAAGCGCTGATCTTCTTTAAGGGAGTGAGTCTAGACAGGTTGACTAGATCCCAGTGGATGAACCTGCACTGAAGGACATCAGAAGATACTAACTTGATTTGATAAGCCTTAACATAAATGATAAAATGCATGAAATCAGTGGGGGTGGGAGGGGCTATGGGACAGTGATGGGTATAAAGATGATTAAGATGTTGTGTATGAGATTCACAAAAATTTAATTTTAAAAAAGGCAAAAGCCAGAACTTGTGATCCTTACCAAATACAAAACAATCAGGGGAGGTTATTTTTTGTTTTGTTTTTTGTCTTTTTGAGACAGGGTCTCCCTGTAGCTCCAGCTGTCCTGGAACTCACTATGTAGACCAGGCTGGCCCCAAACTCACAAAGATCCACCTGTCTCTGCCTCCCAAGTGCTGGGATTAAAGGCGTGCGCTCCCACGCCCGGCCAGGGGAGGTTATTTTTAAATGAAAAAACAAACAAACAAACAAAAAAAAAACTTCAAAAGTAGTTCTCACTTAGTGGAAAGATATAAAGATATTATTTATCCTTATAACATTTCAACATCACCACAATGGCATATTTCCTTGTCCCCCCCTCCGACCAAAATATGCTTTTTCCTACATAGCGACAACACTAATCACTCTATTTATGAAAATTTACAAATAGGGAAAACTGAAAAGAAGCAGTTATTTGGAGAAACTTCACTGACATGTGATAACTACAATAAAATTAACTGAAATAAAATACAATAAAGACTCCTATCTCTAAAATAAAAATAGAGCCTAGAAAACTCATAGATTCCAACACATACATAGGGAAGAAAAAAAATCAACAGGAAAAATAAGGAGCAAAACTCACAATGAAAATCTCTAAAAGCCTCAAAATAGAAAACCTCACTGAGAAAAGCATTTGAGGAAAGGAAAAGAAAAGAGCAAGCCATGGTCAGAATGCTAATTTCAAAACTAAACAAAGATAGTTAAAGGAAAATACCAACCCAATCTGTCAGAAACGTGGGCACAAAATGCTTAACAAGCCACACTAATATGCATGTACATCTACTACATTGTGATTAGCACACATTTACCAGCAGGTTACTTTGCTTTAGCTTGAGAGAAGTATATAAATATTATTCAGAGCACTAACAACTTAAAGAAGAAGTATGATTTCAATATTTATAGAAAAATAATTTAGTAAGTAGTAACATATTCCTGACATAAACAAAAAAAGGAAATTTTCTGAGCAAATTAGGAACTGAAGATAGGGGCTAACAAGATGGCTCAAGATGACTCAATGGTTTAGACTACTTGCTGCTGTTGCAGAGGACTTGGGTTCAATTTCCAAAAGGGATCTCATGCCCTCTTCTGCCCTCCAAGGGCACCAGGCACACACACGTGCACAGGCATACATTCAGGTACTCATAGAATGCATATAAAATACATAAAAATAAAATAAAATGAGAAAACAGCAGAAGGTGAATGTTCAAAAGGAGATAATGCCAAAGATCCACTGAAAGCATCATCATTAACAGAAACTACAGAAACTTTTTTTTTTGGTCTTTTTGAGACAGGGACTCCTGTAGCCCTAGTTGGCTTGGAACTTATTAGGCTGGCCTCAATCTCACAGAAATCTGCTTTCCTCTGCCTTCTGAGTGCTGGGAATAAAGGTGTGCTCCACCACACTCAGTATAAGCATTTTTTTTCTTTTTTTTTTTTTTTTTTTTTTTTGGGACAGGGTCTCTCTGTAGCCCCAGCTCTCCTGGAACTCACTATGTAGACCAGGCTGGCCTTGAACTCACAGAGCTCCGCCTGCCTCTTCCTCCCCAGTACTGGGATTAAAGCATGCTTTTAACAATAGAGACAGACACAAGAGAATCCAACGTTGATACCTTCACTCTCTGATCTCAAAAAGCCTTGTCAACACAAACAGAAAAGGGAAAAAGTGAGAGTGGAAGGTGAAAAACAAACGTCATCATTCACAAATACTATTCTTTTTTTGAGACAGAGTGTCCCTGTAGCCCCAGCTGTCCTGGAACTTACTATGTAGACCAGGCTGGCCTTGAACTCACAGAGATCTGCCTGCTTCTGCCTCCTGAGTGTGTGCCACCATGCCCAGCCCACAAAATTATTCTTAATATCTACACTTTCTGAAGTAACTTACAGATTGAACAAAATCCTCATCCTAATGATACTCTGCAGAAAACTAGAAAAACACTGCTCTTAATGTCTCAAACAGCATATATAAGTACTGAATATGCCAATTATCAAAACAATCATGATCAAATAGAACAAGCATCCGCATTTCATCTTTCAAGCACACTAAAAAGACAGTAAACCAAACAGTAGGCAATAACATAAAGAGTCACAAATGAGAAAGAATGTGCACCCACCAAAACATAATTGGTAGCAAAATAACTGCTGCTGTAGCTCTGTGATATAGTGCTGATAACATGCCTAAAACCTGGATTGGAACCCCCAGCACTACAAAATAGAACAGAAATAAGACCTATAAATCGGTCAAAAAACTACCAATTTTTTTTTTTTTTTTTTGAGCTGCGGACTGAACCCAGGGCCTTTGCGCTTGCTAGGCAAGTGCTCTACTACTGAGCTAAATCCCCAACCCCAAAACTACCAATTTTTAAACGCAAAAGAGATGCAAATTGGTACTTTAATGGCAGTATTAAGAAATCTGACAATAGCAAGTGATCATGAGTGCATGTAGCAGAGTAAAGTGCTCTGTTTTAAAAAATTATATTCACTCTTCATTTAAATGAAGTTATCCTTATGTCAAAATACATAGAAAGACTAGCACATATACAAGAAATGAGAATATCCAGAATAAGGGTGCTTATATAGATCCTAACTAAGAAATAACCTAGATGACTATTGACAGGGAGATCAATAAACAAACCGAGAATACTGCTGTGATGAAACATGGCATGGCCAAGATGAAAGAATCATGGCTCTGCCTGATAATATTGATTCCCCCAGGGACATCATGTTGACTAAATGCTGAGTGACAGGCCTGGAGAGATTGCTCCATTGCTAAGTACTTTCCCATGAGCATAAGAACTTGAATTGGTTCCCCAAAACCCACGGAGAAAATGTGATGGCACAGTGGCATGTGCTTGTGATGCTAGCTCTGGAGAGCAGAGAAAAGGGGGCTCCCTGGGGCTCCCTGGTCAGTCAGCCTGTTGTCCTTGGCAAACTCCAGGAGCAGGGACACAGGCTCAAAAATCAACCAGGCTGGTTCCTGAGGAATAGCACCTAGGTTGTCCCCTGGCCTCTCCACATACCCACACACATGTGAACACACAAGCCTGCACACACACAAACACCCCCACAACCTAAGTGGCAGAACACGACACGCACTATGGAACAAGTTGGCATTGCTCAGACACCTTGCCAGACTGTTTAAGGGCCTGTCTCTGGGGTATCAAATCTCAGAAAACATAGGTGAACAGTTTATTCAAACTGAATAACCTCACAGGTCTGAATGAAGAATAGCATGAAAAGGATGTGAGGTCAGGTACAGTGAATACAGGCAAAGAGCTCATATAAAGCAGGGGTGCTGTCTACTTTTCATGCTTCACATATTTTTAGATTTTCAAGATATCTGAAACTTCGAAACTGGAAAGCACCATACCTAGAGTCCACTAGCAGCTTACCTTTGCACCCAACCGTCCCTCAAGTCTCTAATAGGTGTTGGCAAGATGGTTCACAGGGTAAAAGTGACTGCTGCCAAAGCTGATGACCTAAGTTTGATCCCAGAGCCCCACATTCACATAGTGGAAAGAGACTAGACTAAGGCATGTTGTCCTCTGACTGCCACACAGGTGCTGTCCCGTGCACCTGCCCCTACCCACGCATGCGCGCTGACATATCCACATGAATGGAGAAGGTTCTGGAAAAGACTATCAGGTTCTCTAACCTCACGTCCAGAACTCCAACCCCCAACATCCCGCCCCCTCAGGAGCATACCAACCAGTGCACGCATGCGCACAGCAGTAGACCGTGGCTTTTCTCGTGCTCTAAGCCCATTTTCTCTGAGCTTCGCACAGTGGCAAAGCAACTTTGAGTTTGTGGAGTGCGTATCCGGCTGAAGGAGGCTTGCAGTGGTGAAGGTGGTCACCCTGGGGAGACCAGTAAGTGTGGTTCGTTTGGTCGGTCCCAGGGTGCAGTTTAGGTGTGGGTGGGGGGCATGGAGCCCCTCGTGGAGTCCAGGTTCAGGCAGCTCTTCCGGGTGAGGCCACTCCTCCGTGTTGGTGCTCCCTGGGGCCTTGGAGAGGAAAATGGCGGGGACCTTCCTGAACACAGGGGCTTCGCGGGTGGGGGTGGGGGTGGGGGACTGAGTGGAAGGCAGGAAGACAGAGTGGACTGGCGACCCTGGGAGGTCATTGCTGCCTGTGTCAGCTGAGGGTTGATCGGGATGGCAGATGCGGGCCTAGGATGGGAACAGGAGTGGGAGAGAGGGGGACAGGGAGGGCCTGGGGGATGGGGAGCCAAGGAGGGGCAGGAGTTTACTTGATGCCAGGGTCTGGTGTCCTTGGGTGATTGAAGGGCCTCCGTCCAAGATTATTTTCTCAGGCAGGGCAGGCAAGTAATCTTGGGCACTAAAGGAGATAAGTTGACTCCATAAACAGTCTCCTTCAGTTCTGGAATGACCTGTTGATAAGGCTTAAGCAAGGCCAGTCTGCCAATTTAGGGCCAGTTGGCCACTTTATAAGGAATTTATAGTTTTATTACTTCCCTAATGAGACTTATGGCTCACCTCCAATACGTACATTTTATCAGAGCAGGTGCACATAGGCGAGAGAGGCCTAAATATGATTAAAATGTATTGTGTGGAATGCACAAAAATTCAATATAATATGTGTTGTAATTTTTAAAAAGCCAAAATTCTGCAGGGCTAGGGTTGTACCTCATAATAATATCCGAAGTTCCACCTACTTCACAACTCCAACATCACATACAAAAGTGGGCTACAATTTAAGATCCTGCTTTCTGAGTCTCTCCTTCCCCTCTCTCACTCCCCCCTTCCCGCCCCACCTCCATCCAAACAGTCCATACCAAACTTGCACAACATGTAGAGGATAATTAACAGGGTTCCTAGGTTTCTGCTTCTACTAGATATGCAACTTGCCACATGAGAGGCCCAGCATCTGCTTAGCTCTGAGTCCCTGCCCAGGCCCCATCCCTCAACACCTCCCTGAACCCCCCCCAACTTCTCCCTGCCTGTCCCAAGCTTCTCCTTGCTCCTAATCCTACCCTGCCCCCAGCTCCTACCCAGCCTCCTTTGCCCATCTCCCCAGTGGGCTACAATTTAAGATCCTGCTTTCTGAGTCTCTCCTTCCCCTCTCTCACTCCCCCCTTCCCGCCCCACCTCCATCCAAACAGTCCATACCAAACTTGCACAACATGTAGAGGATAATTAACAGGGTTCCTAGGTTTCTGCTTCTACTAGATATGCAACTTGCCACATGAGAGGCCCAGCATCTGCTTAGCTCTGAGTCCCTGCCCAGGCCCCATCCCTCAACACCTCCCTGAACCCCCCCCCAACTTCTCCCTGCCTGTCCCAAGCTTCTCCTTGCTCCTAATCCTACCCTGCCCCCAGCTCCTACCCAGCCTCCTTTGCCCATCTCCCCATCTTGTGGGCACCCAATCCTCTCTGCTTCTAAACCCGTATTACCCTAAGTCCCTCTCCAGCCAGCCAGACCCTCCAAGCTCCTAGCTTCTCCCCAGCTCCCACTCCCCCAACCTCCACCTTGCGCTTAAGCCTCCTCAGCCCCACAGCTTCTACCCAGCTACACACCACTTCCTCCCCTGACCATCACCTGCTCCTCTGGGTTACCAAAATCCTCCCTGCCCCCAACCCCATATCATCCCAAACCCCTCTCCAGTCAGCTGAACCCTCTCCCCAACCCCTAGCTCTAATACAGTTCTCCAGCTCCTACTCCACAGCCCTCCATCACTCTAGTCCCTCCCATGCTCCCCAGATACTTCTTTTCCCCAGCCTCTCCTTGCCCCCAAGCTGTCCTTACCCATCCCCTATTCCCCAGCTCCTACTAGCCCCCACCCCTCTAGACCCCTAGCCCTGCCCCTCCTCCCTTTCTTGTCTCTCCCCCTCCTTGGCTGCCTTCTAGCACTTTGTAGGCTCCCTATCCCTCAAACCCTCTCCGCTGCCTCGTCCTCGCTTCTACCCTGTTCCCTGTGCTACTGGCTTGTCTCTACCCCAACCCCATATAATCTCCACCCCCTGTTTGGCCTTCAATCCGTTTATTCCTTTATTCCATTGCCAGCTTCTCTTAGCCCAGAATCCCACCGTTTCTCCCCAGGTTCTACTGGCCCCCACCCCATCCTAGCCTCTAGCCCCTTCCCAGTTCCTTTCCTTCCCCATCTCCTTATTTCTCAACCCTCATTGCTCTTAGTTGTTCCCCTGCTAGCCCATTCCATGCTCCCAGTCCTCTTCACACTCTGCCCCTCCATAGTTTCTCACCTCCTCCTCCTCAGCTCCTCCCCTGTTCCCCAGCTCTTCTTAGCACACACAGCCTGTCTTTGCCCTTGTGCCTCCTAACCACATTCCCCAGGCCCTCACTGTTCCTACCCCATATCCAGTACCCCAGCTCTTCCTCAGGCCTACCTCTCTCCTGCTCCCCAGCTTCTCCTCACCCACTAGCCCTCCCATCCCCTTACCTTCCCCGGCCTTCATATTCCCTTCCCTGCACCCCAGCTCTTCCTCATCTCCCTTTCTGCCTCTCACTGGCTCCTCATCTTCTCACACCTAGCCCCGAGCCCTCTCTGGACCTCCTCCAAAGGCAGTTAAGCAGCTCTGGCCCTGGTAACCATTGTTGAGTGTCTGGCACCTTGGCTGAGCCCACCTAAGTCTACCCGATTGGGTGGACTTGCCAGTTCAATGCACTCAGTTGCTTTCACTTTTCCTATTGTCTCCTCCCAATCTTGGAACAAACCTATCAGGAGCACAGATGCCCTCTCAGCCTACTAACAGAGTAAACAGCTTTGTCCTAGTTTGTTCTTCATTGCTGTGACAAAATACTCTGGCCAATACCAACTTGGGGAGGAAAGGGTTGTTCAGCTTACATCTCTCAGGTTGCAGTACATCAGGGAGCCCAAGGTAGGAACTCAGGGCAGGAACCTGGAAGCAGGAACTGGAGCACAGGTCATGAAGGAATCCTGCTTACTGGCTTGCTCCCCTGGCCCCTGCTCAGCCTGCTTTCTTAGGCAACACAGGCCCACCTACCCATTGGTGGTAGCACCCACAGTGGGCTTGGCCCTCCCACATCACTCAACAATCAAGAAGATGCCCCATGGACATGACTACAGGCTAGTCCAATGGAGGCAATCCCCCAACTGAGGCTTCCCCAAACCAGGTGTGTCAAGTTGACACCAAAGCTACCCAGCACAAGCTTCTAGGTCGAGACCGAGTTTCCCTGGGATCCTGGGGGCCTAAACCAACACAGGAGGAGCAGACCTCTTGTCTTGAGGTAATATTGGTGGTCTGTGTGACCCAGGCTGGGTTCCTAGAAGAGGGTAGGGACGGTCTTTCACTCGGAGCCTCTCATCGGCTCTCCTTGTTCTCCCCTTCTCCCTCTGATATTCCTTGCACTCTGTGTTTTCTTTCAGATCTAACCAGAACTCCAGGCAGGAAAGTCACTCCATTTTTTTTGCCTTCACATCTATCACACCTGGAGACAAGGTAATCAGTTGGGCCTGATTTGGAGGCACCCTGATCAGGTCCAGGGAGTCCCAGGGGCCTCCGACTTTCCATCTGTCTTAAGACTCACAAGCTCGGGGCCCTGGAAAAACTTCCCACTGGACCCTGTTGTCAGAAATCTGGAGACTCCAGGAGCCTCCCACTGGGTTCTGCCTCCAGCGGTTTGGAGGCTTGAAGGGTCCCCCATGGGGCTCTGTCATCTTTTGACTCCCTAGTGTTTATGAGGCAGGGGACATCAACTCCCAGACACCAGGTTTGTTCCTGTTAATTCTAACTTCAAGGGACTCCTTGAAGGACTTGTCTCTCCAATCTACCATGGGTTCTAGACTCTGTTCCAAAAGACATGCCTTTAGCTTGTCTCCGGACAAACTTAAAGGAACTCCAGTTGGGAGAACTCAGACCCACAGAGCTTACTCGGCTCTCCATCCAAATTTGGCTTCAATACACACCGGGGAGCCGCCACTGCTGGCCTAAATTTGGTATCTTTGATTATGATACTCTTAACAGATTTAGAGAATTTCATGAGACATAATGGAAAATGGCACCAAGTCCCCTATCTCCAAGGCTTTTCCACTTTACAGGCCTGCCCCTCCCTCTATAGTTCATGTACTGCCTATCAAATCCTCCTGTGTCACCAGACTCCAAAACCCAAGTCCAGAAAACTAACCACCACCAATCACCTGGGTTTGACCCAGCAGATGAACCCCCTGTCTTCTACAGGGGCTTGATCAACCTAAGCTCCCACCCTTAATCCCCCTTCTCTCCCTCCCTCCTCTCCTTGGCTCTCCCTATGTCACCAACCTCCCAAAGCTCAGTTACATCCACCCCCATTCCTCCCCTATGGAGTTACTGCCCCAGTCTGCATCTCCAGAGATCCCTCTACTTTCCACCTCCTTCGACCTCCTCCCTGTATCTCAGATCTCCCAAAGTCCAGTTATCCCCTCCCCTATCCCTACCTCCTTCCCTACTAAGCAGTCCCAGCCCTGGGCTCCTGAGATCTCTATGCCCTCCATTCCATACACATTCAAGACCAAGAACTATGGCTCACATGTAGGTAGTAAGGTGGCAGGGGGAGGTAGCCATCCCACGCGAGTCCGTGTCCCCTTTTCAATAGCTGACATGGATAATATAGGGGAAAAAATAGGATCCTCCTCAGAAAATCCCCTTCATTTCAAAAAACAGTTCACCAGACTATGTCCGATCTATTCCCTTAATTAGCATGATGTCTATTACATACTTACTTCTACCCTAACTGCTGACGAAAAGGCCCATATTTGGAAGGCCACCAGGGACTATGCTGATAAACTACACCAACACAATAACCACTTTCCAGAGGGATCAGCTGCTGTTCCCCTAACTAAGCCTAATTGGAATTACCAAGTGGGCAGTGGGGGATCAGAAAGCCTCCAGCTTATGATTAATTGCTTGGCGGAGGACATGCAACAAAACACCCATTCTAAAGTTAACTTAGAAAAATTCAAAGAACTTACCCAAGGACCAACAGAAAACCCTGTTGTCTTTTAATACAGAATCTTAAAAGCAGTCACTAAATATACTTCCCACTGCCAACTGACAGACTTCACATACGTGCATCATATCAAAAGACACAATATCTCTTAGTTCTAGAAGATACATTTTCAGGATGGGTGGAAGAATTTTCCACCTCTAACAAAAGAGCCTTTACAGTCACCCACCTCCTACTTTTGGAAATAATTCCTTGATTCAGCCTCTTCACCCCTATTCCGTCTGATAATGACCCAGAGTTTACTTCAGCCATTATATGACACCTAATGTCTTTTAATAGTCCCTGGAAATTTCACATTCCATATCCTCCACACTCCTCTAGGAAGGTGGAGCGAACTAACTACACTTTTAAAAATTCCCTAACCAAACTATTTTTAGAACTAAAGTTAGACTAGATAAAACTTTTTCCTCTAGCCCTATTGAATATATGAGCGCTAAAAAAAAAAAAACAAACCACCCACCTTAGCCCTTTTAAAATTATGTACAGTAGACCGGTTCTTCCCCCAAGTATTCAACCCACAAATTCCCCCCTGCCTCCTCAGCTGGTTTCTAAACTCCTTTCCTTCCTCAGAAAACAGCGATGGGAAAGGACACACTTTCTCTCTCCAGCTCCCTTTCCCGACTCTGAGGAAAATACCCCCTTAGAATTAGGAGACCAAGATCTATCTAGCCAAAACCATCGCCCTTCCCTAACTCCTAACTAGACAGAGCCCTACAATTATCCTTCTAACTCTAAGGGCAGCAAAGCTGGAAACTTGCCCAGCCTGGATCTGCCTCTCTGCCTCAAAAGATCAATATCTCCTTATAAAGTAATTCCTGCCTGCCCCATGTCTATTAAACTAACCAAACTGTCCTCTATTCCTTGGTATGCAGATGGACATGAGACCAACTCTCACTCTCTTCTTCTACTTCCTGAAAGATCTTCAAAATGACCTGTGGCTGATGCCTGGACCAGTCACCGATTGGGATTCCCTTGTTGATGGAATCCAAGAACTGTGGCTTCAAGGAACCTTTATGTTCTATACCCCAGAGTTGATCCAGTTTTTCACATTATGTCTGTATTTTATTCTTTTCCCCGAAGGCAATGCCCAATAAAACTTTGGTTCCTATCTCTCAGTTACTTTTTGCCCTTCTCCTAGTAGATCTGAGATCTATAACTCTCCAGACCTAGAGTTGGAAAGAAAAACTACGGACCCTTTTTTATCTGACCACCATTATGGTACAAAGAATTATCCAGTGTCAGCCCTTGTTCTGGCCCTCCACTCATGTGAAAAATGCCTCTTTTCCTTGTCCTCTTTACCCTAATTGACAACGGCACATCTTGAACCCCAAAAGAAAACTTATTCTACCCTGAGATTCCAGTGGCACCATCACCCTAAAGTTGGGGATGGAGACCTCAACTTTATCCTTAATAAAACAATATGTAATACAAGGGAAGAATTTTCAATATTTTCAGGTGGTGTTATTAGATAGGAACTTTATATCTAGAGCCAAACAACAAGACTTCTAGCCATGGAGCAAAAAGCACATCCACTTGGAAAATGTACGGTAGGGCACCCAATAAGGAAGAATACTCTGACTGTGGGGGAATTTACTGGTCATTTTAAAAGAAATGGTCATATGTAAACATTGGTACCCCTGGGACATGGCCAGGATCTCCTTCTACCCACAACATGATAGCCCTAGCCAGGGGACCAGAGGATTAACTCAGTGCAATAGTATGAAAAATTACCATAAAAGATCTCACCTTATGGGGAGCATGAAACTTTGGGCATGGATGGTGACTTCAGAAGGGAAGCAGACCAGAAGATGGCAGCCATGCAACACCACATATTATAGTGGAGGTTGTAGAGGGCTCCCCGGAAAATCCAAAGTTGGTTATTCCTTTAAGTCCATTGCGGGGAGGCTCCTCCACCTTGGTTCCCCTCAAGGCCTAAATGGACCAAACTAACCCTTATCTCTAACCAAAGACAGGTCAGAGACACCCATTCAGAAAGGCCTTTTACTATCCCTACAATTCTTTCCGCCAAGTCAGGGGACAGCCCAAACACCATTCCCCCTTTCGCCTTCCCTCCTCCCAACCCCAGTGGACAACTGAACAAAAGCATGCTCTCGTAAACAGCAGCCATGCCATGCTTTCCCAACTCTGACCAGATTTATGAAAAAACTGCTGGATCTGCTTATGGGCACGCCAGTATCCTACTGGGGAGTGCTCTTGTCTAACACCTCCATGACTTAATGCTTCATGACCAATATCTTGCCTCTGGGGCCCCCCAGTACGACTTTTAGAGGAGGCAGACTGTGTAGGCCTCCTTCCCCCATGCACACTGATAGTTCATAATATTAGAGCTCCTAATGGCACCTATTTTTCCTGTCTCAAGGGCATCTTTTCCTGCCCCCGCCATCCCAATGTCACCTTGTATACTTGGTACCAAACCAGGCGCATGCCTTTAATCCCAGCACTCGGGAGGCAGAAGCAGGTGGATATCTGTGAGTTCGGGGCCAGCCTGGTCTCCATAGTGAATCCAGGAGAGCTGGGGCTACAGGGAGACCCTGTCTCAAAAAAACAAACAAAAAAAGACTCCATAGTACTCCCCCTTCTGCTAGGCATGACTATGGTGGGGCCTGCCATTGTGGGAAAGACAGACAGCTACTGAACTCCAGGAGGTACAACACAGCCAGCTCCCAACAGGTTTCAGATGATCTGGCCAACACACAGGATAGCATTGACACATTTGAAACTCAACTCGATTACCTGGCTGCTATGGTATTACAAAACAGGAGATTGGATCTTACCACTGCAGAAAAAGGTGGGATCTGTGTTAAACTGGGAGAAGAATTCTGCCTCTATAGCAGCCTGTTGGGAATAGTAAGTGTGCTAGATAGCTTTAGTTGCCCACTTGACACACCTGGGAAGGGGGAGCCTCAGTTGGGGAATTGCCTTCATTGGACTGGCCTGTGGCCATGTCTGTAGGGCATCTTCTAGATTATTGAGTGATGTGGGAGGGCTCAGCCCACTGTGGGTGGTGCCACCCCTGGGCAGATGAGCCTACGTTGCATAAGAAGGCAGGTTGAGCAGG
Source organism: Nannospalax galili (assembly GCF_000622305.1). NCBI lineage: Eukaryota > Metazoa > Chordata > Mammalia > Rodentia > Spalacidae > Nannospalax > Nannospalax galili. The sequence goes on along the minus strand of NW_008335454.1, from coordinate 62,398 downwards.
GGCCAGGGGAGCAAGCCTGTAAGCAGCATTCTTTCATGGCCTGTGCATCAGCTCCTGCCTCCAGGTTCCTGCCCTGAGTTCCTAACTTGGGCTCCCTCAGTGATGCACTGACCTGGGAGATGTAAGCCAAATAAACCCAGGTTAGTATTTCTCAGAGTATTTTGTCACAGCAATGGGGAAACAAACTAAAACAGCAAGGGAAAATAGTAGACAGCTATGGGAAAGACTAGAAGCGTGGGCCAGGGCTCAACCATGGAGGAGTTTCTGGGACACCTGGGATTCATGGTCATCCTGGCCCTTATTTTTGGGCCCTGCATATTAAAATTCCTTCTTTTTCTCCTCCTCCTAAATCTAACACACCCTGTGGTTCTCCCACTGGGTTTCATACATTCAGTCATTTATGCTAAAGCTTATCAAGCCGTTTGTGTCCCCAGATTTCCCTCAGTGTGAGTTCATTCACTGGAGACTGATTCAGCTGCCAATAGTTCCCCCAGGTAAGGTTGGGGATTCTTACCCATTCCCCAGTTCTATGTTGGGATTTTCAAACCAGAATTTTTGCTTTTTTAAGATTTAGTTTAATAGGAGCAGATTATTAACATACTTATGATCAGTTTGCCAGTAATATAGATTTTACCTTGAGAATGAAAAGGAAGTTTATCAAGAACTTCCAGAAATGAATCCAAAATCGAAATTATCCAGTGGATAGGTGCAAACACACTTGCAGTTGGGGTTGAATCACCATGATTTCCCTTTTTAATTTTACACTGACAATTGATAGAACATAGGGCATTGAGGAACAGTGGTGTGTTTCTTTAATCCCAGTCCTCAGGAGGCAGAAGCTGGTGGATCTCTCCAAGATAAAGGCCAGCCTAGT
>NW_008335454.1:37899-61298 GCF_000622305.1 Nannospalax galili | reverse complement strand
GTCCACATAGTGACTTCCAGGCAGGCTGGAACTAGGGAGACCCTGTCAAAAAAATAAGCATCAAAGAAAGGACAAGTGATCAGTAAATTATTTACCTTTGATCAAATAAAATAAAACTTCTAGCATTTTATTCAATTAGTAACATCTTTGATTTTATTTGATGTTTTAAATTTTCTGTTTACATAATGCTTTTAATAATGCTTTTTATTCAGATGGCTTGAGAAGTTTGTTTTTCTTATTTTGTATTAAATCAGAAATTATCTAAATATGCTCGCTCATGGAAGAAAAAGTTCTAAAAATCTGTAAAGCCACCAGTGGAGGAGGAACACTTAACGATCATTGACTTGGATGAAGAAGATCAAAGTCAAAGTACTTCACATGGGTGTGCTGCTATTTGAGGTGTAAGATATCAAATGTTGGGGGCCAGGGAGATGGCTCAGTGGGTAAAAGTGCTTGTCATTCTAGGAACTGAGTTCGATCCCCAGAGCCCACAGTGGAAGGAGGCAACATACTCCAGAAAGTTGCCATCTGACCTCCACATTGATGTTGTCAGAAATATGAGCTTTCTTTTTTAAAAAAAATATTTTATCTAAAGGCTGGGCGTGGTGGCACATGCCTTTAATCCCAGCATTCGGGAGGCAGAGAGAGGCAGGCAGATCTCTGTGAGTTTGAGGCCAGCCTGGTCTACACCGTGAGTTCCAGTCCAGCTGGGGCGACTGTAGAAACCCTGTCTCAAAAAGGACCAAAAAAATTTTATTTTTGTTATGTATATGAGTGTATTGCCCGCATGTATGTGAGTGCACCCGTGTAGTGCAATGCTGTGGAGGTCAGAAGAAGGCGTCAGATTCCCCTGGAACTGGAGTTAAGGATGGTGTATAGCCACCACGTGAGTGCTGGAAATTGAACCCGGGTCCTCTGCAAGAGCAGTCAGTGCTCTTAACCTCTGAGCCGTCTCTCCGGCCCCAGAAATATGACCTTTCTTGGAGATAACTCTCTCTCTCTTTTGTTGTTGGCTTGTTTGTTTTTGAAAAAGTATCATTATGTAATCAATTGATTACATGATCTAATTGTAGATCATGTTCCATAAGCTTCCAGGTGTGGGATTACTGGGACAAGCAAACTCATGCAACTTAGGAGACAGTACTCTTCAATAAAAGAGTTAATATCTGGTTCCTTTACAAGTATTATTTGTATTATCAACTGTATTTTGAAGATTTACTCTATTTAGTGGTATCAAAGAACTTGTTTTATAATCTCTTTCACATATTTATTATGATTCCTGCTGAAAATATAACCTATGTGATAATGTGCATTTATTATGGCTACTAAAAGGTAACAGTGATAAAAAGGTACCACACACTGTTTGAAATTTAAAATTTTGTATGAATTCCTTGCTATACTTAGTGGTAAAAATGCCTCACAAAAAGCTTGGTGAACTGTAGATAATAATGAAAATGTACCGAAGTGTATATGCTGGGCCAGCACCGAACACCTGAACCATAGCCGCACCTTCTCACTGACTGTACTTTTTGCACATAGTTTTGTTAATTTGTGTAACCTTTTTGGATTCTGTTATTTAATAGGCTGTTTTGTGTATTTTATTTCATGATTTCTAACAATAATTTAGGCAAATGTGTCCTTCCCATGAAGAGTATTTTACAAATTTATAAATATGTAGCCTTTATTTTCCTCTTTGGTCATGAAGAAAATGAAGTGTATACTTCCCCTTTGTTTTGTTTAGTAGTTGACTTTTATCACCTCTAAAGAGAATCCAGGTGTGGTATATGCCTTTAATTCCAGCACTTGGGAGGCAGAAGCAGGCGGATCTCTGTGAGTTCAAGGCCAGCCTGGTCTACATAGTGAGTTCCAGGACCAGCTGGGGCTACAGGGAAACCCTGTCTCAAAAAGACCCCCCAAAAAATCTTCAGTTAGGAAAAGCTAAGTTGGGATATGGTTATCCAAATGATTAGGAGCTTCTAGAAACGTTTTGGATTTCAGAGTTTTGGATTTGGAATGTTTTTATAGGATTTGCTGATTGAACATGCCTGGTCAGAAAATCCAAAATTCTAGATGCTCTAAAAGATGAGACTTGTCTAGGTGCTCTAAAAGATGAGACTTTCGTAGGGGCATCATATTGGTACTTTGCTTTTTTTTTTAACTTTTGGGAAAAGGTCTCACTATGCAGTTGCAGTTGGCCTCAAAATCATAGATACACCTATCTCTAACTCCTGAGTGTTGGGGAAAAAAAGATATTCCCCACTCTGCACAGTTGGGGCTGTATTTAAATTCAGGTTGAAATATCATTGATATTGCTGATTGAACATCACTCATATTTGCGGCTACTTCAAAGCGTGGTAACATAATTTTCCTCAACATCAGCTTTAATGAACATTTATTTCCTATATAGCTGACACTAACAGAGCTCGTCTTACTAAGTGACAAAGATTGGAAATGCATTCTGAGTTTGTCAAAGGAAATGACAAGAAAATCAAGTTTTGGCAACACAAGACCAGATGTGAGTTGTTTTGTAAGGGCCATGCTTATATAAATTATGAAAAGTGTCATTCTCTTCTATTTATTGAAGTCTCTAGTATTTCTCTGACCTCCTGCCTTCATAGAATTGAGATATGTTTCACAGAAGTCAGTGAAGATGACGTTTTTCTCCTTTAAACCACAAGTAACAAGGAGTTATTACTTTTTCTTTTATTCATTTAATTTTTGTGTGTATGATTCTTTTCCTAAATGTATGGCAAGTGCACCTGTGTGTACAGTGCCTGCAGAGAACAAAAGAGGGCAATGGGCCCGCTGGAACTGGAGCTGTGGATGGTTGTTAGCTGCCATGTGTGCTTGGAACCCATCTCAGGTTCTCTACAAGAGCAGCCAGTGCACTTAACCACTGTTTGAAAGCATTTTATATTCACGCTAGAAAAAAAAACCTAGTTAAATGAAATTCAGATGTAATAGAAAATAATTGTCTAATTGTTAACTATGTCTGACAATGTAGAAAAGGGCAATTTGTATATGTTCAAACTTGGTTCTTCTTTTGTGCTAAATCTTGCCAAGATGGGGAGTAAGGAACTTAGTGAAATGTTTTGGCTTAGAAATGTATAATCAATGAAAAATAAACAATGCATGTGAAATAAATTTTTCGGGAAAATTGATAAAACTAACCTACTTTTCTTTGTTTTTGTTTGTTTGTTTTGTCTTTTCAAGACTGGGTGCCCCTGTAGCCCCAGCTGCCTTAGGGCTCGCTATGTAGACCAGACTGGCTCACAGAGGTCCACCTGCCTATGCCCAGTGCTGGAGCTAAAGGCATGCACCACCAAGAGACATTGTATGACAGGGAAGTTTCCTATTATTTGATTAGGAATAAAGGTTCTTCTAGAAGGAGTCAAAATAAGTCTAATTATACTTCTGTTTCCTATCAGAATATTGAACCTGCTATAATTTCCTTTTGATACTATGATAGCATGCCAATTCAATCTTGTTTTGCAGGTTCTTTTCATACTGGTAGGAAAAATGACATCATTATTCTGTTTTACAGACAGAAGCTTAATGAAGAATATTCTGAGAATTTTACTGTTCTATTTCAGCAGTGGAATTTGGAATTGCAGGAATTTAAGGAAACACAAGAAAAACTGATTGCTGGTATCACAAGTCATCTAGTAGAAATCATTCTCAAGTGGGAATAGAGAAGCTATTTTTGCCTTAGCTGCATGGAACTGACGCAGACTTGTGTGCTAGTCCTGTTGAACTCTCAGCCATCAAAGCATAGGCACATGCCATCCCCCAGAAAAGCCATTGGTCTTGTTATATTGGTTCTTATTGTGGTTTGGATTTGTGCAATTTGAAGCCACAAAATTTTGTCAAAAGATGAAGGAAATACTTCTGGTTTCTATAAGCGAAGCCAGAGGTACATTAGCTTCAGACACAGGGAGGATGAAGAACAGTCACATGCATGATGTCTTTGTTTCTGTTGCTAATTCTTTATGTACTTATTTTTACTTTATGTCTATGAGTGTATTGCCTGCATGTATGTAAATACACCCATGTCATGCAGTGCCTGAGGAGGACAGAAGAGGGCTTTGAAACCCCTGGAACTGGAGTTATTAACGGTTGTTAGCTGCCATGTGGGTGCTGAAAATCAAACCTGGGTCTTCTGCAAGGGCAGCCAGTGCTCTTAACCACTGGGCCATCTCTCAAGCCACTTGTTGCTACTTCTTCGTGGCCTTTCTTAATGTAATAAGTTAATTCTTCATATCCTAGATTTACTACTGCTTTAATACCTTGGGTGGACTGACACAGTCATTTTCACTAACCCTAGTAGAAAACTGTGGGCAATATTGCTCTACCACTTTGGATCACTTCCCAATTTCTACAATGTTTCTTTTCAATTCTTTATAATTATCTAACATGTTTTATCACAGTCTATGGTCCTTTCTTATCCAGTTGTATTAGGGTTGGTTGGTCAGGTCAGTTCTGGAAATGTTCACTTTGATATGTATAGCTAATTGATTCCAGAAAATGATCAATACACAACTAGTATATGAGTTTGGAGTTCAGGAAAAAGATAGCGGCTAAAGACACATAGATGAGAATACTTAGCTTCAAGGCCATTTGTAAGCCTCAAATATGGGATCAAAGTAGAAAGAGAGGGACTGTAATGTCAATGAGGAATCTAAAGACATACTCCTCAGTATGTCAATATTCTGAGCTCCAGGAACTGGAGGGATGGAATGAAGGAAAGAAGTGGCCAAATAGGTAGAAAATAATCTACCCCCATGCAGGAAGATGCTGCTCATAGGCGCAATGAAGTAGTATGGACATGTGGAGGTCCTTCCTGTCCTGACTGTCCTGATGAGTTCAGTAGAGAAGTAAGTGCAGAATAGAATGAGTAAAAGACAGAAAAATAACACAGAATCATGAAGACAAAAAGAGTGAGGCATTTTTCTCATTTTATTTATGTTTGTTTGAGGTGTTTTTTTTTTTTAAGATAGGTTCTCCCTGTAGCTCCAGCTGGCCTGGAACTCACTATGTAGACCAGGGTGGCCTGAACATCACAGAGACCTTCCTGCCTCTGCCTTCAGAGTGCTGAAAGTTAATGTGTTTTCCACGGCACCCAGTGATTCTTATTTAAGATAAGTGAAATGTTTTGTTCCTGTGCTGGTGAAAATAATCTAGACATCTTCATTTTCCTCTTGTGATAAAGGGAATTGGAGCTTGGGCCTTTGCATGATGCTGACCTGTATCCCCATCGCACTTTTTACTTTTTATTTTGAGACTGGGTTCGTCTAAGTTTCACACACTGCCTCTGAACTTCTAAGATCTCACTGTCTCATCCTCCCAACCTGCTTGTATTATTTCTGACCTTTGCGACCAGGCCCAGATAGACAGACAAATATAAAACACTAGAAAGAATGGACAGTTTGCTGAATTCTTAAAAATGGATGGTAGGTTTGAAGAAGTAGCATCACAAAGAACAAGTTTAGTGCATCCTGGAGAACTGGAAAGCAAAGCACAGACAGATGTAGGAGTCTTGTATATATGATGGGAGAATGAAACTTCTCTTTAGATTGCTTCTGTGTGTTTAGTGAAATAAAGTCATCAGATGGTGAGGTGACAGTGTTTCCAGCCAATGAACTAGCTAGAATTTAAATTTCTGAGCCTGAGATTTAGCCAAATATGACAGTAGGATGAGAGCTACTAGCCGGGCGTGGTGGTGCACCCCTTCAATCCCAGCTCTCAGCAGGTGGGGACAGGCAGATCTCTGTAAGACAGAGACCAGCCTGGTGTACATAGTGTTTTCCAGGCCAGTGGTGGCTACGGGGAGACCTTGTCTCAGAAAGACTTTTTAAAAGTTGGTGCTACTTAGAGACACAAAAGAATAATTGTACTGATTACTATAGAATTTAAGCTGGGAAAGAAGTTAAAACAGCAGGAGTAGAGATGACCATGAAAAGGAGGCAGCATGCATGGATTGTTGGTCTTGATGGATTATTGCATGGTACTAATTAAGAGCAAAATGCATATTGATTGAACATATGACATGGAGAGTTTGTGGACTGGTGAGACTCTGGATTCCAGAAACATAGTGATTGGAATCAAATTCTAGTGTGAGCAAAGCTAACTATGAAATAGTGAATAAATAATTTACTGCTATGTCTCAGTTCAATCATCTTTCACTGGTATCTGTATATGTATCTCTGTGTGTGTGTGTGTGTGTGTTTGTGTGTGTGTTTGGAAGAGCAGGTGATTTTGTACATAATAAATAGCCTTTATATGGTTTCCAAGAAGTAGCTGGCACATGATTAATATATACTTACTATCATAAATACTGTAGAGAGATCATGACACTGGTTACCACAAAATCTGGAGTAGAAAGTATGTGGGGGAATTGGATACAGTTGGAGAGACATCAGATCACTGGAGGAGAATAACCAGGGTACAGCAAGACAGCCATTATTGGGATACCACATGTTTACACATGGAAATTTCCAAGAATAAGTGATGTCTTGAAAATGAAATTTCCTCAGGCTGCAGAGATGGCTCAGTTGTTAAGAGCACTGGCTGCTCTTATAAAGGACCCGGGTTTGATTCCCAGCACCCATGTGGTGGCTAACAACTGTCCATAATTCTGGTTCTAGGGGATCTGACACCCTCTTCTGACCTCTTTGGGCATTGCAGAACACAGGTGCACTTACACACATGCAGGCTATACACTCATACACATAAAATAAAAATAATAAATAAAAATTTTTAAAAAGAAAATGAAATTTCGGGATGGAGAGATGGCTCAGCAGTGAAGAACACTGGTTGTTCTTGCAGAAGACCCGGGTTCGAATCCCAGCACCCACGTGGCAGCTAACAACTGTCCGTAACTCCAGTTCCAGGGGATCTGACAGCCTCTTCTGTCCTCCGTGGGCATTGCACAACACAGGTGCATGTACCTACATGCAGACAACACACATATACACATAAAATTAAAAGAAAATATTAAAACAAAAAAAAAATGAAATTTCCTAACTGGTCTGTCATGGTGGTACATGCCTATGACCTCAGCTATTTGGGAAGCTGAGGAAGGAGAATCAAAGTTGCAAGTCAAAAAGTACAACATAGTGAAAACCCTTACTCAGAATTGTAAAGAGGGGGAAAGAAGCCATTTCAACCGAAATGGTATGATCATTATAGTGTATTATTAGAGGTAAAGGCACAAATTGATTAAAGTTAAGTCATAATAATTGCTAAAGCACAACGTTGACAGTATTTATTTGAAAACTTCCTTTTAAGTTTAAAGTAGAATTTTTCTTTACTAAATTTAAGTTTTAGGAGTTAGCCTATAGCTGTTGAAGGACAGTGTTTACATCTCATACATGAGGTCCACATCATTTTACCAAGTTTTCATTACAGTTTTTCCTTTTGAATTTGTAGAATGATATTCGACAACAAGAAAATAATCTTCAGCAATCTAAAATTGTTCAGAACCAGCGACTGCAAACAATTAGACATGCGCAAGATAAGTTCACAATATTTTCTTTTTGAGTTAATTATTTCTGACTTACATAATGATAAGATCTGTAGAATTCTAATGTTTTGTGGTGGGTATTCAAGGCATAATATGGTACATTGGAAATTTTCCATAGAAATAATCTAGAAACACATCATAGCCAAGACACACTTCATACATTTAGCCATCATTCTCTGTTTAATTGGAAATAGAAAAGTTAAGGTATACACTAATATCTAAATACATTAAAAAACATTAACTTGTGACTAGAGAGATAGATCAGTGTTTCAATGCGCCGGTTGCTCTTTCAGAGAACCCGTGTTCAGTTTTCAGCACCCATATGTTATGTAACAGCCCCCCATAACTCCAGTTCATAAAACCTCTTCTGAGCTTTGAAGGCACTGAAGCATGTAGTTCACTTACACACATGAATGCAAAAAACTTACACATAAAATGAAAAAAAATCATAATTACCATTGAAGATATTTTAAGGTGTTTTAAGAGTTTACAAGTAGCAGGGACTGGAGAGATGGCTCAATGGTTAAGAGCACTGAATGCTCTTCCAGAGGACCCGGATTCAATTCACAGCACCTATATGGTGGTTAACAACCATCCATACTCCAGTTCAAGAAGACCCAACCCTCCCTTCTCAGGCATTTCACAACATGGGTGCACTTACATACATGTAGGCAATACATCCATACACATAAAGTAAAAATAATATTTTTAAAAGAGTTTACAAGTAGAGCTCTTGCCAGTGTGCACTAATATTCCCTAAGAACAGTTTGTAAATCTGTACCAGTAAAGGTGTTTTCTAATTATCAGCAATCATTACTATTAGGGTACGAACTTGAGTGTAAGTTTTTTGAGACATGATTTCACACTGGGTAACCCTGGCTGGTATTGAACTCACAGAGATCTGTCTGCCTCTGCCTCCTGAGTGCTAGCTAAGATTAAAGGCATGCGCTACTGAACTGGGATAATGTGATTCTTTATTCCTCCATATCCTTTGTTTTCACAGTTAGTTACTACTAGAATTCTACTACTTTTATCTCCCTAGTGCTTCATTATTTCTTTAATTCCTCTTGCTGAGACCACAGCTCATTCTTTGTCTCTTATTTCACATTCTCGTCATCCTTTATTTATACTGTGAGAACTCTTTTTTATATTATTTTTATTTTATGTAGTAAGTGCATTGCCTGCATCTGTGTACATGCACCCATGTGGGCAATGCCCAAGGAGGACAGAAGAGAGCATCAAATCCCCTGGAACTGGAGTTACAGTTGTTACCCACCATGTGAATGCTGGGAATAAAACCCAGGTCCTCTGCAAGAACAGACAGTGTGCTTAACCACTGAGCCATCTCTTCAGCCTCTTATACTATGAGAATTCTTAACTGCTATTTCTGTTCTTCAGTCCATCCTTCATAGGTCAGCCACATATGTTTCTAAAATACTCTTTCTTCTTACAAGTTTATTTGTATGTTCCCATGCTATATTCAGAGGAATCTCTTTGGAAGCTTCATTTATTGTACTTCTCCATCAATTACACATCAATGCACAACTGCTTTCTCTGAATACACTGACTGTACTCTGAGGTTTTGGTTGGAGTCCTCTCCTAAAATCTTTTTAAATACTTTTCATTTATTGAATTCTGATTCCTTTGCCAAGTAATCTAGAAGCATTCCCTACTTTCTACTTCGTACTTATAGGAAACTACATTTTCATTCTCAATATCAAATTTTCCCTTCATTTGAAAAAGAGAGAAATCCTGTTATCTTTTTTAGTGTTTATTATTTTTATTTTATGAGAATAAACGTATTGCTTGCAAGTATACAAGAGCATCCCTGTCATGTGATGCACACAGAAGTCAGAAGAAGGCATCAGAGCCCCCAGAACTGTAGTTACAGAGAGTAGTTAGCCACCATGTAGATGCTGAAATCAAACTTCGGTCCTCTACAAGAGCAGTCATTGCTCTTAACCACTGAGCAATCTCTCCAACCTAGTACTTTTCGACATTCTCCACAGCACTTAACTACTTGTCACTTGGTTAGAGATAAGGTAACTCACTGCTGAACGATTAGTAAAGATTTCAGATTTGTTATGTCACTGGGTGTACTGGCACATGTATTCAATATCAGAGAGACTGGAACAAGTGGATGGAAAGCTAAAGGAGGGCCTGGCCAATATACAGAGGCCCTCGCTGGGGAATTTGAGACACAGTCTTGCAGGATTGTTTAAGGGCCTGTCTCTGGAGTAGCAAGTCTCAGAAAAAAGGTGAACAGTTTATTCAAACTCATAGCTCTGAAATGAGGAATAGAACAAAAAAATGTTGTGGAGGCAGCTGCAATGAATACAGGCGTAGTTCTTTTATAAGCCAGGGGCGATGGGTCCATTTTTCATCCTTTTCATAGTTTTAGATTTTCAAGGTAACACTTTCAATTTAGAAACTAGAGCACCATACTAGCAGCTCAGCTCTGTGCCAACCTTGCCTTCAAAACTATACTGGGCTGGTGACATAGCTCACAGGATAAAGCCGCCTGCTGCCAAGGTGGAGGACTTGAGCTCAATTCCAGGGTTCCATATCACCCGACAGAAAGCAGGTAGACGAAGGCATTTTGTCCTCTAACTGCCACACATGCGTTGTCTCATTCGCCTGCCCCCTACCAACGCATGCGCAAGGACACAGGCACGAGAATGGGAGGGCTTTTAGTGCCTGCCCCTACCAACGCATGCTCAAGGACACAGGCACGAGACTGGGAACTCTTTTAGCGCCTGCGCCTACCAACGCATGCGCAAGGACACAGGCACGAGAATGGGAGGGCTTTTAGTGCCTGCCCTTACCAACACATGCGCAAGGACACAGGCACGAGAATGGGAGGGCTTTTAGTGCCTGCCCTTACCAACACATGCGCAAGGACACAGGCACGAGAATGGGAGGGCTTTTAGTGCCTGCCCTTACCAACACATGCGCAAGGACACAGCCAAGTGACCGAAAATGCTTTTAGCACGTGCCCCTCCAGCGCATGCACAAGGACACAGGCACGTGAATGAAAAAGCTTTATTGCCTGCCCCTACCAACCCATGCACAAGGACACAGCCACGTGAACGGAAAAGCTTTTAGAAAAGACTACCAGAGTACCTAACCTCCCTCCCTCCCCAGCCCCTCCCCCAGCCCCCACATCCTGTCCCCCAGCACCCACACACATGAGCCAAACAACCAGTGTGCGCATGTGCACAGCAGTCAGCCAATCAGTGAAGCCTGTTAGAGACGGGTTTTTCTCCACTTCGATGCCGAGGTTTATCTGGAAGTTTCGCGGAGAGGCAAAACGTTTTTGAATTTGTGGAGTGAGGACCTGCTGAAGGACGCTGCTGAGGTGAAGGCTGTCACCCTTAAGCATGGTTCGGTTCCGGGGTGCAGTTTAGGTGTGGGTGGGGGATATGGAACGCCCAGTAGAGTCCAAGTTCAGGCAGCTCTTCCCGATGAGGCCGGTCCTCCATTTTGGCGTTCCCTGGGTCATTGGAGAGAAAAATGGAGGGGACCCTCCTGAACATAGGGGTGGGAGTGATGGGGGGCTGAGTGGAAGGCTGGAAGACAGAGTGGACTGGGGACCCTAGGCGGTCACTGCTGCCTGTGTCAACTAAGGGTTGACTGGGATGGCCGTGGCTTTGGGGCGCAGTGTACAGGAAAGCTGGGAGTGCAGTAGGAACTGGGGAGTGAAGATCTAGGGAAAGAAGGGCTGGGGGCGGTATTAGAGAAACTCTGGGGCAGGGGTGGCACTGAGTCAGCAAAGGGTAGTGGTGTGAGCAGGAGCTAGGAAACAGGAGGGACTAGGGGCAAAGAGGAAGGCAGGAAACCTGGAGAGCAAGGGAAAGCCTTTGGATGATGAGGGTGGTGGATAAGGGGGAGCTGGGGCCAGAAGAAACTGTGGGCCATGGGAGGATCTAGGAATTGGGGGATGGTGGAGCTGGCAATGGGCTGAGTGGGAACTGAAGGATGGAACTGGGACTAAGGGTCAGATGGGATTGGAGCAGGGATGTGCCAGTGGCTCAGGGAAGGGTTGCTAGAGACCTAGGGGTAGGGGTCCAGGAGGGCTTGAGGGTTGGGGAGGCTAGCAAGTGCTAAGAGGCTGCCAGAGAGGGGGCTAGACAAGGAGGAAATGGAGATAGAGAGCAGGAGTAGGGCTGGGGGCCAGCGGCCAAGAGCAGCTGGGGAACAGTGGAGGGGCAAGGTCATGGAGCAGCTGTGGCCAGGGAGTAGGGAAAAGTATGGACAGTGGGCAAGAAGGAGCTGGGCAACGGGGAGAGTTATGGGGCACGAAGGGGCTGAGGGGACGAGGAGGAGGTGAGGGGGAGCCAGGGATTTGGAGGAGCTGACTGGCTCACTGGAGAGGGGCTTTGGGTGTTAAGGGTTTGGAAGCAGGAAAGCTTGGGGGCCCACAAGAAGGGGAGATGGGCAAAGGAGAAAGTCTTCGCTGGGTGACTAGGTAGGATATAGGGGGCAGGTGAGGGTTGGAAGCGTGGAGCTTAGAGCAGGCAGGGAGGAGCAGTTGGGTTGGGGGCCAGAGGTTCAGGGAGGGGTTGGGGAACCTGACTCAGAGCTAGGCAGCTGCTGGGGAACTGCCTCTGCACTTCTATTGCAAGCCCCATGTCTAGTATAAACAAAGAAACCTAGGACCCCTCTTGATTGTCCTCTACATGATGTGCAAGTTTTGTGTGGACTGTTTGGATCCTGGAAAGAAAGGGAGAGTGAAAAGACGGCAGAAAGGGAAAGAGAGACTCTGAGAGAGCAAGATTTTACTTAGTAGCCCAATACCATGACTTTATGCTGCTGCTGTTCTTAGAGTTTTTGAGGGTAAGTTGGGACCTAGGGCCTCTTTCATTTTGAGGTACATCCCCAGCACTAGAGAACTTTAGCTTTTAGGACTTAATTTTCTAGGAACGGATTATAGACATGTACATGATCTATTTGATAGCTATATACATTTTACTTTCAGAATGCAATGTACGTTTCTCAAGAACTACCAGAAATGAGACCAAAATTCAGATCATCCAGTGGACAGGTGCAGAATACTTGCAGTCAGGGTTGAACCACCATGATTTGCCTTCTTCCTTTTTACACTGACAGTTCATAAATTGTTTAGCTTTGATCCTATGAAATAAGAAAACTGCTAAACATCTTTATCTGACTTTATTGACATTTTAAAGCTTATTTAAATGATACCTTTGGATTCAGATGGCTTGAGAGGTTTCTTTCTGCTGTGTTTTAAATCAGAAATTGTCTAAATATGCTTCCCTGTGGAAGACAGCATTCTGAGAAACCTGTAAAGACACCAGAGGAGGAGGACCTGGATCTGGAAGCTGAACCTCCAAATTTTGTGGAGGGAATTCCTGCAACTCAAGGTATAAGACAGCAAATGGTGCAGGCCAGGGAGGTGGCTCAGAAGGCGAAAGTGCTTGTCGTTCAAGCTCTTAAGTGCAATCCTCAGAACTCACATGGGTGAAAGAGGCACCCTACATCACAAGCTTCCCTCTGACATCTATACCAATGTTCGACTCACACACACCAATAAATTAATATATTTTTAAAGATATAAAATGTTGGGTATTGTGGATATCTCAGTTCATTTCTTTTGAAACCAGAACACTTAGAACTTGTAAAATATTTCCATGTACATTTCATTTGATCTGCATAGCCATGTATCTCAGTTCTAGAAATTCACGTAGCATGTCTTGCCTTTGAAGTCCTAACGTGTTGATCAAGAGTCCATAACTTGCTTCTCACCTTATCGCAGAGTTTGAATATTTGTTCCTATAAATAGTCACAAATCGTGATTGACTATCATCTAACAATCAAAGAAAATTTAGTTTATATTTTTATGTAAAAGTACGTTGGCAAGATATCTGAGAATCCCAAATAAAGGTATGATTTCATTACAATTTATTAAAGTGGCATGCTTAATTTCAAAAGATTTTTTTTCATTGTCAACCCAGAACTGAGTCCAGCCTATGATTCAGCTGATACAGATGAGAAGAAAACTCCTCCTGAGGAAGTGTTTGGCAAGCTGGGGTAATATACTCAAACTAGTATTTGCCTGCTGAATAATATACTTAAAGAAATCCTTGATTTGGTTCAGTAACAAACAGTGTATCGGAAACACTTGCTATGGTTATATTTCTTCCGATCTAACCATTATGTGTTTAAAAAATCAATTGAAGTTTTGGTAGTGCTAGCCATGCCACTGGGGGCTTTGTGCATGATGGGCAAATGCTCTGACGCTGATTCACACTGCCACCTTGAAATTTTTTAAATGTAATTTCTTCACAGGAATAAGGTGGAGAATATGCTTGGAAGCCTGAGAGGTATGTTTTGGAAATAGATTTTTGTAAAGTTGGTTAAAACCATACAGTAGTTTGTATAAAACTGTATCAGTGCACTCTATGCTTCTTATTTAATGCCATCTTCACAGTTACAGGATTTTGCATAAATATTTCTGATTTAGCATCATAAATGGTCTTAACCTGTTTCATGATAAGTTTTATATTTCTTTGCATAGACTGTGATGTAAGCAACACATCGATATTTTATATATGTCTATGTATATATCTATTTCTCATTTACTCTGTTTATCTGTATTTATTCTATTCATTTCCAGGCCTTTTCCTGTGTTCCTTTACTTATGGTAGACCGTTAAATTTGAAGGCACTAGCGTAACTGTTTATCATCATTTTCATTCTAATAAATTATATGACTGAAAGTGAAAAACAGAAGATTCGCAGTCCGATCTAAAACATCATGTTTTAAGTGCTATGTAAATTATCGGTTATATGAGTTTTCTTAAAGAAAATCATTCATTTTTATTTGTTTGCTTATTTGTTTTTGGAAAAGTCTCATTATATAACCCAGGTAGGCCTTGAACTACAGATCACTTTCTTAACCGCCCAGGTGCTGGAATTACAGGGACAAGCAAACTCACCAAACTTAGGACACAGTGTTCTTTTAAAAGAGTTAATATCTGACTCCTTCATATCGATTAGTCCTGTCATCAAGTGTATTTTCCAAGATTTGCTCTTAACTTGGTGCTTGGTGATGTCTAAATATTTGTTGAATAATCTGTTTCATGTACTTATTATAATACCTGCTGAAATTATGGACTAGTTCATTGTGCCTTCCTTATGGTTACTAAAATGAAACTGTGAGCAGAACGTATCACATACTATTTGAAATTTAATAATTTGCGTGAATCCCTTGCTGTACATAGTGATAAAAAATGCCACACACAAAGCTTGATGAGGACTGGAGCACTGGGCTTAAGCGGTTAAGAGCACTGACTGCTCTTGCAGAGGACCCGGATTCGATTCCCAGCACCCACATGATGGCTATGAACCAGCCTTAACTCGAGTTCCAGGGCAATCCAAAGCTGCCTTCTGACAGCCTCGGCATTGCACGACACGGGTGCACTCACAAAAACCAGGCAATACACTCATACACATAAATTTTTTTTTTAATTAAGAGGAAGCTTAATGAAATGTAATAATGAAAATGTACTGAAGAGGATAGGCTAGGCCACCTAATATTTCTCACTGAGTACATTATTCAAGTAATTTTACTAATTCACTCAACCTTTTTGGATCTGGGTTTAAAAAAATATTTATATTGATTTTTTCCTTTATGTGTATGAGTGTTTTACCTGCAACTATGTGAGTGCATGCATGCTGTGCATTGCCCATGGAGATGATAAGAGGGTGTCAGATCCCATGGAACTGGAGTTCCAGACATTTCTTAGCCGCCAGGTGGGTGCTGGGAATCGAACTCGGGTCCTCTGCAAGAGCAGCCAGTGCTATTAACCATTGACCCATGTCTCCAGCCCTGGAGTCTGGTGGGTTTTTTGTTGTTGTTGTTGTTGTTGTTGTTGTTTTTGTCTTTTTGAGACAGGGTCTCCCTGTGGCCCCAGCTGTACTTGAACTCACTATGTAGACCAGGTTTGCCTTGAACTCACAGAGATCCCCCTGCCTCTGCTGGGATTAAAGGCATGGGCCACCACACCCGGCTCGGATTCTGTTTTTGAAGAGGCTATTTTTGTGTATTTTTTGCCATGATTTCTAACAAGACAGGGAAGTATATCCTTCTGGTGGAGAGTATCTTATAACCTAAAATATTTAGCTTATATTTTATATTCTTCTTTACTCATAGAGAAAGTAATGTACATAGTTCCTCTTTGTTTAGCAGTTCATTTTTAATCATCTGTAAATTTAAGAGCATCTTAGTTTTAAAAATGCAAATTGAGACCGGGCCTGCAAGGCAGAGGCAAGACCAGCCTGGTCTACATAGCGAGTTCCAGGCTGGTTGGGGCTACAGAGAGACCCTGTCTCAAAAAGACAAGAAAAATTCCAAATTGGAACATGATTATTCGAAGTGATTTTGACCAGAAATGTTTCAGATTTCACGGCTTTGGATTTGGAATGTCTCCATAGGGTTTGCTGATTGAACATCCCTGCTCAGAAAATCCAAAACCCTAGGGCTCTAAAATATGAAAAATGAGGGGTAATTGTGTTTCGTGCTTTTTCTGTCTGTCTGTCTGTCATCTATCCATCTATCTTTGTATTCGCACATTTATTTTGGATCATGGTCTCAGTATGTAGCCTGGCTGGCCAGGAACTCTATGGAGACCAGGTAGGTCTCAAACTCACAGAGATCCATCTGTCTCTTGTCTCCCCAATGCTGGGATTAAATGTAGGCTCCACAATGCCTTTCTGGCGCTAACTTCAAATTGAAATTTAGTGTGAGTTTTGAGATACAGCTTAGTGAACATCACCCATAATTCCAGTTTCTTGAAAGTGTGGGGACAAAATAATTTTCTCCAGCCCTGAGTTTTAATGAACATTTATTTCCAATATAGCTAACATTAACAAGGCTCTTCTCAGTAACCAACAAACAATGGAAGCACGTTTTGAGTCTCTCAAAGTCAGTGACAAGAAAATCAATGAAGTTTGGGAAGCAGAACAAGACCAAATGTGAGTCTGTTTGTTTTGTAAGAAGAATAATTACTTCAATTCTGTTTGCTTATTTTGAGCCGAAGTCTCTGTAGCCCCAGCTGGCCTGGAACTTCCAAGTAGAAAAGGCTAGCCTGTATCACACAGAGGTAGGTATGTTTCTGCCTCTAGAGAGCTGGGATTAATAGCATACCATACCATGTATGCTTTATCATCAGTCCTTGTCTGTCAGCTCAGATTTTTAAATTCCCTGTGGATCTGTTCCAAAGATCTTTTATTCCTTATGGCACAACTAATAAGTTTTATTTAAGTGCTCAGGTGTATGTATTAATTCTTAATGTATATTGCTATAAAATGTGAAAAGTGTTATTGTCTTCTCTTTGAGTCTCTAGCAAATATTACCCCTCAAGTTTTGTCCAGGCAGGTATGAAAGGGCCTGCTGTCTTAATAGAATTGAGATAGGATTCATAGAATTCAGTGATGATTTAATTTTTTGGCCTATAGAAATCCAGTGACCAGGGTTATTACCTTTTTATTTAATATGTATGAGAGTTTTAAGTGCACGCATGTGTGCGATGCAGGCCAGAAGAGAATGATGGTTCCCCTGGAACTGGTGTAGTAGATGGTTGTTCGCCACCATGTCAGTGCTAGGAATCAAGTCCGGGGCCTCTACAAGGGCAGCCAGTGCTCTTAACTTCTGAGCCAACCCTTTCAGCCCTGGGTTTACTACTTTTTAAAGGTGTAGAGGGAAACTCTAGAAGAAAATTGGTTTAATAAAATTGATCCCTAACAGAGACTAGTAATTGTCTATTAGGTAACTATGCCCAATCTTGTAGAAAAAGGGCAACTTGTAGGGGTTAACACTTAGCTATTCATTGAACTAAATTTTGCCTGCACCAAAATGGGAAGTGTGGAACATAGTGAAGTATTTTAGCTTAGAAATGTCTACTCACTAGAAACATGAGAAAGAAACTGGATGGAGATATAATTTTTTTTCTAGAAAATTAGTGTGTGTGATAAAAATTCCCTAGCTTTAATTGACACTGTATATGAGAGAAGACTTTCTGTTAGTTGGTTAGGGAAAAGCACTTTTGGAATCAACATAAATCTGCTTTTATTTTTGTTTTCCATCAGACGATTTATACCTGGAGCTCGGGCCTTTGCATGCTGCTGACTTGTATCCCCAACCCACTTTATGCTTTTTATTTTGAAACTGGGTCTGTCTACGTTGCCCATGCTGGCTCAGAACTTCTAAGATCAGCTGTCTGACCAGGATGGACTTGTTCTCACAGAGATGTGCCTGCCTCCGCCTCCAGAGTTCAGAGATTAAATGTCTTTGCCATGACAGCCAGCTATTTATTTTTTAAAGATAGGCGAAACGTTTTGTTTGTGTGCTGGTGAAGATAATCAAGACATCCTTATTTTCATCTTGTGATAAAGGGACCTGGAGCTCGGGCCTTTGCATGCTGCTGACTTGTATCCCCAACCCACTTTATGCTTTTTATTTTGAAACTGGGTCTGTCTACGTTGCCCATGCTGGCTCAGAACTTCTAAGATCAGCTGTCTGACCAGGATGGACTTGTTCTCACAGAGATGTGCCTGCCTCCGCCTCCAGAGTTCAGAGATTAAATGTCTTTGCCATGACAGCCAGCTATTTATTTTTTAAAGATAGGCGAAACGTTTTGTTTGTGTGCTGGTGAAGATAATCAAGACATCCTTATTTTCATCTTGTGATAAAGGGACCTGGAGCTCGGGCCTTTGCATGCTGCTGACTTGTATCCCCAACCCACTTTATGCTTTTTATTTTGAAACTGGGTCTGTCTACGTTGCCCATGCTGGCTCAGAACTTCTAAGATCAGCTGTCTGACCAGGATGGACTTGTTCTCACAGAGATGTGCCTGCCTCCGCCTCCAGAGTTCAGAGATTAAATGTCTTTGCCATGACAGCCAGCTATTTATTTTTTAAAGATAGGCGAAACGTTTTGTTTGTGTGCTGGTGAAGATAATCAAGACATCCTTATTTTCATCTTGTGATAAAGGGACCTGGAGCTCGGGCCTTTGCATGCTGCTGACTTGTATCCCCAACCCACTTTATGCTTTTTATTTTGAAACTGGGTCTGTCTACGTTGCCCATGCTGGCTCAGAACTTCTAAGATCAGCTGTCTGACCAGGATGGACTTGTTCTCACAGAGATGTGCCTGCCTCCGCCTCCAGAGTTCAGAGATTAAATGTCTTTGCCATGACAGCCAGCTATTTATTTTTTAAAGATAGGCGAAACGTTTTGTTTGTGTGCTGGTGAAGATAATCAAGACATCCTTATTTTCATCTTGTGATAAAGGGACCTGGAGCTCGGGCCTTTGCATGCTGCTGACTTGTATCCCCAACCCACTTTATGCTTTTTATTTTGAAACTGGGTCTGTCTACGTTGCCCATGCTGGCTCAGAACTTCTAAGATCAGCTGTCTGACCAGGATGGACTTGTTCTCACAGAGATGTGCCTGCCTCCGCCTCCAGAGTTCAGAGATTAAATGTCTTTGCCATGACAGCCAGCTATTTATTTTTTAAAGATAGGCGAAACGTTTTGTTTGTGTGCTGGTGAAGATAATCAAGACATCCTTATTTTCATCTTGTGATAAAGGGACCTGGAGCTCGGGCCTTTGCATGCTGCTGACTTGTATCCCCAACCCACTTTATGCTTTTTATTTTGAAACTGGGTCTGTCTACGTTGCCCATGCTGGCTCAGAACTTCTAAGATCAGCTGTCTCATACCCCCCAAAAGCTGCAATTATGATTGGCCTTTGCCACAAGGCTCAGATAGACGGACAAATATAAAACACTAGAAAGAATGGGCAGTTTGGTGAAATCTTAGAAACAGATGACATGTATGAAGATGTTTAGATTCACCAAGGACAAGTACAGTGCACCCCGAGGAACTGGAAATTAGAGCCCAGCTAGATGTAGGTGTCTTGTACATGTGATGGGAGAATGAACTTTCTCTTTGGATTGCTTCTGTGAGTTCAGTGAAATAAAGTCATCAGGTGGTGACAGTGTTGCCAGCAAATGAGCTAGCTAGGGTTTAAATTTCTGTGCCGGAGATTTAGCCAAATAAATGTGACAGCGAGATGGGAGCTATTTATAGATGCAAAGGTACCATTCAACTCAATACTATAGAATTTAAGCTGGGAAAGAAGTTAATGATGACTAGAGTAGGGATGACCATGAAAAGGAGGTAGCTTAGTGATTGAATATATGACACGTGGAGAAAGAGTTTGCATTTGGTGAGACCCTGGGTTCTAGAAACTTTATAATAAAATCATAGTGTCAGCAAAACTAGCTATGAAATAATGGGCAAATAATATACTGCTGTGCCTCAGTTTCATCTTTGAGAATTAGTGATATGTGTACACAAACACGTTAAAACTTATATTATATTCTGTTTTGAATTAATTAGTTTTGGCTGGTTTGTGTGTGTGTGTTTGTGTGTGTGTGTGTTTAGAAGATTGGGTAATTTTGTATTTTGTATATAATAAACATGCTTTAAATGGTTTCCATGAAGTAGCTGACACATGATTACTATATGTTTACCATCATAAATACTGTAGAGAGATCGTGTTACTGGTTACAGCAAAATCTAGAGTGGAAGTATGGAGGTGAATGGATGCAGTAGGAGTGACATCAGCATCATAGGTGGAGAATAATCAGGGTACACCGTGAGAGCCGTTGAGGCAGTACGGGGATACCACCTGTTTAGACGTGGAAATTTCTGAGAACAAATGATGTCTTGAGAATAAAGATTTCCTACCCGTTTGGGCATGGTGGTACACGCCTGTGATCTCAGTTATGTGGGAAGCTGAGGGAGGAGAATCAAAAGTTCCAGGCCAAAATCTGCTACGTAGTGAGAACCTTTCTTAAAATTGTACCAAGTGGAAAAGAAGCCATTCCCACAGAATGACTGGTATGATCTTTATATTATATTGTTAGTGGTAAAGGCAAAAACTAAAGTTAGTCATGCTAATTGTTGAAGCAAAATGATGAAGGTGCTTATTTGAAAACTGTTCCTTTTACGTTCAGAATACAATTTTCTATTACTAGATAGAAGCTTTTAGGGCTTAGCCTATAGCTGTTGAAGGACAGGGTTTGCATCCCATACATGAGGCCCACATTATTCTGCCAAGTTGCTATTACAGTTTTTCCTTTTGATTTGTAGAATGACATTCTGCATGAAAAAAAAAAAATTCAGAACTCTAGAGTTGTTCGGAACAAGCGGCTCCAAACAATTGGCCACATTCATGAGACGTTCTTAAAGGTATGCTTTATATGATAACACTATGTTCTTATAAAATACAGTGCACAGTTCACTTTAAAAGGGTATCAGAGAGGAATTTTCATGATATATTAAAATTTACAGTATTTTCTGTATAGAATTCTGGTTTCGTAGTAGTTATTCGAGACAGAATATGGTAAATTGGTAATTTTACATCAGTTCTATGGCCTTTTGTCTTTGTAATTCCAGTGCACATGAAATAGGAAGGATTCAAATTAAATGAAGTTTTTAATCTTTTAAAATGTAGTGAGCAAGTGTTTTCTGGTATGTCAGCTGCTAGAATTGCCTAAATGACTATATCTCAACTTATTCTCACTAGTGCTAGCCAGACTATAACAGGTAAAGATTAAAATTTTGCTGATTGAGAACAGTGTATGCTAGCCGAGTGAAGGTATACACTAATGCTTTCCAAAAAAGAATTCTAAAATGACTTGGAGTGAGGCAGATGGCCCAGCGACAGGAGTGCTGGTTGCTCTTGCAGAGGCCACAGGTTGAGTTCTCAGCACCCATATGGTAGATAACAGTCATCCATAATTCCATTTCCAGGGATCCAGTGCTCTCCTCTGACCTCTGCGTGCATTGCATACATGTAGTGAAATTAGAGACGTGCATGCAAAACAATATATGCCCCGGCCTGCGGGGCTTCAACGTTGGGGGGTGGGTCGGGAGAATAACCTGACGGAATGAAACAAACAAGGAATGCGAGGAAATGGAGGCAAGACAAGGATCTGATCAAGCCTCAAAATTTTATTGAAAGCAGAAGGCATATATACTGGTAGATGCTTTCCAAAAAAAGAATTCTAAAATGACTTGGAGTGAGGCAGATGGCCCAGTGACAGGAGTGCTGGTTGCTCTTGCAGAGGCCACAGGTTGAGTTCTCAGCACCCATATGGTAGATAACAGTCATCCATAATTCCATTTCCAGGGATCCAGTGCTCTCTTCTGACCTCTGCGGGCATTGCGTACATGTACTGAACTTAGAGACGTGCATGCAAAACAATATACAGACAGAATAAATAAACAATAATTTATACGAACACGTTATTTTAAGAGTTTCCAAGTACAGCTCTTCCCAGTTTGCGTTAATGTTTAAGAACAGTTTGTTAACATGTAGCAGTAAAGATGTTTTCTAAACACTATCAGCAAATATTTCTATCAGCGTATGAACTTCAGTGTACTTTGTGGGAGGCAGGGGGGGACGGGGTCTCGCTGGATAATCCTGGCTAGCCTGGAACTCCTTATGTAGTCCAGGCTGGCCTGCTACTCACAGAAATCTGTCTGCCTCTGCCTCCTGATTGCTGGGATTAAAGACATGCATCAATTTACTAGTATGATTTATTATTCCTGCATGTCCTTTAGTTAGTCACTACTAGAATTCCACCACTTGTCTCTCCCTAGCGCTTTGTTATTTCAGTAATTCCTCTTGCTGAGACCACAGCTCATTCTTTGTTAACATTCTCATCATCCTTTCCTTATATTGTGAAGATGCTTCAATGTTCTCTCTGTTCTTTAATCCATCCTTTGTAGGTCTACCGTGTATAGTTCTAAAATTTCTTTTTTCTTCTTGCGAGTCTGTTTGTATGTTCCCATGCTATATTCTGAAGATCTCCCATGACAGGAATCTCATTTATTGTACTTCTCCCTCGATCACACATCAACACGTCATTGCTCTCTCTGAATCCACTGATGGTACTTTCAGGTTTTGGTTGGAGTCCTCCCCTAAAATCTTTTCAATTCCTTATCATGTGTTGAAATCTGGTTCCTTTACTAAGCCATCAGGAAGCATTCCCCACTTTCTGCTTTTACATAAAAGAAAGTACATTTTCATTCCCAATTTCAACTTTTTCTCTTATTTTTAAGTGTTAACTTCTCATTGGAAAAAGAGACCATTCATTCATGTGTTATCCTTTTTAACATTCTCCATAGCACTTGACAGAGTACTTGAACATGGTTAGGGATAAAGTAACCCACTTCTGAGTGATGAGTAAAGATTTCAGATGTAACTTATGTCAGTGGGTGTACTGGCACATGTATTTGTCTTCAATATGGGAGAGACTGAGACAGGTGGGTGGATAGCTGAAGGATGGCCTCGCCAATAAACTGAGACCCTGTCTCATAAAACAAGACACAGACATACAAATTACTTTGCATAACTTCAAATAATTGCTCATAGCAGCAATCTTTTTTCTTTCACTAAATTAATGCCACATTGGTTCTTAGCATAGATTGCTGGCTGATG
The DNA here is from genome assembly GCF_000622305.1 of Nannospalax galili. Classification (NCBI taxonomy): domain Eukaryota; kingdom Metazoa; phylum Chordata; class Mammalia; order Rodentia; family Spalacidae; genus Nannospalax; species Nannospalax galili. The sequence goes on along the minus strand of NW_008335454.1, from coordinate 38,240 downwards.
TTTGAAAAAAAATATCGTATGGGTTCACCTAAATTTTGATATTTGCTGAGAAGACCCTGTAGTCTTCTCACTTATACATCTCCTCATTACCGTTTGCTTTGTCTAAAGAGAGTGTCTCTCTGAGTTGCAGACACCAGGCTCAGGCTGTCAATCCTCCCAGTTGAGCTGGCGGAGTTGGTGCCATTGCCTAGCTTTTCCCAACTATCTTGACCTTGCCACTTCATTAGAACATTACTGAGCAAAGTGTACTACGTTTGTACCTTCTGTAATTACCTTTGATTCATTTATGATATATTTTTGATTTATATTCTATTATAATATAAACAAATTATCAATTTATA